>NW_027468620.1:40507330-40722330 GCF_046254945.1 Alosa pseudoharengus | reverse complement strand
GAAGTGGATATTTATGAGCTTGTACTCAGGAGGTGTATGATGAAATGTCCACTTCTTGTTGCAACATAGCTGATATGGCTGCCCCAAAAGACTTGCATACAAAATGTAGCATATGTATGGGATGTTATGGTGGATGTTACATTTATTTTTTAATAAATAGCCCACATGATCACTACTGTTGATTAGGGCTGTAACGATACACCAACCTCACGATTCGGTTTGTATCACGATTTTTGACCCACGGTTTTCTTTTTTTTTTCTTTTTTTTTGGGGGGGGGGGGGTAGACATTTTATTAAATAACATTTTAATAGCCTCCCTTAGAACACCAGAGGATTACAATATAATATATCTATTATTTTATATCCTGATATCAAAATATTTTTCTGAATGACTGATTATGACAGCACACTTTATGCAGATTAGCCTATAGCCTAGGCCTACTATTTTTTATTACAACTCTACCTCTTTAAGTCAGCTGTCTGGTTGAAGCCTGGACATATTGTAAACAAAGTAGCATATAGCTTAGCCTATCATAGTCTACTGATTGGACTGTTCAGTTTCCCCATGTGTGTTTAAGTTTCAAGGTAATACTTGTTCTCCTTGGGACAGGCCCTTTTGGGAAACGTTGGTATTGAGATGATCAGTCAACTTCAGTGCAAGAGTTTTAAACAAATATGTGCAGCATGCTAATGATGCTAAGCGGATTAAAATAGTAATTTAGCTAGTCGTCTATGCGTCCTTGCTTTCACGATTGTGAATGTTTTATTTAAGTCGCACGTGTTCATTGAGCAGGAGAGGGAGGGAGAGTGAGAGGGAGGGAGCGCGAGAGAGAGCGGGGCAAGGAGAGGGCGTTCTATACTGTTTGGTAAAGTTGCACACATAGTCTACAATGAAAGCAAGGAGAGGTATGAAATTATTATTTATTTATTTATTTGTTTTTGGACAACGTAGGCTACGATAAGTAAAGCGGGAGTTGTGGGTTGCTTTTGCACTGCATGAAACACTAGAAAGGGTGTGTCGCGATTCTGCCTTTTCACACCGCGACACAGTATCGTGGATATGAATGTCGCGATTTCGGTTTCTAATCGTAAATCGTTACAGCCCTACTGTTGATGGAGTATATTTCATCTGTTTGAGTCATGTAATCAATGAAAATAATCCATGTTTGTTTCTCAAACCTTTTATAATTGTTCAAATTGTTAAAATTGTTTGAATAAATAACAAAGGGTCTGGGGGTCAGACATCAGTACATGATGTGGGAGAGTGTGTGTGTCAGTCTGAAACTAGGATCAAAAGGTCAGATCAGTCCTGGAGTCTGGCCCTCTCTGGCTCTGGCTCCTCATTCAGGCACAGTAATGAAGAGACACAACTTTTTTTTTTATTTTTTTTTTTATTTTATTGCAAACACCAGTGACATTACAGAAAAAGCAACACTACAACGACATGCACAAGGACAGATGTACATTACACAAACACATACTGTAACTTAACAAGGGACAAGACATAACAGAAAGGCTAAGGATGATTTGCGTCCAGGATGATCACAGGTATGATTATCAGGGATGAAATTGATTACCGGGATGAAAAGAAGGGGGGATGGGGGGGTGCGGATGGTAGCTCTAATAGTATGAATGAGGTGGAGTTGGGATGGGGGTGTGGGTGGGGGGGTAAGGGGTAATGAGTGTGTGAGGATGTGTGTGTGTGTGTGTGTGCATATGTGTAAGGTTGGTTTGCTGTTGGGCCAGGAGGAGAGTAGCTGGAGCACAGAGAGGGAGGGTTTCAAAGGAGAGGGGTTGTAATTATTCTGTTAGAGATGAGTGTTATGATAAGAATAACTGATTGTCTGACTGATTCACAACCTGGGCGCCCATTAATGGCCACAGTTCCACCCAGTCCCGGCAGTTATGGCGATGAGCTGACAGAGGGGAGGACCTGCGTGCCACCCATCCCCCCAGGCCCCCAGCAAATGCACACGTCCCCCACTACCACGACCAACCACACCTCGCCCCCAGAACTCCACGCAACACGCCACTCTTGACCTAAATATGTATGTGAATGGCTAGGTTGAGAGCTCTATCTAGTGTGTAGCATTAAAAGAAGTGGGCATGCATGGTAAATATCTGTCAGGATTTCCCCATGCACACCACACTTACCCTGTCTAAGATGTATGCCTCCTCTGAATGTGTGCATTAAAATAAGTGAGGCATGCAGATAGACACCTGATGAGGTATCTACCTGCACTCCACCCTTACCCTAGCCTATTTTGTAGTTTTGTTTGTGTTTTTATGAATGTCACCTAATATGTAGTGCAATTAAAAGAGAGTAAGCGTGCTGTGTGCTTCCAGGACAAGGCATGTGCATGAGCGTATGAGGGGGGTGCACAACAGAGGTCCAGGGCTAATGGATAACCCACAGGACCCAACCAATGCCAAACCCACACCGCGACCCACCAGGACCGAGTCTCCCAAACCATCCAATGGGGCCCCGGCAGAATAACGAGAGAGGCAGAGAGAGTGAAATTAGAAAAGTTATCAGAGATGTAAATAACAGGGGGAGGGGAAGAAGGGGATTCTATTTATTTGCTATTAATAATAATAATAATAATAATAATAATAAATATAGCTGCAAGCAGCAATGTGGGGGCCAAGCAGAGAGTTAATCAGTCCAGATTTGCCATGCAACTCAATGCCGTGGCATCAGGCATATAGCATTAAGCAGTCACAGCAAGTTCCATGTCAAACAACCCAAGATTGGCTGAGTTACAAGGTCAAGTTTCACATCAAAACATAACTGATTTTGTGGGGCTGAACCAGGGCTGAGTGTCGCCGCCCACTCACCCAGCCAACCCACCGCCGCAATCGCCCGTGCCCGTCCCACCCTGCCCCATCCTTGCACGCACGCTTTAGAATTAACTTGATGGAACTCGCTGTCATCAGTTTCACATCAAAAATAAAAGATCGATTGAGATATTATCATGCTTGCTGTGATTTCAATGCCCCATAGAGGTCAAAGATAACCAAATTATTTGTGCATCATCAGGATGAACCAGACTGTTCTATGGGCTGCCATTGACCTCCATTGCAGAATAATGCAGCAACTACACGCCAAAATACATTTTTGCGAATTAGAGAGCCCCCTAGAGGTCAAAGGTCACCAAATTTCTTGAGCATCCTCCTGGTGGGTCCTGAGGACCATGTACTAAGTTTGGTTTTGATACATGAAAGCGTTGCTGAGATATGAGCTCACTTCCTGTTTGGCGGCTTCGCCGCAAATTTTGATTGGCTGTTACAGGCGAACGCTTCAGTCAATTGTTCCAGAAAAAAATACACTGATAAGGCATGGTCTGTAGATGGTCTCTGCCAATTTTGGTGAGGATCAGCTGAAATTTGTGACTTGCGAATACTTATTCATGTTTTTGATTAAATCCAATATGGCGGCCAAATCAATTATGTTGATGTCACAAGTTGTCTTCTGTTGACCTAAGGACCTTCCACAGTATTGACAGACACCACTAGTGCATTTTAATTTTAAGCACAACAGCAGCTACAGGCCAAAAGGCATGTACCTTAATTGTAGCGCCCCCTAGAGGTCAAAGGTTACCAAAATTTTTGAGCATCCTCCTGATGGGGTCAGTAGTCTATATACTACGTTTGGTTATGATACAAGAAAGGGTTGCTGAGATATGAGTTCACTTCCTGTTTGGCGGCTTCGCCACAAATTTTGATTGGCTGTTACGGGCGAACGGTTGTATTTCCGAAGACAAAAAGTAATTCCTGAAAGTAGCGTGTTCTGTAGATGATGTGTGTGAAGTTTGGTGTCGATTGGACAAAATTTGTGACCAAAGAAGACATTTTAGTGTTTTTGATAAAATCCAAAATGGCGGAAAATCCATCATGGCGGAAAATGACGTCATAGGGTGCGTTGAACTCGGCTTGGCCCAAGGAATCCAACGATACCTCATTTTTGACAATCGGCCATACGGGTCAGAAGTTACGTGCGTGAACGCAAGTCCAACTTTGGCCTGTTGGTGGCGCTAGAGCGCTGGAGGTGCCGACATGAAACTTGATGAAATGAATCATTGGACTGTCTCCAATCAGTGTGCCAAATTTCAGAACTTTTTGCCAGACGGTTCTATAGGCTGCCATTGACTTCAATGGCGGAATAATAATAATAAATATAGCTGCAAGCAGCAATGTGGGGGCCAAGCAGGCAGTTCAGCAGTCCAGATTTGCCATGCAACTCAATGCCGTGGCATCAGGCATATAGCATTAAGCAGTCACAGCAAGTTCCATGTCAAACAACCCAAGATTGGCTGAGTTACAAGGTCAAGTTTCACATCAAAACAAAACTGATTTTGTGTGGCTGAACCAGGGCTGAGTGTTGCCGGACCCTCAACCAGCCAACTCACCGCCGCAATCGCCCCTGCCCGTCCCACCCTTTCCCACCCTTCCACGCACGCTTTAGAATTAACTGGATGGAACTCTCTGTCATCAATTTCACATCAAAAATAAAAGATCGATTGAGATATGATCATGCTTGCTGTGATTTCAATTCCCCCATAGAGGTCAAAGGTCACCAAATTATTTCTGCATCATCAGGATGAACCAGACGGTTCTATTGGGCTGTCATTGACCTCCATAGCAGAATAATGCAGCAACTACAGGTCAAAATAAATTTTTGCCAATTACAAAGCCCCCTAGAGGTCAAAGGTCACCAAATTTCTTGAGCGTCCTCCTGGTGGGTCCTGAGGGCCATGTACTAAGTTTGGTTTTTATACATGAAAGCGTTGCTGAGATATGAGCTCACTTCCTTTTTGGCGGCTTCGCCGCAAATTTCGTTTGGCTGTTACAGGCGAACGCTTCAGTCAATTGTTCCAGAAAAAAATACACTGATAAGGCATGGTCTGTAGATGGTCTCTGCCAATTTCGGTGAGGATCAGCTGAAATTTGTGACTTACGAATACTTATTCATGTTTTTGATTAAATCCAATATGGCGGCCAAATCAATTATGTTGATGTCACAAGTTGTCTTCTGTTGACCTAAGGACCTTCCACAGTATTGTCAGACAACACTAGTGCATTTTAATTCTAAACACAACAGCAGCTACAGGCCAAAAGGCATGTGCCTTAATTGCAGCGCCCCCTAGAGGTCAAAGGTTACCAAAATTTTTGAGCGTCCTCCTGATGGGGTCAGTAGTCTATATACTACGTTTGGTTATGATACATGAAAGGGTTGCTGAGATATGAGTTCACTTCCTGTTTGGCGGCTTCGCCGCAAAATTTGATTGGCTGTTATGGGCGAACGGTTTTATTTCCGAAGACAAAAAGTAATTCGCTAAAGTAGCGTGTTCTGTAGATGATGTGTGTGAAGTTTGGTGTCGATTGGACAAAATTTGTGACCAGAGAAGCCGTTTTAGTGTTTTTGATAAAATCCAAAATGGCGGAAAATCCATCATGGCGGAAAATGACGTCATAAGGTGCGTTGAACTCGTCTTGGCCCAAGGAATCCAACGATACCTAATTTTTGACAATCGGTCATACGGGTCCGAAGTTACGTGCGTGAACGCACGTCCAACTTTGGCCTGTTGGTGGCGCTAGAGCGGTCAAGGTGCCAACATGAAACTTGGTGAAATTGACCATGAGACTGTCCTCAATCAGTGTGCCAAATTTCACAACTTTTCACCAGACGGTTCTATGGGCTGCCATAGACTACAATGGCGGAAGAAAGATGTTAAATAATAACTAGAAAAGCATTTCCTGAAGGAAATACAGTGCATGAAAATGCAAAAAATATGATGTAAAATATCATACAGCTTAAAAACAAACTATATTGGTTGCTAGGTAGATGAGGTTTAATATAGTTGGAGTGACTGAACAGTTAAATAGGTGGATAGTTTATATGGTTAAATGATTTGCTTGGTAGATAAGGTTTAATATAGTTGGAAAGATTGAACGGTTAAATAGGTGGATAATACTTAACTTAGTTAACTTAGCTAATGTTTTCATTTTTAGCAGTTTTGCTAACTAGCATAGTAACATGCTAGCATGCTAACCATTTTACTTAGCTAACTTAGCTAATCATTTTTAATAGTTTTGCTAAAAATGCTAACTAGCATGTTAACATGCTAGCATGCTAACTATGCTAACCACGTGACTTAGCTAACTTAGCTAATCATTTTTAGCAGTTTTGCTAAAAATGCTAATTAGCATGCTAACATGCTAGCATGCTAACTATGCTAACCATATGACTTAGCTAACTTAGCTAATCATTTTTAGCAGTTTTGCAAAAAATGCTAACTAGCATGCTAACATGCTAACTATGCTAACCATGTGACTTAGCTAATCATTTTTAGCAGTTTTGCAAAAAATGCTAACTAGCATGCTAACATGTTAGCATGCTAACTATGCTAACCATGTGACTTAGCTAACTTAGCTAATCATTTTTAGCAGTTTTGAAAAAAATGCTAACTAGCATGCTAACATGCTAGCATGCTAACTATGCTAACCATGTGACTTAGCTAACTTAGCTAATCATTTTTAGCAGTTTTGTAAAAAATGCTAACTGGCATGCTAACTAGCATGCTAACATGCTAACATGCTAACTATGCTAACCAATTTACTTAGCTAACTTAGTTAACTAGCTACAGTGGGTAGGAGTCATAGTTGATGACAAGTAACAGTTACAATGGCTGAACAGTTAAAAAGTTTAGTAGTTTAAAGGGTTAAATTGTTTAACAGTGAAATATTGTAGTGAGGACTTTTATTTTGAAACAGTTTTTGGCAGAGGAAGCAGTTGAACAGGATGTGTAGTCTTAATAGGGCCAGTTTGTATGCTTAAAGCCTGAGAATGGCAGTTGGGCCAGCTGGCCTGAACACCTGCCATAAGATTCTAATTGCTGTGATGTCATAAAGGGCAATGTTAAGTCAATGGGAAAATTTTGATAGTTTTTAATTAATAGTTTAAAAAGTATAAAAGTTACAAAGTTGAAAAATACAAAGCCCACATGTCCTAATTAAGACCTACGCGTCAATGTTTGAATGAAGTTTCTACGTTAAACGGTTGAAGCTGCATTAACTGCGTTAGAAGAAGAGGAATAATAAGAATAAGAAGCCTAGGAAGAACAGTACAGTGCATTTTCATGCACTGTAATAATAAGAAATCATAGAAACACAATGGTTGCCTCGCAGCTTCGCTGCTTGGCCCCCAAATATAGCTGCAAGCAGCAATGTGGGGGCCAAGCAGGCAGTTCAGCAGTCCAGATTTGCCATGCAACTCAATGCCGTGGCATCAGGCATATAGCATTAAGCAGTCACAGCAAGTTCCATGTCAAACAACCCAAGATTGGCTGAGTTACAAGGTCAAGTTTCACATCAAAACATAACTGATTTTGTGTGGATAAACCAGGGCTGAGTGTCGCCACCCCCTCACCCAGCCAACCCACCGTCGCAATTGCCCCTGCCCGTCCCACCCTGCCCCATCCTTGCACGCACGCATTAGAATTAACTGGATGGAACTCGCTGTCATCAGTTTCACATCAAAAATAAAAGATCGATTGAGATATTATCATGCTTGCTGTGATTTCAATGCCCCCATAGAGGTCAAAGGTCACCAAATTATTTGTGCATCATCAGGATGAACCAGACTGTTCTATGGGCTGCCATTGACCGCCATTGCAGAATAATGCAGCAACTACAGGCCAAAATACATTTTTGCCAATTACAGAGCCCCCTAGAGGTCAAAGGTCACCAAATGTATTGAGCGTCCTCCTGGTGGGTCTTGAGGACCATGTACTAAGTTTGGTTTTGATACATGAAAGCGTTGCTGAGATATGAGCTCACTTCCTGTTTGGCGGCTTCGCCACAAATTTCGATTGGCTGTTACAGGCGAACGCTTCAGTCAATTGTTCTAGAAACAATTACACTGATAAGGCATGGTCTGAAGATGGTCTCTGCCAATTTTGGTGAGGATCAGCTGAAATTTGTGACTTGCGAATACTTATTCATGTTTTTGATTAAATCCAATATGGCGGCCAAATCAATTATGTTGATGTCACAAGTTGTCCTCTGTTGACCAAAGGACCTTCCACAGTATTGTGAGACACCACTAGTGCGTTTTAATTCTAAACACAACAGCAGCTACAGGCCAAAAGGCATATTTCTTAATTGCAGCGCCCCCTAGAGGTCAAAGGTCACCAAAATGTTTGAGCGTCCTCCTGATGGGGTCAGTAGTCTATATACTACGTTTGGTTATGATACAAGAAAGGGTTGCTGAGATATGAGTTCACTTCCTGTTTGGCGGCTTCGCCGCAAATTTTGATTGGCTGTTATGGGCGAACGGTTTTATTTCCGAAGACAAAAAGTAATTTCATAGTGTATCGTGTTCTGTAGATGATGTGTGTGAAGTTTGGTGTCGATTGGACAAAATTTGTGACCAGAGAAGACGTTTTAGTGTTTTTGATAAAATCCAAAATGGCGGAAAATCCATCATGGCGGAAAATGACGTCATAGGGTGCGTTGAACTCGGCTTGGTCCAAGGATTCCTAACAATACATAATTTTTGACAATCGGGTTAACGCGTCAAAAGTTACGTGCATGAACGCACGTCCAACTTTGGCCTGTTGGTGGCGCTAGAGCGGTCAAGGTGCCAACATGAAACTTGGTGAAATTAATCATTGGACTGTCCCCAATCAGTGTGCCAAATTTCACAACTTTTCACCAGACGGTTCTATGGGCTGCCATTGACTTCAATGGCGGAAGAAAGATGTTAAATAATAATAATAATAATAATAAGAAATCATAGAAACACAATGGTTGCCTCGCAGCTTCGCTGCTTGGCCCCCAAATATAGCTGCAAGCAGCAATGAGGGGGCCAAGCAGGCAGTTCAGCAGTCCAGAAGTCCAGATTTGCCATGCAACTCAATGCCGTGGCATCAGGCATATAGCATTAAGCAGTCACAACAAGTTCCATGTCAAACAACCCAAGATTGGCTGAGTTACAAGGTCAAGTTTCACATCAAAACATAACTGATTTTGTGTGGCTGAACCAGGGCTGAGTGTCGCCGCCCCCTCACCCAGCCAACCCACCGCCGCAATCGTCCCTGCCCGTCCCACCCCGCCCCACCCTTGCACGCACGCATTAGAATTAACTGGATGGAACTCGCTGTCAATAGTTTCACATCAAAAATAAAAGATCGATTGAGATATGATCATGCTTGCTGTGATTTCAATGCCCCAATAGAGGTCAAAGGTCACCAAATTATTTGTGCATCATCAGGTTGAACCAGACGGTTCTATGGGCTGCCATTGACCTCCATTGCAGAATAATGCAGCAACTACAGGCCAAAATACATTTTTGCCAATTACAGAGCCCCCTAGAGGTCAAAGGTCACCAAATTTCTTGAGCGTCCACCTGGTGGGTCCTGAGGACCATGTACTAAGTTTGGTTTTGATACATGAAAGCGTTGCTGAGATATGATCTCACTTCCTGTTTGGCGGCTTCGCCGCAAATTTCGATTGGCTGTTACAGGCGAACGCTTCTGTCAATTGTCCCAGAAAAAAATACACTGATAAGGCATGGTCTGAAGATGGTCTCTGCCAATTTTGGTGTGGATCAGCTGAAATTTGTGACTTGCGAATAATTATTCATGTTTTTGATTAAATCCAATATGGCGACCAAATCAATTACGATGACATCACAAGTTGGCTTGGTTCGGCTTAAGGACCTCCAACAGTATTACCAGACACCATTAGAGCATTTTAATTCTAAGCACAACTGCAGCTACAGGCCAATAGGCATATTTCTTAATTACAGCGCCCCCTAGAGGTCAAAGGTCACCAGATTTTTTGAGTGCCCTACTGAAGGGGTTATAAGTCCATGTACTAAGTTTGGTTATGACAGATGAAAGGGTTGCTGAGATATGAGCTCACTTCCTGTTTGGCGGCTTCGCCGCATATTTCGTTTGGCTGTTACGGGAAAACGGTTTTAGTTCCGAAGATGAAAATCGATAACTTTTGTGCGGCTTGGTCTGAAGATGTTATGTGCTAAGTTTCGTTAAAATCGGACAAACTATGTGAGGCGTGAAACTT
Organism: Alosa pseudoharengus; assembly: GCF_046254945.1. Classification (NCBI taxonomy): domain Eukaryota; kingdom Metazoa; phylum Chordata; class Actinopteri; order Clupeiformes; family Clupeidae; genus Alosa; species Alosa pseudoharengus. The sequence goes on along the minus strand of NW_027468620.1, from coordinate 40,712,244 downwards.
TTTAAAGGTTTTTGACAAAATCCAAAATGGCGGAAAATCCATCATGGCGGAAATTGACGTCATAGAGTGCGTTGAACTTGGCTTGGTCCAAGGATTCCAACGATACCACATTTTTGACAATCGGGCAAACGGGTCAAAAGTTACGTGCGTGAACGCACGTCCAACTTTGGCCTGTTGGTGGCGCTAGAGGGTTCGACAGGGAGGCATAAAACTTGGTGAAATAAAATATTGGTGAGTCCCCAATCAGTGTGCCAAATTTCACAACTTTTCACCAGACGGTTCTATGGGCTGCCATAGACTCCAATGGCAGAGGAAAGATGTTAAATAATAAATATAGCTGCAAGCAGCAATGTGGGGGCCAAGCAGGCAGTTCAGCAGTCCAGATTTGGCATGAAACTCAATGCCGTGGCATCAGGCATATAGCATCAAGCAGTCACAGCATGTTCCATGTCAAAGAACCCAAGAATGGCTGAGTTACAAGGTCAAGTTTCCCATCAAAACATAACTGATTTTGTGGGGCTGAACCAGGGCTGAGTGTCGCCACCCCCTCACCCAGCCAACCCACCGCCACTGCCCGTCCCACCCCGCCCCACCCTTGCACGCACGCATTAGTATTAACTGGATGGAACTCGCTGTCAACAGTTTCACATCAAAAATAAAAGATCGATTGACATATGATCATGCTTGCTGTAATTTCAATGCCCCCATAGAGGTCAAAGGTCACCAACTTATTTGTGAATCATCAGGATGAACCAGACGGTTCTATGGGCTGCCATTGACCTCCATTGCAGAATAATGCAGCAACTACAGGCCAAAATACATTTTTGCCAATTACAGAGCCCCCTAGAGGTCAAAGGTCACCAAATTTCTTGAGCGTCCTCCTGGTGGGTCCTGAGGACCATGTACTAAGTATGGTTTTGATACATGAAAGCGCTGCTGAGATATGAGCTCACTTCCTGTTTGGCGACTTCGCCGCAAATTTCGATTGGCTGTTACAGGCAAACGCTTCTATCAATTGTTCCAGAAAAAAATACAATGATAAGGCATGGTCTGAAGATGGTCTCTGCCAATTTTGGTGAGGATCAGCTGAAATTTGTGACTTGCGAATACTTATTCATGTTTTTGATTAAATTCAATATGGCGACCAAATCAATTACGATGACATCACAAGTTGGCTAGGTTCGCACTAAGGACCTTCCACAGTATTGTCAGACACCACTAGTGCGTTTTAATTCTAAGCATAACAGAAGCTACATGCCAATAGGCATATTACTTAATTACAGCGCCCCCTAGAGGTCAAAGGTCACCAGATTTTTCGAGTGCCCTACTGATGGGGATATAAGTCCATGTACTAAGATTGGTTATGGCAGATGAAAGGGTTGGTGAGATATGAGCTCACTTCCTGTTTGGCGGCTTCGCCGCATATTTCGTTTGGCTGTTACGGGAAAACGGTTTTAGTTCCGAAGATGAAAATCGATAACTTTTGTGCGGCTTGGTCTGAAGATGTTATGTGCTAAGTTTCGTGAAAATCGGACAAACTATGTGAAGCGTGAAACTTTTTAAAGGTTTTTGACAAAATCCAAAATGGCGGAAAATCCATCATGGCGGAAATTGACGTCATAGGGTGCGTTGAACTCGGCTTGGTCCAAGGATTCCAACGATACCACATTTTTGACAATCGGACAAACGGGTCAAAAGTTACGTGCGTGAACGCACGTCCAACTTTGGCCTGTTGGTGGCGCTAGAGGGTTCGACAGGGAGGCATGAAACTTGGTGAAATAAAATATTGGCGTGTCCCCAATCAGTGTGCCAAATTTCACAACTTTTTACCAGACGGTTCTATGGGCTGCCATAGACTCCCATGGCGGAGGAAAGATGTTAAATAATAATAATAAATATAGCTGCAAGCAGCAATGAGGGGGCCAAGCAGGCAGTTCAGCAGTCCAGAAGTCCAGATTTGCCATGCAACTCAATGCCGTGGCATCAGGCATATAGCATTAAGCAGTCACAACAAGTTCCATGTCAAACAACCCAAGATTGGCTGAGTTACAAGGTCAAGTTTCACATCAAAACATAACTGATTTTGTGTGGCTGAACCAGGGCTGAGTGTCGCCGCCCCCTCACCCAGCCAAACCACCGCCGCAATCGCCCCTGCCCGTCCCACCCCGCCCCACCCTTGCACGCACGCACGCATTAGAATTAACTGGATGGAACTCGCTGTCAACAGTTTCACATCAAAAATAAAAGATCGATTGAGATATGATCATGCTTGCTGTGATTTCAATGCCCCAATAGAGGTCAAAGGTCACCAAATTATTTGTGCATCATCAGGATGAACCAGACGGTTCTATGGGCTGCCATTGACCTCCATTGCAGAATAATGCAGCAACTACAGGCCAAAATACATTTTTGCCAATTACAGAGCCCCCTAGAGGTCAAAGGTCACCAAATTTATTGAGCGTCCTCCTGGTGGATCCTGAGGACCATGTACTAAGTTTGGTTTTGATACATGAAAGCGTTGCTGAGATATGAGCTCACTTCCTGTTTGGCGGCTTCGCCGCAAATTTCGATTGGCTGTTACAGGCGAACGCTTCTGTCAATTGTTCCAGAAAAAAATACACTGATAAGGCATGGTCTGAAGATGGTCTCTGCCAATTTTGGTGAGGATCAGCTGAAATTTGTGACTTGCGAATACTTATTCATGTTTTTGATTAAATCCAATATGGCGACCAAATCAATTACGATGACATCACAAGTTGGCGTGGGTCGGCCTAAGGACCTTCCACAGTATTGTCAGACACCACTAGTGCGTTTTAATTCTAAGCACAACAGCAGCTACAGGCCAAAAGGCATATTTCTTAATTACAGCGCCCCATAGAGGTCAAAGGTCACCAGATTTTTTGAGTGCCCTACTGATGGGGTTATAAGTCCATGTACTAAGTTTGGTTATGACAGATGAAAGGGTTGCTGAGATATGAGCTCACTTCCTGTTTGGCGGCTTCGCCGCATATTTCGTTTGGCTGTTACGGGAAAACGGTTTTAGTTCCGAAGATGAAAATCGATAACTTTTGTGCGGCTTGGTCTGAAGATGTTATGTGCTAAGTTTCGTGAAAATCGGACAAACTATGTGAGGCGTGAAACTTTTTAAAGGTTTTTGACAAAATCCAAAATGGCGGAAAATCCATCATGGCGGAAATTGACGTCATAGAGTGCGTTGAACTCGGCTTGGTCCAAGGATTCCAACGATACCACATTTTTGACAATCGGGCAAACGGGTCAAAAGTTACGTGCGTGAACGCACATCCATCTTTGGCCTGTTGGTGGCGCTAGAGGGTTCGACAGGGAGGCATGAAACTTGGTGAAATAAAATATTGGAGTGTCCCCAATCAGTGTGCCAAATTTCACAACTTTTCACCAGTCGGTTCTATAGGCTGCCATAGACTTCAATGGCGGAAGCGTAATAATAATAATAGGGAAGAAAACATAGAATCACTAAGGGTTGCCCTGCAGCTTCGCTGCTTGGCCCCCAAATATAGCTGCAAGCAGCAATGTGGGGGCCAAGCAGACAGCTCAGCAGTCCAGATTTGCCATGCAACTCAATGCCGTGGCATCAGGCATATAGCATTAAGCAGTCACAGCAAGTTCCATGTCAAACAACCCAAGATTGGCTGAGTTACAAGGTCAAGTTTCACATCAAAACATAACTGATTTTGTGCGGCTGAACCAGGGCTGAGTGTCGCCGCCCCCTCAGCCAGGCAACCCACCGCCGCAATCGCCCGTGCCCGTCCCACCCTGCCCCAACCTTGCACGCACGCTTTAGAATTAACTGGATTGAACTTGCCGTCATCAGTTTCACATCAAAAATAAAAGATTGATTGAGATATGATCATGCTTGCTATGATTTCAATGCCCATAGAGGTCAAAGGTCACCAAATTATTTGTGCATCATCAGGATGAACCATACGGTTCTATGGGCTGCCATTGACCTCCATTGCAGAATAATGCAGCAACTACAGGCCAAAATACATTTTTGCCAATTACAGAGCCCCCTAGAGGTCAAAGGTCACCAAATTTCTTGAGCGTCCTCCTGGTGGGTCCTGAGGACCATGTACTAAGTTTGGTTTTGATACATGAAAGCGTTGCTGAGATATGAGCTCACTTCCTGTTTGGCGGCTTCGCCGCAAATTTCGATTGGCTGTTACAGGCGAACGCTTCTATCAATTGTTCCAGAAAAAAATACACTGATAAGGCATGGTCTGAAGATGGTCTCTGCCAATTTTGGTGAGGATCAGCTGAAATTTGTGACTTGCGAATACTTATTCGTGTTTTTGATTAAATCCAATATGGCGGCCAAATCAATTATGTTGATGTCACAAGTTGTCCTCTGTTGACCAAAGGACCTTCCACAGTATTGTCAGACACCACTAGTGCGTTTTAATTCTAAACACAACAGCAGCTACAGGCCAAAAGGCATGTGTCTTAATTGCAGCGCCCCCTAGAGGTCAAAGGTTACCAAAATTTTTGAGCGTCCTCTTGATGGGGTCAGTAGTCTATATACTACGTTTCGTTATGATACATGAAAGGGTTGCTGAGATATGAGTTCACTTCCTGTTTGGCGGCTTCGCCGCAAAATTTGATTGGCTGTTATGGGCGAACGGTTTTATTTCCGAAGACAAAAAGTAATTCGCTAAAGTAGCGTGTTCTGTAGATGATGTGTGTGAAGTTTGGTGTCGATTGGACAAAATTTGTGACCAGAGAAGCCGTTTTAGTGTTTTTGATAAAATCCAAAATGGCGGAAAATCCATCATGGCGGAAAATGACGTCATAAGGTGCGTTGAACTCGTCTTGGCCCAAGGAATCCAACGATACCTAATTTTTGACAATCGGTCATACGGGTCCGAAGTTACGTGCGTGAACGCACGTCCAACTTTGGCCTGTTGGTGGCGCTAGAGCGGTCAAGGTGCCAACATGAAACTTGGTGAAATTGACCATGAGACTGTCCTCAATCAGTGTGCCAAATTTCACAACTTTTCACCAGACGGTTCTATGGGCTGCCATAGACTCCAATGGCGGAAGAAAGATGTTAAATAATAACTAGAAAAGCATTTCCTGAAGGAAATACAGTGCATGAAAATGCAAAAAATATGATGTAAAATATCATACAGAGTAAAAACAAACTATATTGGTTGCTAGGTAGATGAGGTTTAATATAGTTGGAGTGACTAAACAGTTAAATAGGTGGATAGTTGATATGGTTAAATGATTTGCTTGGTAGATAAGGTTTAATATAGTTGGAATGATTGAACGGTTAAATAGGTGGATAATACTTAACTTAGTTAACTTAGCTAATGTTTTCATTTTTAGTAGTTATGCTAACTAGCATATTAGCAATGCTAACATGCTAACTATGTTAACCATGTGACTTAGCTAACCTAGCTAATCATTTTTAGCAGTTTTGCTAACTATGCTAACTAGCATGCTAACATGCTAGCTTGCTAACTATGCTAACCATTTTACTTAGCTAACTTAGCTAATCATTTTTAACAGTTTTTGATAAAAATGCTAACTAGCATGCTAACATGCTAACTATGCTAACCATGTGACTTAGCTAACTTAGCTAATCATTTTAGCAGTTTTGCTAAAAATGCTAACTAGCATGCTAACATGCTAACTATGCTAACCATGTGACTTAGCTAACTTAGCTAATCATTTTTAGCAGTTTTGCTAAAAATGCTAACTAGCATGCTAACATGCTAGCATGCTAACTATGCTAACCATGTGACTTAGCTAACTTAGCTAATCCTTTTTAGCAGTTTTGCTAAAAATGCTAACTAGCATGCTAACTAGCATGCTAACATGCTAGCATGCTAACTATGCTAACCAAGTTACTTAGCTAACTTAGCTAACTAGCTACAGTGGGTAGGAGTCATAGTTGATGACAAGTAACAGTTACAATGGCTGAACAGTTAAAAAGTTCAGTAGTTTAAAGGGTTAAATTGTTTAACAGTGAAATATTGTAGTGAGGACTTTAATTTTGAAACAGTTTTTGGCAGAGGAAGTAGTTGAACAGGATGTGTAGTCTTAATAGGGCCAGTTTGTATGCTTAAAGCCTGAGACTGGCAGTTGAAACAGGTGGCCGAAACACCTGCCATAGGATTCTAATTGCTTAACGGCCGTATTGTGATGTCATAATCTAATGTTAAGTCAATGGGGAAATTTTGATAGTTTTTAATTAATAGTTTAAAAAGTATAAAAGTTACAAAGATGAAAAATACATAGCACTCTTATCCGAAGTAAGACCTACGTAACAAAGTTTGAATGAAGTTTCTACGTTAAACGGTTGAAGCTGCATTAAATGCGTTAGAAGAAGAAGAAGAATAAGAAGAAGCCTAGGAAGAACAGTACAGTGCATTTTCATGCACTGTAATAATAAGAAATCATAGAAACACAATGGTTGCCTCGCAGCTTCGCTGCTTGGCCCCCAAATATAGCTGCAAGCAGCAATGTGGGGGCCAAGCAGACAGCTCAGCAGTCCAGATTTGCCATGCAACTCAATGCCGTGGCATCAGGCATATAGCATTAAGCAGTCACAGCAAGTTCCATGTCAAACAACCCAAGATTGGCTGAGTTACAAGGTCAAGTTTCACATCAAAACATAACTGATTTTGTGCGGCTGAACCAGGGCTGAGTGTCGCCGCCCCCTCAGCCAGGCAACCCACCGCCGCAATCGCCCGTGCCCGTCCCACCCTGCCCCAACCTTGCACGCACGCTTTAGAATTAACTGGATTGAACTCGCCGTCATCAGTTTCACATCAAAAATAAAAGATTGATTGAGATATGATCATGCTTGCTATGATTTCAATGCCCATAGAGGTCAAAGGTCACCAAATTATTTGTGCATCATCAGGATGAACCATACGGTTCTATGGGCTGCCATTGACCTCCATTGCAGAATAATGCAGCAACTACAGGCCAAAATACATTTTTGCCAATTACAGAGCCCCCTAGAGGTCAAAGGTCACCAAATTTCTTGAGCGTCCTCCTGGTGGGTCCTGAGGACCATGTACTAAGTTTGGTTTTAATACATGAAAGCGTTGCTGAGATATGAGCTCACTTCCTGTTTGGCGGCTTCGCCGCAAATTTCGATTGGCTGTTACAGGCGAACGCTTCTATCAATTGTTCCAGAAAAAAATATACTGATAAGGCATGGTCTGAAGATGGTCTCTGCCAATTTTGGTGAGGATCAGCTGAAATTTGTGACTTGCGAATACTTATTCGTGTTTTTGATTAAATCCAATATGGCGGCCAAATCAATTATGTTGATGTCACAAGTTGTCCTCTGTTGACCAAAGGACCTTCCACAGTATTGTGAGACACCACTAGTGCGTTTTAATTCTAAACACAACAGCAGCTACAGGCCAAAAGGCATATTTCTTAATTACAGCGCCCCCTAGAGGCCAAAGGTCACCAAAATGTTTGAGCATCCTCCTGATGGGGTCAGTAGTCTATATACTACGTTTGGTTATGATACAAGAAAGGGTTGCTGAGATATGAGTTCACTTCCTGTTTGGCGGCTTCGCCACAAATTTTGATTGGCTGTTACGGGCGAACGGTTGTATTTCCGAAGACAAAAAGTAATTCCTGAAAGTAGCGTGTTCTGTAGATGATGTGTGTGCAGTTTGGTGTCGATTGGACAAAATTTGTGACCAAAGAAGACATTTTAGTGTTTTTGATAAAATCCAAAATGGCGGAAAATCCATCATGGCGGAAAATGACGTCATAGGGTGCGTTGAACTCGGCTTGGCCCAAGGAATCCAACGATACCTCATTTTTGACAATCGGCCATACGGGTCAGAAGTTACGTGCGTGAACGCAAGTCCAACTTTGGCCTGTTGGTGGCGCTAGAGCGCTGGAGGTGCCGACATGAAACTTGATGAAATGAATCATTGGACTGTCTCCAATCAGTGTGCCAAATTTCAGAACTTTTTGCCAGACGGTTCTATAGGCTGCCATTGACTTCAATGGCGGAATAATAATAATAATAATAATAATAAGAAAACTAACAATCACAATGGTTGCCTCGCAGCTTCGCTGCTTGGCCCCCAAATATAGCTGCAAGCAGCAATGAGGGGGCCAAGCAGAATAGGCCGGAGTAGCTACGGCGACAAGATAGAACTCAGCAGACACCCGCGATCAACACTTTCAACAACTTTCACATCAAAACATTCTTTCTGGGCTGAAACAGGGCTGAGTATTGCCGCTGCCGCCTCCGCCAGCCAGCCCCCCCACCTAATCACCCCTATCCCCCCCCCACCACGTCCCGCCCCGCCGTTGCACGCACGCATTAGAATTAACTGGATGGAACATGTTGTCATCAGTTTCACATCAAAAAATAAAAGATTGCTAAAACACAAGCAACTACAGATCAAAATACAATATTGCTAATTGCAGAACTGCCTACAGGTCAAAGGTCACCAAATGTTGTGTGCGTCCTCCTAATGGGGTCCTGAATCTATGTAGTAAGTTTGGTTATGATACATGGCAGGGTTGCTGAGATATGACCTCACTTCCTGTTTGGCGGCTTCGCCACCAATTTTGATTGGCTGTTACGGGCGAATGCTTCTGTCAATTGTTCCAGAAAGCAATACACTGATAGGGCATGGTCTGAAGATTGTCTCTGCCAATTTTGGTGAGGATCCGCTGAAATTTGTGACCTGCGAAAACTTGTACGTGTTTTTGATTAAATCCAATATGGCGGCCGAATCAATTACGATGACATCACAAGTTGGCTTGGGTCGGCCTAAGGACCTCCAACAGTATTACCAGACACCACTAGTACATTTTAATTCCAAACACAACAGCAGCTACAGGCCAAAAGGCATGTTTCTTAATTACAGCGCCCCCTAGAGGTCAAAGGTCACCAGATTTATTGAGTGTCCCCCTGATTGGGTCCTGAATCCATGCACCCAGTTTGGCTTTGATACATGCAAGGGTTGCTGAGATATGAGCTCACTTCCTGTTTGGCGGCTTCGCCGCAAATTTCGATTGGCTGTTACAGCCGAATGCTTCTGTCAATTGTTCCAGAAAGCAATGCACTGATAAGGCATGGTCTGAAGATGGTCTCTGCCAATTTTGGTGAGGATCCGCTGAAATTTGTGACCTGCGAAAACTTGTACGTGTTTTTGATTAAATCCAATATGGCGGCCGAATCAATTATGATGACATCACAAGTTGGCTTGGGTCGGTCTAAGGACCTTCAACAGTAGTACCAGACACCACTAGTGCGTTTTAATTCTAAGCACAACTACTGCTACAGGCCAAAAGGCATGTTTCTTAATTACAGCGCCCCCTAGAGGTCAAAGGTCACCAGATTTCTTGAGCGTCCCCCTGATTGGGTCGTTAGTCCATTTACTAAGTTTGGTTATGATAGGTGAATGGTTTGCTGAGATATGAGATCACTTCCTGTTTGGCGGCTTCGCCGCCAACTTCGATTGGCTGTTACGCGCGAGCGGTTTTAGTTCCGAAGACAAAAAGCAATGCATTAATGAGGCATGGTCTGTAGATGATATCCATGAAGTTTGGTGTCGATCGAACAAAATTTGTGACCTGTGAAGACTTTTTAGTGTTTTTGATGAAATCCAATATGGCGGAAAATCCATCATGGCGGAAAATGACGTCATAGGGTGCGTTGAACTCGGCATGGTCCAAGGATTCCAGCGATACCTCATTTTTGAAAATCGGACTGACGGGTCAAAAGTTACGTGCGTGAACGCACGTCCAACTTTGGCCTGTTGGTGGCGCTAGAGTGCTTGAGGTGCCATCATGAAACTTGGTGACATTAATCATGGGACTGTCCCTAATCAGTGTGCCAAATTTCACAACTTTTCACCAGACGGTTCTATGGGCTGCCATTGACTTCAATGGCGGAAGCGTAATAATAATAATAAGAAAACTAACAAACACAATGGGTGCCTTCGCAGCTTCGCTGCTTGGCCCCCAAATATAGCTGCAAGCAGCAATGTGGGGGCCAAGCAGGCAGTTCAGCAGTCCAGATTTGGCATGAAACTCAATGCCGTGGCATCAGGCATATAGCATCAAGCAGTCACAGCAAGTTCCATGTCAAACAACCCAAGAATGGCTGAGTTACAAGGTCAAGTTTCACATCAAAACATAACTGATTTTGTGGGGCTGAACCAGGGCTGAGTGTCGCCGCCCCCTCACCCAGCCAACCCACCGCCACTGCCCGTCCCACCCCGCCCCACCCTTGCACGCACGCATTAGAATGAACCTTATTGAACTCGCTGTCATCAGTTTCACATCAAAAATAAAAGATCGATTGAGATATGATCATGCTTGCTGTAATTTCAATGCCCCTATAGAGGTCAAAGGTCACCAACTTATTTGTGCATCATCAGGATGAACCAGACGGTTCTATGGGCTGCCATTGACCTCCATTGCAGAATAATGCAGCAACTACAGGCCAAAATACATTTTTGCCAATTACAGAGACCCCTAGAGGTCAAAGGTCACCAAATTTCTTGAGCGTCCTCCTGGTGGGTCCTGAGGGCCATGTACTAAGTTTGGTTTTGATACATGAAAGCATTGCTGAGATATGAGCTCACTTCCTGTTTGGCGGCTTCGCCGCAAATTTCGGTTGGTTGTTACAGGCAAACGCTTCGGTCAATTGTTCCAGAAAAAAATACACTGATAAGGCATTGTCTGAAGATGGTCTCTGCCAATTTTGGTGAGGATCCGCTGAAATTTGTGACTTGCGAATACTTATTCATGTTTTTGATTAAATTCAATATGGCGACCAAATCAATTACGATGACATCACAAGTTGGCTTGGGTCGGCCTAAGGACCTTCCACAGTATTGTCAGACACCACTAGTGTGTTTTAATTCTAAGCACAACAGCAGCTGCAGGCCAATAGGCATATTACTTAATTACAGCGCCCCCTAGAGGTCAAAGGTCACCAGATTTTTTGAGTGCCCTACTGATTGGGATATAAGTCCATGTACTAAGTTTGGTTATGACAGATGAAAGGGTTGCTGAGATATGAGCTCACTTCCTGTTTGGCGGCTTCGCCGCATATTTCGTTTGGCTGTTACGGGAAAACGGTTTTAGTTCCGAAGATGAAAATCGATAACTTTTGTGCGGATTGGTCTGAAGATGTTACGTGCTAAGTTTCGTGAAAATCGGACAAACTATGTGAGGCGTGAAACTTTTTAAAGGTTTTTGACAAAATCCAAAATGGCGGAAAATCCATCATGGCGGAAATTGACGTCATAGGGTGCGTTGAACTCGGCTTGGTCCAAGGATTCCAACGATACCACATTTTTGACAATCGGACAAACGGGTCAAAAGTTACGTGCGTGAACGCACGTCCAACTTTGGCCTGTTGGTGGCGCTAGAGGGTTCGACAGGGAGGCATGAAACTTGGTGAAATAAAATATTGGCGTGTCCCCAATCAGTGTGCCAAATTTCACAACTTTTTACCAGACGGTTCTATGGGCTGCCATAGACTCCCATGGCGGAGGAAAGATGTTAAATAATAATAATAAATATAGCTGCAAGCAGCAATGTGGGGGCCAAGCAGGCAGTTCAGCAGGCCAGATTTGGCATGAAACTCAATGCCGTGGCATCAGGCATATAGCATCAAGCAGTCACAGCAAGTTCCATGTCAAACAACCCAAGAATGGCTGAGTTACAAGGTCAAGTTTCACATCAAAACATAACTGATTTTGTGGGGCTGAACCAGGGCTGAGTGTCGCCGCCCCCTCACCCAGCCAACTCACCGCTGCAATCGCCCCTGCCCGTCCCACCCTGCCCCACCCATGCACGCAATCATTAGAATTAATTGAATGGAACTTGCTGTATCAGTTTCACATCAAAAATAAAAGATCGATTGAGATATGATCATGCTTGCTGTGATTTCAATGCCCCATAGAGGTCAAAGGTCACCAAATTATTTGTGCATCATCAGGATGAACCAGACGGTTCTATGGGCTGCCATTGACCTCCATTGCAGAATAATGCAGCAACTACAGGCCAAAATACATTTTTGCCATTTACAGAGCCCCCTAGAGGTCAAAGGTCACCAAATTTCTTGAGCGTCCCCCTCATTGGGTCCTGAGTGCATGGACTAAGTTTGGTTATGATAGATGAATGGGTTGCTGAGATATGAGCTCACTTCCTGTTTGGCGGCTTCGCCGCAAATTTCGATTGGATGTTACAGGCGAACGCTTCTGTCAATTGTTCCAGAAAAAAATACACTGATAAGGAATGGTCTGAAGATGGTCTCTGCCAATTTTGGTGAGGATCAGCTGAAATTTGTGACATGCGAATATTTATTCATGTTTTTGATTAAATCCAATATGGCGGCCGAATCAATTACGATGACATCACAAGTTGGCTTGGGTCGGCCTAAGGACTTCCAACAGTATTACCAGACACCACTAGTGCGTTTTAATTCTAAGCACAACAGCAGCTACAGGCCAAAATGCATTTTCACTAATTACAGCGCCCCCTAGAGGTCAAAGGTCACCAGATTTCTTGAGTGCCCTACAGATGGGGATATAAGTCCATGTACTAAGTTTGGTTATGACAGATGAAAGGGTTGCTGAGATATGAGCTCACTTCCTGTTTGGCGGCTTCGCCGCATATTTCGTTTGGCTGTTACGGGAAAACGGTTTTAGTTCCGAAGATGAAAATCGATAACTTTTGTGCGGCTTGGTCTGAAGATGTTATGTGCTAAGTTTCGTGAAAATCGGACAAACTATGTGAGGCGTGAAACTTTTTAAAGGTTTTTGACAAAATCCAAAATGGCGGAAAATCCATCATGGCGGAAATTGACGTCATAGAGTGCGTTGAACTCGGCTTGGTCCAAGGATTCCAACGATACCAAATTTTTGACAATCGGGCAAACGGGTCAAAAGTTACGTGCGTGAACGCACATCCAACTTTGGCCTGTTGGTGGCGCTAGAGGGTTCGACAGGGAGGCATGAAACTTGGTGAAATAAAATATTGGAGTGTCCCCAATCAGTGTGCCAAATTTCACAACTTTTTACCAGACGGTTCTATGGGCTGCCATAGACTCCAATGGCAGAGGAAAGATGTTAAATAATAATAATAATAATAGTAAGAATTCATAGAAACACTAAGGGTTGCCCTGCAGCTTCGCTGCTTGGCCCCCAAATATAGCTGCAAGCAGCAATGAGGGGGCCAAGCAGGCAGTTCAGCAGTCCAGAAGTCCAGATTTGCCATGCAACTCAATGCCGTGGCATCAGGCATATAGCATTAAGCAGTCACAACAAGTTCCATGTCAAACAACCCAAGATTGGCTGAGTTACAAGGTCAAGTTTCACATCAAAACATAACTGATTTTGTGTGGCTGAACCAGGGCTGAGTGTCGCCGCCCCCTCACCCAGCCAAACCACCGCCGCAATCGCCCCTGCCCGTCCCACCCCGCCCCACCCTTGCACGCACGCACGCATTAGAATTAACTGGATGGAACTCGCTGTCAACAGTTTCACATCAAAAATAAAAGATCGATTGAGATATGATCATGCTTGCTGTGATTTCAATGCCCCAATAGAGGTCAAAGGTCACCAAATTATTTGTGCATCATCAGGATGAACCAGACGGTTCTATGGGCTGCCATTGACCTCCATTGCAGAATAATGCAGCAACTACAGGCCAAAATACATTTTTGCCAATTACAGAGCCCCCTAGAGGTCAAAGGTCACCAAATTTATTGAGCGTCCTCCTGGTGGATCCTGAGGACCATGTACTAAGTTTGGTTTTGATACATGAAAGCGTTGCTGAGATATGAGCTCACTTCCTGTTTGGCGGCTTCGCCGCAAATTTCGATTGGCTGTTACAGGCGAACGCTTCTGTCAATTGTTCCAGAAAAAAATACACTGATAAGGCATGGTCTGAAGATGGTCTCTGCCAATTTTGGTGAGGATCAGCTGAAATTTGTGACTTGCGAATACTTATTCATGTTTTTGATTAAATCCAATATGGCGACCAAATCAATTACGATGACATCACAAGTTGGCGTGGGTCGGCCTAAGGACCTTCCACAGTATTGTCAGACACCACTAGTGCGTTTTAATTCTAAGCACAACAGCAGCTACAGGCCAAAAGGCATATTTCTTAATTACAGCGCCCCATAGAGGTCAAAGGTCACCAGATTTTTTGAGTGCCCTACTGATGGGGTTATAAGTCCATGTACTAAGTTTGGTTATGACAGATGAAAGGGTTGCTGAGATATGAGCTCACTTCCTGTTTGGCGGCTTCGCCGCATATTTCGTTTGGCTGTTACGGGAAAACGGTTTTAGTTCCGAAGATGAAAATCGATAACTTTTGTGCGGCTTGGTCTGAAGATGTTATGTGCTAAGTTTCGTGAAAATCGGACAAACTATGTGAGGCGTGAAACTTTTTAAAGGTTTTTGACAAAATCCAAAATGGCGGAAAATCCATCATGGCGGAAATTGACGTCATAGAGTGCGTTGAACTCGGCTTGGTCCAAGGATTCCAACGATACCACATTTTTGACAATCGGGCAAACGGGTCAAAAGTTACGTGCGTGAACGCACATCCATCTTTGGCCTGTTGGTGGCGCTAGAGGGTTCGACAGGGAGGCATGAAACTTGGTGAAATAAAATATTGGAGTGTCCCCAATCAGTGTGCCAAATTTCACAACTTTTCACCAGTCGGTTCTATAGGCTGCCATAGACTTCAATGGCGGAAGCGTAATAATAATAATAGGGAAGAAAACATAGAATCACTAAGGGTTGCCCTGCAGCTTCGCTGCTTGGCCCCCAAATATAGCTGCAAGCAGCAATGTGGGGGCCAAGCAGACAGCTCAGCAGTCCAGATTTGCCATGCAACTCAATGCCGTGGCATCAGGCATATAGCATTAAGCAGTCACAGCAAGTTCCATGTCAAACAACCCAAGATTGGCTGAGTTACAAGGTCAAGTTTCACATCAAAACATAACTGATTTTGTGCGGCTGAACCAGGGCTGAGTGTCGCCGCCCCCTCAGCCAGGCAACCCACCGCCGCAATCGCCCGTGCCCGTCCCACCCTGCCCCAACCTTGCACGCACGCTTTAGAATTAACTGGATTGAACTTGCCGTCATCAGTTTCACATCAAAAATAAAAGATTGATTGAGATATGATCATGCTTGCTATGATTTCAATGCCCATAGAGGTCAAAGGTCACCAAATTATTTGTGCATCATCAGGATGAACCATACGGTTCTATGGGCTGCCATTGACCTCCATTGCAGAATAATGCAGCAACTACAGGCCAAAATACATTTTTGCCAATTACAGAGCCCCCTAGAGGTCAAAGGTCACCAAATTTCTTGAGCGTCCTCCTGGTGGGTCCTGAGGACCATGTACTAAGTTTGGTTTTGATACATGAAAGCGTTGCTGAGATATGAGCTCACTTCCTGTTTGGCGGCTTCGCCGCAAATTTCGATTGGCTGTTACAGGCGAACGCTTCTATCAATTGTTCCAGAAAAAAATACACTGATAAGGCATGGTCTGAAGATGGTCTCTGCCAATTTTGGTGAGGATCAGCTGAAATTTGTGACTTGCGAATACTTATTCGTGTTTTTGATTAAATCCAATATGGCGGCCAAATCAATTATGTTGATGTCACAAGTTGTCCTCTGTTGACCAAAGGACCTTCCACAGTATTGTCAGACACCACTAGTGCGTTTTAATTCTAAACACAACAGCAGCTACAGGCCAAAAGGCATGTGTCTTAATTGCAGCGCCCCCTAGAGGTCAAAGGTTACCAAAATTTTTGAGCGTCCTCTTGATGGGGTCAGTAGTCTATATACTACGTTTCGTTATGATACATGAAAGGGTTGCTGAGATATGAGTTCACTTCCTGTTTGGCGGCTTCGCCGCAAAATTTGATTGGCTGTTATGGGCGAACGGTTTTATTTCCGAAGACAAAAAGTAATTCGCTAAAGTAGCGTGTTCTGTAGATGATGTGTGTGAAGTTTGGTGTCGATTGGACAAAATTTGTGACCAGAGAAGCCGTTTTAGTGTTTTTGATAAAATCCAAAATGGCGGAAAATCCATCATGGCGGAAAATGACGTCATAAGGTGCGTTGAACTCGTCTTGGCCCAAGGAATCCAACGATACCTAATTTTTGACAATCGGTCATACGGGTCCGAAGTTACGTGCGTGAACGCACGTCCAACTTTGGCCTGTTGGTGGCGCTAGAGCGGTCAAGGTGCCAACATGAAACTTGGTGAAATTGACCATGAGACTGTCCTCAATCAGTGTGCCAAATTTCACAACTTTTCACCAGACGGTTCTATGGGCTGCCATAGACTCCAATGGCGGAAGAAAGATGTTAAATAATAACTAGAAAAGCATTTCCTGAAGGAAATACAGTGCATGAAAATGCAAAAAATATGATGTAAAATATCATACAGAGTAAAAACAAACTATATTGGTTGCTAGGTAGATGAGGTTTAATATAGTTGGAGTGACTAAACAGTTAAATAGGTGGATAGTTGATATGGTTAAATGATTTGCTTGGTAGATAAGGTTTAATATAGTTGGAATGATTGAACGGTTAAATAGGTGGATAATACTTAACTTAGTTAACTTAGCTAATGTTTTCATTTTTAGTAGTTATGCTAACTAGCATATTAGCAATGCTAACATGCTAACTATGTTAACCATGTGACTTAGCTAACCTAGCTAATCATTTTTAGCAGTTTTGCTAACTATGCTAACTAGCATGCTAACATGCTAGCTTGCTAACTATGCTAACCATTTTACTTAGCTAACTTAGCTAATCATTTTTAACAGTTTTTGATAAAAATGCTAACTAGCATGCTAACATGCTAACTATGCTAACCATGTGACTTAGCTAACTTAGCTAATCATTTTAGCAGTTTTGCTAAAAATGCTAACTAGCATGCTAACATGCTAACTATGCTAACCATGTGACTTAGCTAACTTAGCTAATCATTTTTAGCAGTTTTGCTAAAAATGCTAACTAGCATGCTAACATGCTAGCATGCTAACTATGCTAACCATGTGACTTAGCTAACTTAGCTAATCCTTTTTAGCAGTTTTGCTAAAAATGCTAACTAGCATGCTAACTAGCATGCTAACATGCTAGCATGCTAACTATGCTAACCAAGTTACTTAGCTAACTTAGCTAACTAGCTACAGTGGGTAGGAGTCATAGTTGATGACAAGTAACAGTTACAATGGCTGAACAGTTAAAAAGTTCAGTAGTTTAAAGGGTTAAATTGTTTAACAGTGAAATATTGTAGTGAGGACTTTAATTTTGAAACAGTTTTTGGCAGAGGAAGTAGTTGAACAGGATGTGTAGTCTTAATAGGGCCAGTTTGTATGCTTAAAGCCTGAGACTGGCAGTTGAAACAGGTGGCCGAAACACCTGCCATAGGATTCTAATTGCTTAACGGCCGTATTGTGATGTCATAATCTAATGTTAAGTCAATGGGGAAATTTTGATAGTTTTTAATTAATAGTTTAAAAAGTATAAAAGTTACAAAGATGAAAAATACATAGCACTCTTATCCGAAGTAAGACCTACGTAACAAAGTTTGAATGAAGTTTCTACGTTAAACGGTTGAAGCTGCATTAAATGCGTTAGAAGAAGAAGAAGAATAAGAAGAAGCCTAGGAAGAACAGTACAGTGCATTTTCATGCACTGTAATAATAAGAAATCATAGAAACACAATGGTTGCCTCGCAGCTTCGCTGCTTGGCCCCCAAATATAGCTGCAAGCAGCAATGTGGGGGCCAAGCAGACAGCTCAGCAGTCCAGATTTGCCATGCAACTCAATGCCGTGGCATCAGGCATATAGCATTAAGCAGTCACAGCAAGTTCCATGTCAAACAACCCAAGATTGGCTGAGTTACAAGGTCAAGTTTCACATCAAAACATAACTGATTTTGTGCGGCTGAACCAGGGCTGAGTGTCGCCGCCCCCTCAGCCAGGCAACCCACCGCCGCAATCGCCCGTGCCCGTCCCACCCTGCCCCAACCTTGCACGCACGCTTTAGAATTAACTGGATTGAACTCGCCGTCATCAGTTTCACATCAAAAATAAAAGATTGATTGAGATATGATCGATCATGCTTGCTATGATTTCAATGCCCATAGAGGTCAAAGGTCACCAAATTATTTGTGCATCATCAGGATGAACCATACGGTTCTATGGGCTGCCATTGACCTCCATTGCAGAATAATGCAGCAACTACAGGCCAAAATACATTTTTGCCAATTACAGAGCCCCCTAGAGGTCAAAGGTCACCAAATTTCTTGAGCGTCCTCCTGGTGGGTCCTGAGGACCATGTACTAAGTTTGGTTTTAATACATGAAAGCGTTGCTGAGATATGAGCTCACTTCCTGTTTGGCGGCTTCGCCGCAAATTTCGATTGGCTGTTACAGGCGAACGCTTCTATTAATTGTTCCAGAAAAAAATACACTGATAAGGCATGGTCTGAAGATGGTCTCTGCCAATTTTGGTGAGGATCAGCTGAAATTTGTGACTTGCGAATACTTATTCGTGTTTTTGATTAAATCCAATATGGCGGCCAAATCAATTATGTTGATGTCACAAGTTGTCCTCTGTTGACCAAAGGACCTTCCACAGTATTGTGAGACACCACTAGTGCGTTTTAATTCTAAACACAACAGCAGCTACAGGCCAAAAGGCATATTTCTTAATTACAGCGCCCCCTAGAGGCCAAAGGTCACCAAAATGTTTGAGCATCCTCCTGATGGGGTCAGTAGTCTATATACTACGTTTGGTTATGATACAAGAAAGGGTTGCTGAGATATGAGTTCACTTCCTGTTTGGCGGCTTCGCCACAAATTTTGATTGGCTGTTACGGGCGAACGGTTGTATTTCCGAAGACAAAAAGTAATTCCTGAAAGTAGCGTGTTCTGTAGATGATGTGTGTGCAGTTTGGTGTCGATTGGACAAAATTTGTGACCAAAGAAGACATTTTAGTGTTTTTGATAAAATCCAAAATGGCGGAAAATCCATCATGGCGGAAAATGACGTCATAGGGTGCGTTGAACTCGGCTTGGCCCAAGGAATCCAACGATACCTCATTTTTGACAATCGGCCATACGGGTCAGAAGTTACGTGCGTGAACGCAAGTCCAACTTTGGCCTGTTGGTGGCGCTAGAGCGCTGGAGGTGCCGACATGAAACTTGATGAAATGAATCATTGGACTGTCTCCAATCAGTGTGCCAAATTTCAGAACTTTTTGCCAGACGGTTCTATAGGCTGCCATTGACTTCAATGGCGGAATAATAATAATAATAAATATAGCTGCAAGCAGCAATGTGGGGGCCAAGCAGTTGAGCAGGAGTTGTCATGGCAACCCAATGTTGCTACATTATACACACACCCAATTAACCACCCGTCCCACACACACACATATACAAAGATAAACTTCCTCTCCCACACACCCCAATAACCCCCCATACATATGCATACCTCAAACATCACCAAATGTATTGTGCATAGTCAGGTTGTAGTCACAAGTCCACATACCAAGTTTGGTGTCGATACGAGAAAGTGTTGATAATTATAGCACCCCTAGTGGTCAAAAGTCACCACATTTATTGTGCGTCCTCAGGTTGTAGTCACGAGTCCATATACCAAGTTTGGTGTTGATACGAGAAAGTGTTGCAAATTATAGCACCCCTAGTGGTCAAAGGTCGCTAAAATTATTGTATGTCCTCAGGATGTGGTCCCGAGTCAATGAGCCAAGTTTGGTTTCGATACGTGAAAGCATTGCAGAAATATGAGCCCACTTCCTGTGATTATAGCGCCACATAGTGGTCAAAATTTACCACATTTCTTGAGTGTCCTCCTGATTGAGTCCTGAACCTATATACCTAGTTTGGTTTTGATATGTGAAAGCATTGCTGAGATATCACTTCACTTCCTGTTTGGCGGCTTCGCCGCCAAACTTGATTGGTTGTCACGGGCAACAGGTTTTGAATATGGTTCCAGAAAGCAATGCATTTATGAGACATGGTCTGACGATCATCTGCGTCAAGTTTCGTGAAAATCGGAGAAACTTTGTGACCTTTGATGCCTTTTAAGTGTTTTTGATGACATCCAATATGGCGGTTGGATCATTTATGTTGACGTCACATGTTGGCATGTGGCGGCCTAAGGACCTCTCAAGGTATTAACAGATATCACTAATATGCTTTAATTCCAAACACATGACCCGTTACAGGCTAAAACGTAATTTTGGTAATTATAGCGCCACCTATAGGTCAAAAGTCACCAAATTTATTGAGCCTCCTCCTAATTGGGTCCTGAGACCCTGTACTGAGTTTGGTGTTGATACGCGAAAGCCTTGCTGAGATCACTTCAATTCCTGTTTGGCGGCTTCGCCGCCAAACTTGATTGGTCACGACGGGCGATGGGTTTTGAATATGGCTCCGAAAAGCAATAACATTTGTGAGTCATAGTCTGAAGATCATCTGCGTCAAGTTTCGTGAAAATCGGACAAACTTTGCGAACTTTGATGCCTTTTAGGTGTTTTTGATTAAATCCAATATGGCAGCCTGATCAATTACGTTTACCCCATAAATTGACATCTGCGTTGAGTTCGGTCTCATCCAAGGATTCCAAATATACCTTAATGTTCAAAATGTGGTGTACCATTCAAACGTTATGTGCATAGATGTAATAAAAAATTTGAAATGTTGGTGGCGCTAGAGCACTCAAAGTGCAGACTTGAAACTTTGATAAATTAAAGATATGACTGAACCGAATCAATGTGCCGAATATCCCAACTTTTTACTGTATGGTTTAATGGCAAATTAGCGTTTCGTTATAATAATAATAATAATAAGAATACGTAGAATCACTATGGGTTGCCTCGCAGCTTCGCTGCTTGGCCCCCAATAATAATAAGAAAACTAACAATCACAATGGTTGCCTCGCAGCTTCGCTGCTTGGCCCCCAAATATAGCTGCAAGCAGCAATGAGGGGGCCAAGCAGAATAGGCCGGAGTAGCTACGGCGACAAGATAGAACTCAGCAGACACCCGCGATCAACACTTTCAACAACTTTCACATCAAAACATTCTTTCTGGGCTGAAACAGGGCTGAGTATTGCCGCTGCCGCCTCCGCCAGCCAGCCCCCCCACCTAATCACCCCTATCCCCCCCCCACCACGTCCCGCCCCGCCGTTGCACGCACGCATTAGAATTAACTGGATGGAACATGTTGTCATCAGTTTCACATCAAAAAATAAAAGATTGCTAAAACACAAGCAACTACAGATCAAAATACAATATTGCTAATTGCAGAACTGCCTACAGGTCAAAGGTCACCAAATGTTGTGTGCGTCCTCCTAATGGGGTCCTGAATCTATGTAGTAAGTTTGGTTATGATACATGGCAGGGTTGCTGAGATATGACCTCACTTCCTGTTTGGCGGCTTCGCCACCAATTTTGATTGGCTGTTACGGGCGAATGCTTCTGTCAATTGTTCCAGAAAGCAATACACTGATAGGGCATGGTCTGAAGATTGTCTCTGCCAATTTTGGTGAGGATCGATCCGCTGAAATTTGTGACCTGCGAAAACTTGTACGTGTTTTTGATTAAATCCAATATGGCGGCCGAATCAATTACGATGACATCACAAGTTGGCTTGGGTCGGCCTAAGGACCTCCAACAGTATTACCAGACACCACTAGTACATTTTAATTCCAAACACAACAGCAGTTACAGGCCAAAAGGCATGTTTCTTAATTACAGCGCCCCCTAGAGGTCAAAGGTCACCAGATTTATTGAGTGTCCCCCTGATTGGGTCCTGAATCCATGCACCCAGTTTGGCTTTGATACATGCAAGGGTTGCTGAGATATGAGCTCACTTCCTGTTTGGCGGCTTCGCCGCAAATTTCGATTGGCTGTTACAGCCGAATGCTTCTGTCAATTGTTCCAGAAAGCAATGCACTGATAAGGCATGGTCTGAAGATGGTCTCTGCCAATTTTGGTGAGGATCCGCTGAAATTTGTGACCTGCGAAAACTTGTACGTGTTTTTGATTAAATCCAATATGGCGGCCGAATCAATTATGATGACATCACAAGTTGGCTTGGGTCGGTCTAAGGACCTTCAACAGTAGTACCAGACACCACTAGTGCGTTTTAATTCTAAGCACAACTACTGCTACAGGCCAAAAGGCATGTTTCTTAATTACAGCGCCCCCTAGAGGTCAAAGGTCACCAGATTTCTTGAGCGTCCCCCTGATTGGGTCGTTAGTCCATTTACTAAGTTTGGTTATGATAGGTGAATGGTTTGCTGAGATATGAGATCACTTCCTGTTTGGCGGCTTCGCCGCCAACTTCGATTGGCTGTTACGCGCGAGCGGTTTTAGTTCCGAAGACAAAAAGCAATGCATTAATGAGGCATGGTCTGTAGATGATATCCATGAAGTTTGGTGTCGATCGAACAAAATTTGTGACCTGTGAAGACTTTTTAGTGTTTTTGATGAAATCCAATATGGCGGAAAATCCATCATGGCGGAAAATGACGTCATAGGGTGCGTTGAACTCGGCATGGTCCAAGGATTCCAGCGATACCTCATTTTTGAAAATCGGACTGACGGGTCAAAAGTTACGTGCGTGAACGCACGTCCAACTTTGGCCTGTTGGTGGCGCTAGAGTGCTTGAGGTGCCATCATGAAACTTGGTGACATTAATCATGGGACTGTCCCTAATCAGTGTGCCAAATTTCACAACTTTTCACCAGACGGTTCTATGGGCTGCCATTGACTTCAATGGCGGAAGCGTAATAATAATAATAAGAAAACTAACAAACACAATGGGTGCCTTCGCAGCTTCGCTGCTTGGCCCCCAAATATAGCTGCAAGCAGCAATGTGGGGGCCAAGCAGGCAGTTCAGCAGTCCAGATTTGGCATGAAACTCAATGCCGTGGCATCAGGCATATAGCATCAAGCAGTCACAGCAAGTTCCATGTCAAACAACCCAAGAATGGCTGAGTTACAAGGTCAAGTTTCACATCAAAACATAACTGATTTTGTGGGGCTGAACCAGGGCTGAGTGTCGCCGCCCCCTCACCCAGCCAACCCACCGCCACTGCCCGTCCCACCCCGCCCCACCCTTGCACGCACGCATTAGAATGAACCTTATTGAACTCGCTGTCATCAGTTTCACATCAAAAATAAAAGATCGATTGAGATATGATCATGCTTGCTGTAATTTCAATGCCCCTATAGAGGTCAAAGGTCACCAACTTATTTGTGCATCATCAGGATGAACCAGACGGTTCTATGGGCTGCCATTGACCTCCATTGCAGAATAATGCAGCAACTACAGGCCAAAATACATTTTTGCCAATTACAGAGACCCCTAGAGGTCAAAGGTCACCAAATTTCTTGAGCGTCCTCCTGGTGGGTCCTGAGGGCCATGTACTAAGTTTGGTTTTGATACATGAAAGCATTGCTGAGATATGAGCTCACTTCCTGTTTGGCGGCTTCGCCGCAAATTTCGGTTGGTTGTTACAGGCAAACGCTTCGGTCAATTGTTCCAGAAAAAAATACACTGATAAGGCATTGTCTGAAGATGGTCTCTGCCAATTTTGGTGAGGATCCG
Source organism: Alosa pseudoharengus (assembly GCF_046254945.1). Lineage (NCBI taxonomy): Eukaryota > Metazoa > Chordata > Actinopteri > Clupeiformes > Clupeidae > Alosa > Alosa pseudoharengus. Next base: position 40,688,574 of record NW_027468620.1, on the reverse strand, counting down.
CTGAAATTTGTGACTTGCGAATACTTATTCATGTTTTTGATTAAATTCAATATGGCGACCAAATCAATTACGATGACATCACAAGTTGGCTTGGGTCGGCCTAAGGACCTTCCACAGTATTGTCAGACACCACTAGTGTGTTTTAATTCTAAGCACAACAGCAGCTGCAGGCCAATAGGCATATTACTTAATTACAGCGCCCCCTAGAGGTCAAAGGTCACCAGATTTTTTGAGTGCCCTACTGATTGGGATATAAGTCCATGTACTAAGTTTGGTTATGACAGATGAAAGGGTTGCTGAGATATGAGCTCACTTCCTGTTTGGCGGCTTCGCCGCATATTTCGTTTGGCTGTTACGGGAAAACGGTTTTAGTTCCGAAGATGAAAATCGATAACTTTTGTGCGGATTGGTCTGAAGATGTTACGTGCTAAGTTTCGTGAAAATCGGACAAACTATGTGAGGCGTGAAACTTTTTAAAGGTTTTTGACAAAATCCAAAATGGCGGAAAATCCATCATGGCGGAAATTGACGTCATAGAGTGCGTTGAACTCGGCTTGGTCCAAGGATTCCAACGATACCACATTTTTGACAATCGGGCAAACGGGTCAAAAGTTATGTGCGTGAACGCACGTCCAACTTTGGCCTGTTGGTGGCGCTAGAGGGTTCGACAGGGAGGCATGAAACTTGGTGAAATAAAATATTGGCGTGTCCCCAATCAGTGTGCCAAATTTCACAACTTTTTACCAGACGGTTCTATGGGCTGCCATAGACTCCAATGGCAGAGGAAAGATGTTAAATAAATATAGCTGCAAGCAGCAATGTGGGGGCCAAGCAGGCAGTTCAGCAGTCCAGATTTGGCATGAAACTCAATGCCGTGGCATCAGGCATATAGCATCAAGCAGTCACAGCAAGTTCCATGTCAAACAACCCAAGAATGGCTGAGTTACAAGGTCAAGTTTCACATGAAAACATCACTGATTTTGTGGGGCTGAACCAGGGCTGAGTGTCGCCGCCCCCTCACCCAGCCAACCCACCGCCACTGCCCGTCCCACCCCGCCCCACCCTTGCACGCACGCATTAGAATGAACCTTATGGAACTCGCTGTCATCAGTTTCACATCAAAAATAAAAGATCGATTGAGATATGATCATGCTTGCTGTAATTTCAATGCCCCCATAGAGGTCAAAGGTCACCAGCTTATTTGTGCATCATCAGGATGAACCAGACGGTTCTATGGGCTGCCATTGACCTCCATTGCAGAATAATGCAGCAACTACAGGCCAAAATACATTTTTGCCAATTACAGAGCCCCCTAGAGGTCAAAGGTCACCAAATTTCTTGAGCGTCCTCCTGGTGGGTCCTGAGGACCATGTACTAAGTATGGTTTTGATACATGAAAGCGTTGCTGAGATATGAGCTCACTTCCTGTTTGGCGGCTTCGCCGCAAATTTCGATTGGCTGTTACAGGCAAACGCTTCTATCAATTGTTCCAGAAAAAAATACACTGATAAGGCATGGTCTGAAGATGGTCTCTGCCAATTTTGGTGAGGATCAGCTGAAATCTGTGACTTGCGAATACTTATTCATGTTTTTGATTAAATTCAATATGGCGACCAAATCAATTACGATGACATCACAAGTTGGCTTGGGTCGGCCTAAGGACCTTCCACAGTATTGTCAGACACCACTAGTGCGTTTTAATTCTAAGCACAATAGCAGCTACAGGCCAATAGGCATATTTCTTAATTACAGCGCCCCCTAGAGGTCAAAGGTCACCAGATTTTTTGAGTGCCCTACTGATGGGGTTATAAGTCCATGTACTAAGTTTGGTTATGACAGATGAAAGGGTTGCTGAGATATGAGCTCACTTCCTGTTTGGCGGCTTCGCCGCATATTTCGTTTGGCTTTTACGGGCAAACCGTTTTAGTTCCGAAGATGAAAATCGATAACTTTTGTGCGGCTTGGTCTGAAGATGTTATGTGCTAAGTTTCGTGAAAATCGGACAAACTATGTGATGCGTGAAACTTTTTAAAGGTTTTTGACAAAATCCAAAATGGCGGAAAATCCATCATGGCGGAAATTGACGTCATAGGGTGCGTTGAACTCGGCTTGGTCAAAGGATTCCAACGATACCACATTTTTGACAATCGGGTCAACGGGTCAAAAGTTACGTGCGTGAACGCATGTCCAACTTTGGCCTGTTGGTGGCGCTAGAGGGTTCGACAGGGAGGCATGAAACTTGGTGAAATAAAATATTGGAGTGTCCCCAATCAGTGTGCCAAATTTCACAACTTTTGACCAGACGGTTCTATGGGCTGCCATAGACTCCCATGGCGGAGGAAAGATGTTAAATAATAACTAGAAAAGCATTTCCTGAAGGAAATACAGTGCATGAAAATGCAAAAAATATATACTATATAAACTATATTGGTTGCTAGGTAGATGAGGTTTAATATAGTTGGAATGACTGAACAGTTAAATAGGTGGATAGTTTATACAGTTAAATGATTTGCTTGGTAGATAAGGTTTAATATAGTTGGAATGATTGAACGGTTAAATAGGTGGATAATACTTAACTTAGTTAACTTAGCTAATGTTTTCATTTTTAGTAGTTATGCTAACTAGCATGTTAGCAATGCTAGCATGCTAACTATGCTAACCATGTGACTTAGCTAACTTAGCTAATCATTTTTAGCAGTTTTGTAAAAAATGCTAACTAGCATGCTAACATGCTAGCATGCTAACTATGCTAACCATGTGACTTAGCTAACTGAGCTAATCATTTTTAGCAGTTTTGTAAAAAATGCTAACTAGCATGCTAACATGCTAGCATGCTAACTATGCTAACCATGTGACTTAGCTAACTTAGCTAATCATTTTTAGCAGTTTTGCTAAAAATGCTAACTAGCATGCTAACATGTTAGCATGCTAACTATGCTAACCATGTGACTTAGCAAACTTAGCTAATCATTTTTAGCAGTTTTGCTAAAAATGCTAACTAGCATGCTAACATGCTAGCATGCTAACTATGCTAACCATGTGACTTAGCTAACTTAGCTAATCGTTTTTAGCAGTTTTGCTAAAAATGCTAACTAGCATGCTAACATGCTAGCATGCTAACTATGCTAACCAAGTTACTTAGCTAACTTAGCTAACTAGCTACAGTGGGTAGGAGTCATAGTTGATGACAAGTAACAGTTACAATGGCTGAACAGTTAAAAAGTTCAGTAGTTTAAAGGGTTAAATTGTTTAACAGTGAAATATTGTAGTGAGGACTTTTATTTTGAAACAGTTTTTGGCAGAGGAAGCAGTTGAACAGGATGTGTAGTCTTAATAGGGCCAGTTTGTATGCTTAAAGCCTGAGAATGGCAGTTGGGCCAGCTGGCCTGAACACCTGCCATAAGATTCTAATTGCTGTGATGTCATAAAGGGCAATGTTAAGTCAATGGGAAAATTTTGATAGTTTTTAATTAATAGTTTAAAAAGTATAAAAGTTACAAAGTTGAAAAATACAAAGCCCACATGTCCTAATTAAGACCTACGCGTCAATGTTTGAATGAAGGTTCTACGTTAAACGGTTGAAGCTGCATTAACTGCGTTAGAAGAAGAGGAATAATAAGAACTAGAAAAGCATTTCCTGAAGGAAATACAGTGCATGAAAATGCAAAAAATATGATGTAAAATATCATACAGCGTAAAAACAAACTATATTGGTTGCTAGGTAGATGAGGTTTAATATAGTTGGAGTGACTGAACAGTTAAATAGGTGGATAGTTTATATGGTTAAATGATTTGCTTGGTACATAAGGTTTAATATAGTTGGAATGATAGAACGGTTAAATAGGTGGATAATACTTAACTTAGTTAACTTAGCTAATGTTTTCATTTTTAGTAGTTATGCTAACTAGCATGTTAGCAATGCTAACATGCTAACTATGTTAACCATGTTACTTAGCTAACTTAGCTAATAATTTTTAGTAGTTTTGCTAAAAATGCTAACTAGCATGCTAACTAGCATGCTAACATGCTAGCATGCTAACTATGCTAACCATGTGACTTAGCTAACTTAGCTAATCATTTTTAGTAGTTTTGCAAAAAATGCTAACTAGCATGCTAACATGCTAGCATGCTAACTATGCTAACCATGTGACTTAGCTAACTTAGCTAATCATTTTTAGCAGTTTTATAAAAAATGCTAACTAGCATGCTAACATGTTAGCATGCTAACTATGCTAACCATGTGACTTAGCTAACCTAGCTAATCATTTTTAGCAATTTTGCAAAAAATGCTAACTAGCATGCTAACATGCTAGCATGCTAACTATGTTAACCATGTGACTTAGCTAACTTAGCTAATCATTTTTAGCAGTTTTACAAAAAATGCTAACTAGCATGCTAACATGCTAGCATGCTAACATGCTAACTATGCTAACCATGCTAACTAGCTACAGTGGGTAGGAGTCATAGTTGATGACAAGTAACAGTTACAATGGCTGAACAGTTAAAAAGTTCAGTAGTTTAAAGGGTTAAATTGTTTAACAGTGAAATATTGTAGTGAGGACTTTTATTTTGAAACAGTTTTTGGCAGAGGAAGCAGTTGAACAGGATGTGTAGTCTTAATAGGGCCAGTTTGTATGCTTAAAGCCTGAGACTGGCAGTTGAAACAGGTGGCCCGAACACCTGCCATAGGATTCTAATTGCTTAACGGCCGTATTGTGATGTCATAATCATAATGTTAAGTCAATGGGGAAATTTTGATTAGTTTTTAATTAATAGTTTAAAAAGTATAAAAGTTACAAAGTTGAAAAATACAAAGCTCACATGTCCTAATTAAGACCTACGTAACATAGTTTGAATGAAGTTTCTACGTTAAACGGTTGAAGCTGCATTAAGTGCGTTAGAAGAATAATAATAATAACTAGAAAAGCATTTCCTGAAGGAAATACAGTGCATGAAAATGCAAAAAATATGATGTAAAATATCATACAGAGTAAAAACAAACTATATTGGTTGCTAAGTAGATGAGGTTTAATATAGTTGGAATGACTGAACAGTTAAATAGGTGGATAGTTTAAATGGTTAAATTATTAAAGTAGATAGTTGACAATAACTGACAGTTGGAATGGCTCTAATGTTTGCTAGCAGTTATGCTAACTATGTTAACAAAGATAATAATATTAACCAAGTTACTATGCTAACTAGCATGTTAACAATGTTAAAATGCTAATTATGTTAACCATGTTACTTAGCTAACTTAGCTAATCATTTTTAGCTGTTTTGGAAAAAATGCTAACTAGCATGCTAACATGCTAGCATGCTAACTATGCTAACCATGTGTCTTAGCTAACTTAGCTAATCGTTTTTAGCTGTTTTGCAAAAAATGCTAACTAGCATGCTAACATGCTAGCATGCTAACTATGCTAACCATGTGACTTAGCTAACTTAGCTAATCATTTTTAGCTGTTTTGGAAAAAATGCTAACTAGCATGCTAACATGCTAGCATGCTAACTATGCTAACCATGTGTCTTAGCTAACTTAGCTAATCGTTTTTAGCTGTTTTGCAAAAAATGCTAACTAGCATGCTAACATGCTAGCATGCTAACTATGCTAACCATGTGACTTAGCTAACTTAGCTAATCGTTTTTAGCTGTTTTGCAAAAAATGCTAACTAGCATGGTAGCATGCTAACATGCTAGCATGCTAACTATGCTAACCAAGTTACTTAGCTAACTAGCTACAGTGGGAGGAGTCATAGTTGATGACAAGTAACAGTTACAATGGCTGAACAGTTAAAAAGTTCAGTAGTTTAAAGGCTTAAATTGTTTAACAGTGAAATATTGTAGTGAGGACTTTTATTTTGAAACCGTTTTTGGCAGAGGAAGCAGTTGAACAGGATGTGTAGTCTTAATAGGGCCAGTTTGTATGCTTAAAGCCTGAAAGTGGCAGTTGATCCAGGTGGCCCGAACACCTGCCACAGGATTCTAATTGCTGTGATGTCATAAAGGGCAATGTTAAGTCAATGGGGAAATTTTGATAGTTTTTAATTAATAGTTTAAAAAGTATAAAAGTTACAAAGATGAAAAATACATAGCACTCTTATCCCAAGTAAGATCTACGTAACAAAGTTTGAATGAAGTTTCTACGTTAAACGGTTGAAGCTGCATTAAATGCGTTAGAAGAAGAAGAAGAATAAGAAGAAGCCTAGGAAGAACAGTACAGTGCATTTTCATGCACTGTAATAATAATAATAACTAGAAAAGCATTTCCTGAAGGAAATACAGTGCATGAAAATGCAAAAAATATGATGTAAAATATCATACAGAGTAAAAACAAACTATATTGGTTGCTAGGTAGATGAGGTTTAATATAGTTGGAGTGACTGAACAGTTAAATAGGTGGATAGTTTATATGGTTAAATGATTTGCTTGGAAGATAAGGTTTAATAAAGTTGGAATGATTGAACGGTTAAATAGGTGGACAATACTTAACTTAGTTAACTTAGCTAATGCATTTTTAGTAGTTAGCAATGCTAACATGCTAACTATGTTAACCATGTGACTTAGCTAATCTAGCTAATCATTTTTAGCAGTTTTGCTAACTATGTTAACTAGCATGCTAACATGTTAGCATGCTAACTATGCTAGCATGCTAACTATGCTAACCATGTGACTTAGCTAACTTAGCTAATCATTTTTAGCAGTTTTGTAAAAAATGCTAACTAGCATGCTAACATGTTAGCATGCTAACTATGCTAACCATGTGACTTAGCTAACTTAGCTAATCATTTTTAGCAGTTTTGTAAAAAATGCTAACTAGCATGCTAACATGCTAGCATGCTAACTATGCTAACCATATGACTTAGCTAACTTAGCTAATCATTTTTAGCAGTTTTGTAAAAAATGCTAACTAGCATGCTAACATGTTAGCATGCTAACTATGCTAACCATGTGACTTAGCTAACTTAGCTAATCATTTTTAGCAGTTTTGTAAAAAATGCTAACTAGCATGCTAACATGTTAGCATGCTAACTATGCTAACCATGTGACTTAGCTAACTTAGCTAATCATTTTTAGCAGTTTTGTAAAAAATGCTAACTAGCATGCTAACATGCTAGCATGCTAACATGCTAGCATGCTAACCATGCTAACCATGCTAACTAGCTACAGTGGGTAGGAGTCATAGTTGATGACAAGTAACAGTTACAATGGCTGAACAGTTAAAAAGTTCAGTAGTTTAAAGGGTTAAATTGTTTAACAGTGAAATATTGTAGTGAGGACTTTTATTTTGAAACAGTTTTTGGCAGAGGAAGCAGTTGAACAGGATGTGTAGTCTTAATAGGGCCAGTTTGTATGCTTAAAGCCTGAGACTGGCAGTTGATGCAGCTGGCCCGAACACCTGCCATAGGATTCTAATTGCTTAACGGCCGTATTGTGATGTCATAATCATAATGTTAAGTCAATGGGGAAATTTTGATTAGTTTTTAATTAATAGTTTAAAAAGTATAAAAGTTACAAAGTTGAAAAATACAAAGCTCACATGTCCTAATTAAGACCTACGTAACATAGTTTGAATGAAGTTTCTACGTTAAACGGTTGAAGCTGCATTAAGTGCGTTAGAAGAAGAATAATAATAATAATAATAACTAGAAAAGCATTTCCTGAAGGAAATACAGTGCATGAAAATGCAAAAATATGATGAGTTCATATGGTTAAATTATTTGCTTGGTAGATAAGGTTTACTATAGTTGGAATGACTGAACAGTTAAATAGGTTGATAATTGAAATGGTTAAATTATTTAGGCAGATAGTTGACGATAACTAACAGTTGGAATGGCTCCAATGTTTGCTAGTAGTTATGCTAACTATATTAAAGATAATAATGTTAACCAAGTAACTATGCTAACTAGCATGCTAACAATATTAAAATGTTAACTATGCTAACCATATGACTTAGCTAACCTAGCTAATAATTTGTATTAGTTATGATAACTATGCTAATTAGCATGCTAACATGCTAATTATGTTAACCATGTGACTTAGCTAACTTCGCTAATCATTTTTAACAGTAATGCTAACTAGCATGTTAGCATGCTAACTATGTTAACCATGTGACTTAGCTAACTTAGCTAATCATTTTTAGCAGTTTTGCTAAAAAATGCTAACTAGCATGCTAACATGCTAGCATGCTAACTATGTTAACCATGTGACTTAGCTAATCATTTTTAGCAATTTTGCAAAAAATGCTAACTAGCATGCTAACATGCTAGCATGCTAACTATGCTAACCATGTGACTTAGCTAACTTAGCTAATCATTTTTAGCAATTTTGCAAAAAATGCTAACTAGCATGCTAACATGCTAGCATGCTAACTATGCTAACCATGTGACTTAGCTAACTTAGCTAATCATTTTTAGCAGTTTTGCAAAAAATGCTAACTAGCATGCTAACATGTTAGCATGCTAACATGCTAACTATGCTAACCATGCTAACTAGCTACAGTGGGTAGGAGTCATAGTTGATGACAAGTAACAGTTACAATGGCTGAACAGTTAAAAAGTTCAGTAGTTTAAAGGGTTAAATTGTTTAACAGTGAAATATTGTAGTGAGGACTTTTATTTTGAAACAGTTTTCGGCAGAGGAAGCAGTTGAACAGGATGTGTAGTCTTAATAGGGCCAGTTTGTATGCTTAAAGCCTGAGAATGGCAGTTGATGCAGGTGGCCCGAACACCTGCCATAGGATTCTAATTGCTTAACGGCCGTATTGTGATGTCATAATCTAATGTTAAGTCAATGGGGAAATTTTGATAGTTTTTAATTAATAGTTTAAAAAGTATAAAAGTTACAAAGATGAAAAATACAAAGCCCACATGTCCTAATTAAGACCTACGCGGCAATGTTTGAATGAAGTTTCTACGTTAAACGGTTGAAGCTGCATTAACTGCGTTAGAAGAAGAAGAATAATCAGAAGAATAAGAAGAAAAAGCTTTGGAATAACAGTACAGTGCATTTTCATGCACTGTAATAATAATAAAATGCCTTGGAATAACAGTACAGTGCATTTTCATGCACTGTAATAATAAAATGCCTTGGAATAACAGTACAGTGCATTTTCATGCACTGTAATAACTAGAAAAGCATTTCCTGAAGGAAATACAGTGCATGAAAATGCAAAACATATGATGTAAAATATCATACAGAGTAAAAACAAACTATATTGGTTGCTAAGTAGATGAGGTTTAATATAGTTGGAATGACTGAACAGTTAAATAGGTGGATAGTTTAAATGGTTAAATTATTAAAGTAGATAGTTGACGATAACTGACAGTTGGAATGGCTCTAATGTTTGCTAGTAGTTATGCTAACTATGTTAACAAAGATAATAATATTAACCAAGTTACTATGCTAACTAGCATGTTAACAATGTTAAAATGCTAATTATGTTAACCATGTTACTTAGCTAACTTAGCTAATCGTTTTTAGCTGTTTTGCAAAAAATGCTAACTAGCATGCTAACATGCTAGCATGCTAACTATGCTAACCATGTGACTTAGCTAACTTAGCTAATCGTTTTTAGCTGTTTTGTAAAAAATGCTAACTAGCATGCTAACATGCTAGCATGCTAACTATGCTAACATGCTAGCATGCTAACTATGCTAACCATGTGACTTAGCTAACTTAGCTAATCATTTTTAGCAGTTTTGCAAAAAATGCTAACTAGCATGCTAACATGTTAGCATGCTAACATGCTAACTATGATAACCATGCTAACTAGCTACAGTGGGTAGGAGTCATAGTTGATGACAAGTAACAGTTACAATGGCTGAACAGTTAAAAAGTTCAGTAGTTTAAAGGGTTAAATTGTTTAACAGTGAAATATTGTAGTGAGGACTTTTATTTTGAAACAGTTTTTGGCAGAGGAAGCAGTTGAACAGGATGTGTAGTCTTAATAGGGCCAGTTTGTATGCTTAAAGCCTGAGAATGGCAGTTGGGCCAGCTGGCCTGAACACCTGCCATAAGATTCTAATTGCTGTGATGTCATAAAGGGCAATGTTAAGTCAATGGGAAAATGTTGATAGTTTTTAATTAATAGTTTAAAAAGTATAAAAGTTACAAAGTTGAAAAATACAAAGCCCACATGTCCTAATTAAGACCTACGCGTCAATGTTTGAATGAAGTTTCTACGTTAAACGGTTGAAGCTGCATTAACTGCGTTAGAAGAAGAGGAATAACTAGAAAAGCATTTCCTGAAGGAAATACAGTGCATGAAAATGCAAAAAATATGATGTAAAATATCATACAGCTTAAAAACAAACTATATTGGTTGCTAGGTAGATGAGGTTTAATATAGTTGGAGTGACTGAACAGTTAAATAGGTGGATAGTTTATATGGTTAAATGATTTGCTTGGTAGATAAGGTTTAATATAGTTAGAATGATTGAACGGTTAAATAGGTGGATAATACTTAACTTAGTTAACTTAGCTAATGCATTTTTAGTAGTTAGCAATACTAACATGCTAACTATGTTAACCATTTTACTTAGCTAACTTAGCTAATCATTTTTAACAGTTTTGCTAAAAATGCTAACTAGCATGCTAACATGTTAGCATGCTAACTATGCTAACCATGTGACTTAGCTAACTTAGCTAATCATTTTTAGCAGTTTTGTAAAAAATGCTAACTAGCATGCTAACATGCTAGCATGCTAACTATGCTAACCATGTGACTTAGCTAACTTAGCTAATCATTTTTAGCAATTTTGCAAAAAATGCTAACTAGCATGCTAACATGCTAGCATGCTAACTATGCTAACCATGTGACTTAGCTAACTTAGCTAATCATTTTTAGCAGTTTTGCAAAAAATGCTAACTAGCATGCTAACATGTTAGCATGCTAACATGCTAACTATGCTAACCATGCTAACTAGCTACAGTGGGTAGGAGTCATAGTTGATGACAAGTAACAGTTACAATGGCTGAACAGTTAAAAAGTTCAGTAGTTTAAAGGGTTAAATTGTTTAACAGTGAAATATTGTAGTGAGGACTTTTATTTTGAAACAGTTTTCGGCAGAGGAAGCAGTTGAACAGGATGTGTAGTCTTAATAGGGCCAGTTTGTATGCTTAAAGCCTGAGAATGGCAGTTGATGCAGGTGGCCCGAACACCTGCCATAGGATTCTAATTGCTTAACGGCCGTATTGTGATGTCATAATCTAATGTTAAGTCAATGGGGAAATTTTGATAGTTTTTAATTAATAGTTTAAAAAGTATAAAAGTTACAAAGATGAAAAATACAAAGCCCACATGTCCTAATTAAGACCTACGCGGCAATGTTTGAATGAAGTTTCTACGTTAAACGGTTGAAGCTGCATTAACTGCGTTAGAAGAAGAAGAATAATCAGAAGAATAAGAAGAAAAAGCTTTGGAATAACAGTACAGTGCATTTTCATGCACTGTAATAATAATAAAATGCCTTGGAATAACAGTACAGTGCATTTTCATGCACTGTAATAATAAAATGCCTTGGAATAACAGTACAGTGCATTTTCATGCACTGTAATAACTAGAAAAGCATTTCCTGAAGGAAATACAGTGCATGAAAATGCAAAACATATGATGTAAAATATCATACAGAGTAAAAACAAACTATATTGGTTGCTAAGTAGATGAGGTTTAATATAGTTGGAATGACTGAACAGTTAAATAGGTGGATAGTTTAAATGGTTAAATTATTAAAGTAGATAGTTGACGATAACTGACAGTTGGAATGGCTCTAATGTTTGCTAGTAGTTATGCTAACTATGTTAACAAAGATAATAATATTAACCAAGTTACTATGCTAACTAGCATGTTAACAATGTTAAAATGCTAATTATGTTAACCATGTTACTTAGCTAACTTAGCTAATCGTTTTTAGCTGTTTTGCAAAAAATGCTAACTAGCATGCTAACATGCTAGCATGCTAACTATGCTAACCATGTGACTTAGCTAACTTAGCTAATCGTTTTTAGCTGTTTTGTAAAAAATGCTAACTAGCATGCTAACATGCTAGCATGCTAACTATGCTAACATGCTAGCATGCTAACTATGCTAACCATGTGACTTAGCTAACTTAGCTAATCATTTTTAGCAGTTTTGCAAAAAATGCTAACTAGCATGCTAACATGTTAGCATGCTAACATGCTAACTATGATAACCATGCTAACTAGCTACAGTGGGTAGGAGTCATAGTTGATGACAAGTAACAGTTACAATGGCTGAACAGTTAAAAAGTTCAGTAGTTTAAAGGGTTAAATTGTTTAACAGTGAAATATTGTAGTGAGGACTTTTATTTTGAAACAGTTTTTGGCAGAGGAAGCAGTTGAACAGGATGTGTAGTCTTAATAGGGCCAGTTTGTATGCTTAAAGCCTGAGAATGGCAGTTGGGCCAGCTGGCCTGAACACCTGCCATAAGATTCTAATTGCTGTGATGTCATAAAGGGCAATGTTAAGTCAATGGGAAAATGTTGATAGTTTTTAATTAATAGTTTAAAAAGTATAAAAGTTACAAAGTTGAAAAATACAAAGCCCACATGTCCTAATTAAGACCTACGCGTCAATGTTTGAATGAAGTTTCTACGTTAAACGGTTGAAGCTGCATTAACTGCGTTAGAAGAAGAGGAATAACTAGAAAAGCATTTCCTGAAGGAAATACAGTGCATGAAAATGCAAAAAATATGATGTAAAATATCATACAGCTTAAAAACAAACTATATTGGTTGCTAGGTAGATGAGGTTTAATATAGTTGGAGTGACTGAACAGTTAAATAGGTGGATAGTTTATATGGTTAAATGATTTGCTTGGTAGATAAGGTTTAATATAGTTAGAATGATTGAACGGTTAAATAGGTGGATAATACTTAACTTAGTTAACTTAGCTAATGCATTTTTAGTAGTTAGCAATACTAACATGCTAACTATGTTAACCATTTTACTTAGCTAACTTAGCTAATCATTTTTAACAGTTTTGCTAAAAATGCTAACTAGCATGCTAACATGTTAGCATGCTAACTATGCTAACCATGTGACTTAGCTAACTTAGCTAATCATTTTTAGCAGTTTTGTAAAAAATGCTAACTAGCATGCTAACATGTTAGCATGCTAACTATGCTAACCATGTGACTTAGTTAACTTAGCTAATCATTTTTAGCAGTTTTGTAAAAAATGCTAACTAGCATGCTAACATGCTAGCATGCTAACTATGCTAACCATGTGACTTAGCTAACTTAGCTAATCATTTTTAGCAGTTTTGCTAAAAATGCTAATTAGCATGCTAACATGCTAGCATGCTAACTATGCTAACCATGTGACTTAGCTAACTTAGCTAATCATTTTTAGCAGTTTTGTAAAAAATGCTAACTAGCATGCTAACATGCTAGCATGCTAACATGCTAACTATGCTAACCATGCTAACTAGCTACAGTGGGTAGGAGTCATAGTTGATGGCAAGTAACAGTTACAATGGCTGAACAGTTAAAAAGTTCAGTAGTTTAAAGGGTTAAATTGTTTAACAGTGAAATATTGTAGTGAGGACTTTTATTTTGAAACAGTTTTTGGCAGAGGAAGCAGTTGAACAGGATGTGTAGTCTTAACAGGGCCAGTTTGTATGCTTAAAGCCTGAGACTGGCAGTTGAAACAGGTGGCCCGAACACCTGCCATAGGATTCTAATTGCTTAACGGCCGTATTGTGATGTCATAATCATAATGTTAAGTCAATGGGGAAATTTTGATTAGTTTTTAATTAATAGTTTAAAAAGTATAAAAGTTACAAAGTTGAAAAATACAAAGCTCACATGTCCTAATTAAGTCCTACGTAACATAGTTTGAATGAAGTTTCTACGTTAAACGGTTGAAGCTGCATTAAGTGCGTTAGAAGAAGAATAATAATAACTAGAAAAGCATTTCCTGAAGGAAATACAGTGCATGAAAATGCAGAAAAATATGATGTAAAATATCATACAGAGTAAAAACAAACTATATTGGTTGCTAGGTAGATGAGGTTTAATATAGTTGGAATGACTGAACAGTTAAATAGGTGGATAGTTTAAATGGTTAAATTATTTGCTAGGTAGATGAGGTTTAATGTAGTTGGAATGACTGAACTAGGTAGATGATGTTTAATATAGGCTAGTTGGAATGACTGAACTAGGTAGATGAGGTTTAATATAGTTGGAATGACTGAACAGTTAAATAGGTGGATAGTTTAAAAGATTTAATTATTTGCTAGGTAGATGAGGTTTAATGTAGTTGAAATGACTGAACTAGGTAGATGAGCTTTAATATAGTTGGAATGACTGAACAGTTAAATAGGTGGATGGTTTAAAAGGTTAAATTATTTGCTAGGTAGATGAGGTTTAATATAGTTGGAATAATTGAACAGTTAAATAGGTGGATAGTTTAAAAGGTTAAACTATTTGCTAGATAGATGAGGTTTAATATAGTTGGAATGACTGAACAGTTAAATAGGTGGACAGTTTAAATGGTTAAATTATTTGCTAGGTAGATGAGGTTTAATATAGTTGGTATGACTGAACTAGGTAGATGAGGTTTAATATAGTTGGAATGACTGAACAGTTAAATAGGTGGATAGTTTAAAAGGTTAAACTATTTGCTAGACATATTAGTAATGTCTAACAATGAATCTTTAGTAGTGAGTCTGCGACACTCAAGAAGATATTTGCAAGTAAAAAGGCTTTATTGAGCTTGACTATCAATTAAAATCATGGCAGTATGTTTTGGCCAAAGAACAATCAATCTAGCAATCAATATTCAAATTTATTTTATTTTAGTTAACTCTGCATAATATACTTTGTGTAACTTGTTTAATGTTGATCTGTATTTGTCAGCTCCACTATAAAGGCACAACTCTTCCATGAATACCTCCTGTCCTTGTGCTTTTGACAACCTTACACACCGTAGTCTTCTCTTCATTGTAGTTTAAATTTTGTTTTAATGCTGTAGTTATAACTGCTGTTTAAAAATTTAAATGTTACAATTCTTGAATGTTAATAGCTTAAATGTTATTATATTGTTGTAGTTATAGCTCTGTATCTTAAATGTTTAAATGCTTCAATGTTAATAGCTTAAATGTTATTCTATTGCTATAAGTCGCTTTGGACAAATGCATCTGACAAATTAATGAATGTTATCATACTTCTTGACACACCATGCACATCAATATTTCATACATTGTGTCTAACCTAATTCTGAAGCTGATATAATGGATTGGAGGAATGTAAAATTAGCTGATGTAATTTAAATTAATGAAGAATACAGAAAACAGGATCATGATAACTGTAATATGTTTGTAGAACACCTGAATGGGCACAGTGCTGAGGATCAGAGATGAAGATGTTATCCAACAATGTGTTCTTCTCAGTGGTGGAGGTAGTAATGAGATTTGTGAATCCTTTTGACTGGAACAACTCATAGATTGGCTTCCTTCCATTGGTCAACATGTCCTCATTAAAATCCCCACAGACTATAACTGGACTATCAGCAATAACATGTAAAGACTCCAGTAGATGGCAGAGATTTGGCAAAAATAGGGTTGTGTTGTAATCCGGCGGTCTGTAAATCACTGCAATTAATAGTGGAACTGGAGCAACAACTTTCAATACTAGGAATTCGAGATCAGTCACACCCTGTATGTATGGCACGTGATGGGCTAGAACATGGCTTTTTACAAATATAGCAACTCCCCCACCATTTTTCTGTGCAAAATGTGAAAGAGTAGTGTATGACACATGTCTATTGCGCTTATACATTTGATAGTTCTCCAACTGGATATTTTCTGGGACAAATGTACCAAAAAGGTGTGTTTCAGTAAAGCACAAAATATCTGTGAGGCACAGTTCATGATGTCTCTTTACGTCATCGATGTGGGCTGACAGTCCTTCAGTGTTGTGATGGACCAGTGTTAAAGATGGTGATCTCAGAGTGGGGAGGCAGTGAAGAAGGGGCATGGTGTTTCCAAAGTCAACTTTTCGCATACTGTCCACGGAAACTGTGACTTCTGGATCAGCATATATTTGGTTTTCATCAAAATCAACTACGCGTAGGCCATGTAGTGAGGTCGTTCTGCTGAGAGCAACGTATGCCATACCAGGTTCAAATATGCGATGCAACGAGACCACTGCAGAAACGGTCGTCATGCCTTGACATTTGTGTATGGTACAACCAAAGGCTAGAGTCATTGGAAATTGGTGACGAACCACACCCTTTTTACTAAGAGGTTCCTCTACTCTTTCAATGTACACCAAATTGTCTGGTCCTTCTGGTCCTTTATTGCGATGTCTTTGCCCTGCATTGGGACTGTCCAATTCAACACCAAGCATTTTTACAAGTGATCTGCCATCTTGGTCGTGATAAACAATTTTACCAATCTTTCCAAATGAACCATTCACCAGTCCATCTTCCACATCTATGTTTCTCATGAGCATCACACGTGCACCGTTAGCAACTTGTAGTCTGTCTGGTAAATCCCCTTTACGTCCTTCAAAAGGTGCTCTCTGCCTTTCCATCCGACCAGTTCGTAGATCTTTCTTATAGTCATGTGCATCAATGTTGACCAGTTCAGAGTATAGAGCAGATATTGTGTTTGCATTGTGTTGGTTTACTTGTTTATTAGTAGCAAAAACATGCAGAATGTCTTTGGGACAGTCATCAGCTTGACATATGGCCTGACCAAGTAGAGCTCTGTCTGCTTCAGATAATGCCTCTCCTTTGCGTTTCACCCTTATCCTGTTGAGCAGCTCAGCAAATGGCACATCATCTTTCTGGCGCATGATTTCTGTGAGAGTGACTACTTGGAATCGATCCTTCCAGATATCAAGAACATGATCCTCAAACACACAGAGAGGTTTGGCTTTACCAGGGAGACTTATCTGGTTGAAATCACCACAGGCCAGGATTGAGACTCCGCCAAAGGGTTTCTTGCTGCCTTTGATTTCTTGCAGTCTCCAATTGACATATGCAAAGAGTGATTTTGATATCATGGACACTTCATCAATGACAATTATTTCAACATTGGACAAGGTTGCTCTCACTTCATCTAGACGGTTTCCAAGGCACTGGTAAGGTGGTTTAAGGCTTCTTGGCAGTTTCAGGACTGAATGCAGTGTCTTGCCAGATATATTAAAAGCTGCTGTGCCGGTAAATGCTGTGAGAAGGACAGTGGGCATGGACATGTCTCTTTCCTCTGTGATGCGGGGTAACTTGCGGAGTATCTTTGATGCCTCTGTGTAGATGCATTTGATAAGGTGAGATTTGCCAGTTCCAGCTCCACCAGTGACAAAGTAAAAAAACTGATCGGCACTCTGTCCACACACTCGTCTCATGCACCACATACGCACTGTATAGAATATAGATGCCTGCGTTTGATTTAGATTTTGATACATGTTACGGACTACAGTAGGGTCTATTTGAGGAGCCTCAAACATTGGTGCTGCATTTCCTCTGTCTGTGGTACTTGAGCTATATTCAGGAATGTCATCCCGTTCATTCATTTCGTCTGGATTTATTTCCTCACGCTCAGAAATGCACTCAAGCCGAAGAAGCTCTGTCTCAGGTGCAAGTGTTGTCCATGCATCCTCCATAGGTCCATTTTCTTCTATGTTCTCAATAGCTTTCTCTATTGCATCACTGTTCTTTTCAAATTGTGACCTGTTCTCCTTGACAACAGAAACTACTCTCTCATTATAGTCTCTTCCAGGAAGACGTATAGAACCCAATGTGTAAAATGACTCATATGTTGGAAAACCTCTGGGTTTCAGCTGTGAATCTGAACGATAAGGGAGGTACAGTTTGAGCAATGTGCCATAGAATTTCTCTGGAGCTTTTTGCTCAGAAAATCGGGCGTATCTGATAATGGCAGGCTTTCCTTTCGTTCGCTTCTGAATGAAGCCCATTTCATTTTGAAGTGGCAAAACCTTTTTTCCTTGTTTCTGCCTTCCATACACAACTCTATAAGTGGAAGCAAACTCTGCCATAAACATTGTCGCAAACTCTGGTGTATCTGGTCTGTTTTTGTATTTGTCTGCCATTCCGGACATCCAAACATTCTCTGAATCAGGGATTCTGTCATTCAGGTACCTTAAAGGGACGCTCATTTTCAAAGCATTGTCATCAGTGGGTATAAATATCACGTTTCGAGAGCAAGACTTCAGTTTCAAGCTACAGACTCGTGCAACAGCCTCTTGAACACTAACCTCTCTGTTTTTGGAGTATGCTTGCATGATTTGTTTCATTTCCTCACAGTCAGAGGTATTGGATTGAGAAGTATCATTGACAACTCTTTTCAAATACTCACTCATCTCATGTTCAGCTTTGGAAATGTATGACAAGATGTACATCAGACAGGAATAAGGGTTCAGGATGAACTGAATATCAATGTTTGCATTCCATGCCCTTAACAAATGTTCATTATAGCCATTAATCCAGCAGTCCTTTGGTTGGCGCTTCATTACTAGCACACTGGATGTTGTTAATGAACTGACACAGTTTAGGTATTCCTCATAGCTTAAGTTGCATTGGGCAAGTAGCTGTGGGATGCTTTCAAATGATGTTGTTGGATTATTCAGCAATTCCCATAAAGGCCTCAGCTTAGTTTTGGCGTCTTCAGGAGACATGGAAGAGCGGTCATGATCAGATTCATCGTCAGATTCGTCCATGAGCTCTGCTGGCATTGGGTGTGTTATAAATGTGCTCTCGACAGGCTGTTTCGGAAATCCAAACCGACAGTGCTTATTTCCTTTCTTACATGACTTGGAGTGCCTTTTGCTGTGGGTTTGCACCTCTGTCACTATTTTGAAAAGCTCAGGGTCTGTATTTGGGTCAGGCAGCTGACATGTTATGTACTTGTCCACAAATTCACACACTTTCTCATCTGGGTCCTCCTCAAATACAGGTGCGTTCTTACACCAAACCAACATATGTATATGAGGCGAACCTCTAGCTTGATACTCCACTCGAAAAAAGTAGTCAATGACCTCACCGATGGGCTGTGCTGGTGACAAAAGTAGGTGTCTGAGAAGTGCATCAACACGCTTGTCAAACATGCGCATGGTGGTGACAGGGTTACTACGTAAAATCTCACATTTTGATGCCCAGTCGAGCTCAGAAAAGTCAACCTGCTCTCCTTGCTGTGCCTTTATTGTTTGTATGACCTCTGGCCATCTCATTTCAGCAGCACTAAATGTACAGAAGAATGTTGGGGTACCCAGCTGGCGAAGCATTGCAAAGAGGTCTCTAAGGGTTTTTTCCCAGTAGGCAGGTGTTCCTCTCAAAGGTTGCATGAATCGAGTGGCATCTCTGTTGCGTACCAGTTTTTCCACTTCACGTTTGTCTTGGAGCATTCTTGCAGTGATTTTGCGTCCATCTCTGGTCATAGGTTTTCCTTTACGCAGTTGAATAGACATAGAAGACTTTGCCAAATGCATTTCTGTGATAAATTGTGAGAAAAAAATGTAATTGGAGTCGAGAGCAAATCGATTGTCAACACAAAATAGACGTGCATTGAAATATCTGCTTGGCGATAATTTCATTGGTCTTTGTGTTTCATCCAAAGTGTTCATTCCAGTGGGGAACTGCACAGGGAAAGCCATTGCCTCTAGTTTAGGAACTCTGAAAAAACTCACTGGTCTGTTTCCTTCAGCTGGTGCCACAGTGAATATACCTTCACCAAATGTTATCATTTCCTGTGCAATATCAGCTGGCTGTAAGCATGAATCTATAGAGCATCCACCATTTTGCTGACTTGTGTCCTGCTCAGTGTCAAGTGAATCTTGGTTATCATGTAACTCATGGGTTTCATTATTAAGCTGATTGCCTTCACTATTTATTTCTGAATGTCCTGGGTCAGTAATGTCACACTCATCCACTGCATCAGTTTCCATTAGATCGACCTCCCCTGCAGCACTGACATCATTTTCATCTGTCAAGCTACTCATTCCATCCTCAAAAGCTTGTGTTTCATTAGTTATGGTTATGTCCTTGTACTCTGAATGCATATCTTTCAGTTTTGATAAGGCACGTAATACTTTGGTCATGTCTACAGTTTGGAACTGGTAATGCCCTGTATAATTCATTCTTCTTTTCAACTTCACTTTCAAAAGCTGCGACTGGCTGCTAGGTCTAGGCAAAGCATTGACTGTTGATTCAATGTCTGAAGGTACGCAAACAATTCCACCATGTATTAATTTCTGCTGGCCTTTAGGAAGACTGATTATTTTTGCAAATGGTATGTACCGTGCTATGATGTGCCTTTCAAGTATATTAAGATTACTGAGCTCTGGAGGAATTGGTGATAGCTCTAACATGTTGTTTACAGCAATGGCCGGCATTTTCCCCATCTTCAAGTTTTCATGACAGCTGTAACAAATCCACTCTGTCTTTTCATCTGGTGCACAAGATGATTCAAGTGCACTGCACTGCTCACTGCATGTATGTACATATTTGCCTGTTAAGCATCGGTCAACCATGGCTCGATTCTTTTTATAACATTCATGATTGCACTCTTTTACCTGGTTATAAAACAAAGCTCTGTGACACACTGTGCAGACAAAAGTAGGGCCTTTCTGTACATCCATTCGAAAAGATGTGATGGCATCATGCAAAATGGTGCTTTCTGTTGGTGTTAACTGTTGTTCAACCTCATGCTCTGATTGATGTCTAGACAGGCGTGTAAGATTGCGGTATTTACGTTGTATATGTACAGCACAACGCATTTTGTGAATCATTCTCTGGAAACTGTTATTTAGGCCCACACCTGCATTCTTCTTTTTTTGTAGAGAACGATAATGCCTGAATAAAGGGTCATTTCTGTATCTGTCAGTGAAGGTTTCTTTTTTTTTCTGCCTGTATGTTGGGTCATTTGCATAGTGATGTTTCATGGTCAACTTCTTTCTTGAACTATAGGTCGGATCATTTGTATAGTGATGTTTCATGGTCAACTTCTGTCTTGAACGATAGGATGGATCATTTGCATAGTGATGTTTTATGGTCAACTTCTTTTTTGAACGATAGGTCGGATCATTTGCATAGTGATGTTTCATGGTCAACTTCTTTCTTGAACGATAGGTTGGATCATTTGCATAATGTTTCTGCATGTAAGCCTGTTTCCTCAATCTGAAACTCTCATGCATGTAACAGTCTCTGAGGTACGCTTTTTTATTGTGTTGATTGCAGTTTGCATATCTCTGTCTTTCATATTGCAGTTTATTCATCCTATTCTGTTCATAATATTTTCGTTGTCTGATTCTGTTGTTCTCACTGAAGGAGATATCCTTTTGTGCTTTGGCAGCTTTTCTGCGCCTACGATCCTTATTACGTTTAGCAAGTGAATTCACAGAAATGGCTGGAACGTGGAACTCTGCAGTCTGGGCAGGTGGCACATTGTCAGTGTGGCTTCCTTGTTCATTATTACGCTCAGATGTAAACAACACTGGCATTAACTCATAAACCCATTCATCATGTGATTCATAGATGGTCCAGAATGTAAGCAGATGATCAATCATGTCACTCAAGTTGTCAAATGTCAACATCACAGCAGTTCCATTGTTTGCTGGAAATCCATGAGGTGTTCTTGAGTGTGAATCAAAAAGTCCATACTTCTCATCTCTAAACAAAGCTATTGTTGAGCTACCTACAGTTAGCAGTGCAAAAATTACATCATTTGACAAACAATGCAGTCTTTCAGAGAGCTGTAGGAAGTTCACACCATCAGGTCCATCTTGCCTCAGATAACCATACCTTGACAGGCACTTCTCAATATGAAACATCTGTCCATAGATCTCAACACTATCAGGTAATTCATCAAAAGCCAAGTGGTCGGGTGCTTCATTGCCTCCCGTGCTCAACCTTACCAGTGCTTCACTGTACATCAAGTTACCTTTTTGCAAAACATAGTCAAGATCATCAGTGTTGAGCTCAGTTCGGTAGTGAAGTGTAGCAAGAAATACCAGGGAATTGCAGGTGCACTGCTTACTACGGTTGTTCCCATACCTTACATCACTTTGGCTATGAGTTGCTTGAATACATGTGATGGCTCTCTGCTCCATGTGGGAAACACTAGTTACCTCATTTACCTGTTCTCTCTCATTTAAGTCACTCTGGTCTAATGAAGACTGATGTGGTTCAACTTCAGAGAGGTCCAACTTACGCCAACGTCTCTTTTGAGCTTCTGAACGACGGCCTTTCCTTGGCATCTTTCAAAATGCTACAATCTTTGCTTAATATAGTGTACTGGTCAAGTTAAGTCTAATATTGGTTGTACAAATTATTGCTTATCTGATTATACAATAGCAATTACTGTTCGACTCACAGGTTACTTAATGAACTTAATCGGAGTATATAAAAACAGTTAGATGAGATTAAATGTTAATAAACCCAATATCCAAACACTATTTATTTCAGTGGTTTATTACAACTAGTGGGCCCAAAAATGAAATGTTGCAAAGCAAAGAACAAAAACTAAATGATTAGAATATGCTTGACACCCAATAAATAACAAGCTGGCTGTCAAAAGTACAAAATGACAATTTTCACCTTCACACAATATTATTGATTAAATTCTGAAATTATCCTCAATTTTATGTTAATGCGTATTTTGTTTATCAGTGGCAATTCTGAATATGGCACTGGAACTGCTAGGTAGAGGTAACACTTGATGACACTAATGAGGAATGAGAGGAAGCCCTTGAGATGATCAGTGTTATGCAGAACTAGGATGGAATCTCAAAGTCCTCACACAGCTCAGGTTCAGTCTTGCAGCACAGCCCAGGTCTAAAAGTAGGTATATAATAGCAAAGACAACTTTGACAGGTATTATTGAAATATATAACGTTTCACAGGTATGTATAGTTCACAGTAATAGTTGTATGTAATGTATGTGAATAGTTCACAGGTAGTTATCAGTATGGTTTGGAGTCTTTATATAGTGCCTTCACAAAGTGGTCAATTCTTGTAGGAAAGTCAAAGTAGTATTCAGCAAAGGATTCAGTTTCAAAATGGTTCAGAATATGATTCAAAGGGGGTTTCAGTCTCAAAAGGGTTCAGAATTCAAAGGCGTTTTCAGTCTCAAAAGGGTTCAGAATTCAAAGGCGTTTTCAGTCTCAAAAGGCGTTTTCAGTCTCAAAATGGTTCAGAATTCAAAGGCGTTTTCAGTCTCAAAAGGGTTCAGAATTCAAAGGTTTCAATATCAAAATGGGTCAAAGTATAGTATGTGCAGTCAGATATGTTCTCAGGAAGTGTTTGGTTCTTGTCGTAGATATGTTTGCAGGTAGGCGTTAGTGGGTTCTGTTGTATATGAGTGCAGTGCAGTGTGTGCAGACGATGACAGGCACAGTGTCACACGTGACACGCAGACACCACTCTGACAGGGCTGGTCTGGAACTAGCCTAAAAGGTAAACAAAGAAGAAAAAAATACATGTTACACACTTCCAAAAATAAGCTGCAACACAAACGGCAACATTGTTGCTTTCTCGGTTCTGTTAATTTCAGCAACAGGCCAGTTTTAGTGATGTAGGATGAATTAAGTGAAGTGAGCAAAGAAAACTGATACAAAATTCAACACAGCTGTATATTATGCAGATCAGGAGCAGATTTTGTAGGCAGCTGAACAGGACCCAGGACTTATGTGATGGTTGATTGTTATGCTTATGTGATATGATGGTTACTTTTAATAAAAATAAAAAGTTTGGACACATTTGTAGTTATCAATGCCGGTATGGTAGGCACTTAAGAATATGGCGGATTGGGCATCCTGACATCAAGACAAGCAACCTGCAAGTCAACTAGTTTAACTAGCTTGCTATTTCTGTCAGTTACAATGCCTCCATAGGTTACAGTAGGTCTACACCAAATCGGTGAAGTACCTATTTGTCTTCACCTTCAAGAAAAACACAATTTACATGTTTGTGTAAGCAAAACAAAGTGTAAGCAATAAAAAATAATTAAAATGACATACCTGAAAAGTCTGCAGCACAAGCAAGGAAGACAGGATCGGAGTCTTGAGATGGGATGATTTCTTTGGCAAAGACGACAAGAGAAGGTGGAGATGGAGAAAGTCTTTAAAAAGACTATTGCTTGCTGTTGTGAATAAAGAAACTTGTGTGAAATTGTGACCACTGGTATAACATTACAATGCAACAAGTATGTTAATTTAACAAAATGCAGCACTACTTCTCATATGTTAACAAAAATACTCGACACAAGCATTAGGGGCACACTTAGAAATAAGTTTGTTTGCTGTAACATCAGAAAATAATTGGACTAGTAGGTTGATAGGCTAGATATTTCTATAAGATTTTTAGATATGCGCCACCATGAAGTTAGAAAATATGTGATAGCATTGGATTCAGGGTAGATTTTTGTGTTTTTATCATCCTATTGTCCATATGCCTATGGAGGTTTATATTACAGGCATGTTGGCAACATCTAGCCTAGGCCTACGTTATGTCAAGGCATACCGTCAAACGCCTCGTTGGCCAGTTGTTTCTCTATGGAGACGCCTTCATTTCGGCCTCGGCTTCACGTTGTGGCCGGCGCTGGCGTTTTTAATGCAATCAGAGAATGTCTAATAAGGGGAGAACTGCCACTCTCGGAAAACTTCCGGTTTCTAAACTGTTCTGAACTGGTTGCAGTTCCTTCTGTGGTTCCACATGAGGGCGCTCGTCCACGAGTGCAGAATGCATGGAGGTCTATGGAGCTGTACCCCTCAAAATCCACTTTTCTCGGGATATAATTTTTTTCCAAGTAATTTGAATATTGTTTTCGAAAGGGGAGGCAAAGAAAATACACTTGGTTGAGTATTATATTTTTTAACGTCACTTAATTGTTCTAAAAAGCCTTTCAAACGTGTCAATGACGTCATTCATTAGCACAATGCTAGCGTGTTATGGGCAACAACGACCCAACCTGTAAGAAATCAAAAGGACATAAGTACTCGTTCATTCAACTTTTGACCTATAACCCATGCTGAAGTTATACAAACTACAATCAAATCTGAGATTTGTCAACGACAATCAGGGTAAAGAGGCAAATTTAGCCGTCTAGCTCCATTGACTCCCATTCATTCTGCACTCATGGCGATCGCCCCCAGTGGAACTCTGGTGGAACTGCAACCAAAATTCGGTACAGTGGGACTTAATACGGAGTGGCAAGGCTCTCCGTAGACGGGCTCTGATGCAATGCTCAAAGTTTAAATTTGTTTAACTTTGACCCCGTTGGTGCTGACCTTTCAGTGTTGCTGCAATGTTTTAACGTAACTATCGACAGTTTCCAAATGTCAGACTTCGAGTCAACTATACTACTACCTGACCAGTGGTCGGACATAATTCATAGACGTTATTTTTAACACATACGTCGAATAAAAGTGATAAGTAAATAATAGCTTGACGGTTAACGTTAGTCATGTTAGCTGCCAAACGTCATTCCAAGATGAGGTTATCATGTTAACACCTAAGTTAACGTTCGCGAGGAATGTAGAGCAATGTAGGCTATTAGCTGCTACTAAATTAATATTAAGTGACACATACACGAAAGAGGACGGAAACAAGGGACTGGTGGTAACTGGAGGCGCTCCGATAACGTTAATTAGTGCTAGCACTAGCACTACCCACGTTAGAAGCCAAACTTTACCTCAGGTAGAACTAGCAGCTTCTAGCTTGCAATGTGGCTAACGTTACGTTTCGACTATTTCCAAATGGCAGACTTTGAATCAGCTAACGTTATGGTATACCCTACCAATTGTCGGAAACAATTCGTAAACATTGTTTTTAGACAACATATACGTCGAATAAAAGTGATATGATTAGAGCAATTAACGTGGTCGTTAACGCTAGCTCGAAACTTAACGTTAACGTTAGCTACCAGGCTCATTAGATAGCTACTACAAAGAACGCTGTCAACGTTACCAAATACCTCTAGTGTTACCGTTAAGCGAATAAAACTTACTTTGGTGGTAATGTGAAAAGTCACGGTAACTTCAGGGCGAAGTTTTTGAAGGCTTCAATCTTGACCGAGGCAACGAGACCGCTCAGCTGCAGCAAGAAGAGTGAAGTGACGGAGTTCTAGAGGATGGATTCCGAGTCAAATTAAAGCTGCGCGAGACTGAGCGACGACCAGGTCAAGTCAGGTCACTTTATGTATAGCACATTTCACACTTAACAGAGTTGATCCAAAGTGCTTTAAAATAAACAAAATAGTAAAAACTAATTAACAACAACAATAATATCAATAATAATGGGATTAAAATAAAGTAAAATAAAACAATTATCAGCAATCATAATCATGGTAGTTTAAATCGAAAAGTTCAAATTCAAAGTTCAAATAAATATGATCAGGGAATATTAAAGGCTAAGGGAAAAAGTGTAATCACACTTCTTAGTTCCAGTGAGTAATCTAGCAGCAGCATTCTGAACCATTTGTAATCTAGCTACAATAGAGTTAGGCAAACCAAAATAAAGTCAGGTAGTCTTGATGTAATAAATGCATGTAATGAATGCGACCAGAGAGGGTTGAAGCAGAGAAAAATATTGCACTTGATGCTAACACTCCAGCAGACAGTTTGGAAGTGAACATATTCTTATGAAAGTGTTGTTTAAGAGTTGTAGGTGTAGATTTGGCGAATACGACATGATCTGACTTTATCAAGCTGGCCACAGCCGCCTGCAGCCTGCAATGCATTTTAGTAGGGCTGAAACGATTCATCGAATAACTCGAATAACTCGATTACAAAAATTACTCGAGGCAAAAACCCTGCCTCGAAGCCTCGTTAAATTACTATGACGCGCACTATACGCGCAGGGATATGATTGTTCCACACGGACCGTTGTTCAGGAAGCACACCACTACCGCGTGAATCGTGATACATTCGATATTTAGCTGGCGCAATGGCAGAGTCAAGATGTCTATAAATGGCAGAAAATGTCTATAAAGTTTTCAAGTAAAGTTTTGGGATCATTACATACTCAAAAAGTAAAAGAACAAGCATCTGAACCGAAAACATCCACTCCATGCTGTTTCACCAAGCGTCAATAAAGTAGGCTACCTATCATCTATCTACGTAGCCTATAGCCTACATTGATGTTGGCTGATTTTAATCACATACTGTATTTGTACTGTATTTTGTATTTGTATTTGTTCACGTTCAATTGCAAGACAGTATGCCTAAAAAAGAACCCCTTCTTATACCGTATGCACCCTCATCTTCCCTCACGCACCGTGCACACACACACACACACAGGTTACTAGGTTACCATAGCAAATAGGCTCATCCCAGAAATTATTTTTAGTAGCCTAATGGTAAAATTATTTGTTCGTAGCCTAATGGTAAATGCTGCAGGTGTAGACATCTACATAAAACAGATATTTACTTTAATGTCAGGTCTAGATTACATCATGGAACTTGTGCATATTAATACATTCAATTGCTTTCCCTCTTCTCCCTCCCAGCACTTCACAACATAGTATGGACAGCTAAGTCATGCACAAGAGGCTGCAATTTTACAGAGAGCATTTTTAACATTATTTAATTGTTGGCACTGGCACTTATAAATGGGTAAATTGCAATAAATGGGCTTAGTTTTGGAGCCAAATGTTGGAGTTAGAATAGGCCTAAATACCTCTGTGCCAATTGCTTGATCATTTTACAGCCATGTCATTTTCGTTATGCATTATTTGTTTTGGTTGTTTAAAAATGCAAAAAAATAAATAAATAAATATCCGATTAATCGATCGATAAAGTGCTAGATTTATCGATTACAAAAAGAATCGATAGCTGCAGCCCTACATTTTAGGTCACATGACCTTGAGTTATTGCGGGAGGAAGTGTTTGCAGAGCTGTGCACGAGTCTTGACCCAACCGTCATGATGTCACATACTGTGATTTCTGACACAAATGGTACTGAAAGATGTGTTCAACATCTTCTGCTGTGGTCTTATGCTCCTTCCATTTGAACCGGCAGATCTTGTCAGTCAGATGGACTCAGTCAGAGTTCATCTTGAATGCGCCTATTGATACTATGTTCCAACAAGCAGAAGACAAAAATAAAATAGTAAAAGATCAAATTATGTTTCAGCATTTCAAATGACTATCTTCTCCAATTTCTACATTACCAGTGCTACAGTTTCTTTTTTCCTTTCCTATTTCACTTAAAATGCTGCAGATGGTGTGTAAATTGAAGTTTCATTCTTTTAATTCTACCTTAATTTTACAACAGTAAATCAGGTCTTCCTAAATCACCTATTCAGCTCTAGTGTTGAACTCAAGCACGAGCAGATATTCCAGCTGATTTAAGTCTGGTTTAAGTGAACAAGAAGCAGATGCGGCTAACTCGGTTTAGTAGAATAGCTTCAGCCTCATGTTAAAGTTGATGCTACTTCAGACAGACTTAATCATGTTGGTTGTTATGTTGGTTGCTAGGTTGTCATTTTGAGAATGGGTGCTAGGCTTTTGGCTTGGGTACTTTAGGTGGTTGCTAGGTTGTTGCTAGGGTACTTATGGTGGTTGTTATGCTGGTTGCTAGGTTAATCATGTCAGTTGATATTTTGGTTGCTAAGTAGCTGGTGGTTTAGTATAGCTGCCTGGAGACATAGCTGATGACAACTGACAGTTGGAATGGCTGAAGTTGCTAGGTGGTTGCTAGGTTGACATGGTGGTTGCTAGGTTGACATTATAGTGGTGGTTGCCATGTTGTTGCTAGGGTAATTAAGATGGTTGCTAGGGTGTTGCTAGGGTAGTTGTGGTGATTGCTATAATAACTCAAGTGGTTGCTAGGCTATATTGGTTGCTAGGTTGTAATTGTGGAAGTGGTTGCTAGGCTGTTGCTAGAGTACTTGAGGTGGTTGCTAGACTATTTCTAGTGTAGTTATGGTGGTTACTATACTGGTTGTTAGGTTTCAACTATAAGAGCAGTTGCTAAGTTATTGCTAGGATAATTCAGATGGTTGCTAGGGTGTTGCTAGGGAACATATGGTGGTTGCAATGCAAAAGAAAGCAGTTGCTATGATGGTTGCTAGTTTAATCATGTTGGTTGCTATGATGGTTACTAGGCTGCTGCTAGGGTATTTGACATGATTGCTATGCTGTTGCTAGGGTACTTGAGGTGGTTGCTAGGTTAGTTGTGGTGGTTGCTTTGCTAGTTGCTAGGTTAAACTCATTGGTTGCTAGGCTGGTCCTAGGGTATTTGACATGGTTGCAAGGCTGTTGCTAGGGTACTTGAGGTGGTTGCTATGCTTTTGCTAGGTTAGTTGTGGTCATTGCTATGCTGGTTGCTAGGTTAAACTCATTGGTTGCTAGGTTGTAACTGTGGAAGTGGTTGCTAGGCTGATCCTAGGGTATTTGACATGGTTGCTAGGCTGTTGCTAGGCTACTTGAGGGGGTTGCTATGCTGTTGCTAGGTTAGTTGTGGTGGTTGCTATGCTGGTTGCTAGGTTAAACTCATTGGTTGCTATATTGGTTGCTAGGTTGTAACTGTGGAAGTGGTTGCTAGGCTGGTCCTAGGGTATATGACATGGTTGCTAGGCTGTTGCTAGGGTACTTGAGGTGGTTGCTATGCTGTTGCTAGGTTAGTTGTGGTGGTTGCTATGCTGGTTGCTAGGTTAGTTGTGGTGGTTGCTAGGTTATAACTGTGGAAGTGCTTGCTAGGCTTAGCTAACTTAGCTAATCATTTTTAGCAGTTATGCTAACTATGCTAACTAACATGTTAACATGCTAGCATGCTAACCATGTTAACCATGTGACCTAGCTAACTTAGCTAATCATTTTTAGCAGTTTTGCTAAAAATGCTAACTAGCATGCTAACATGCTAGCATGCTAACCATGTGACTTAGCTAACTTAGCTAATCATTTTTTGCAGTTTTATAAAAAATGCTAACTAGCATGCTAACATGCTAGCATGCTAACTATGCTAACCATGTTACTTAGCTAACTTAGCTAATCATTTTTAGCAGTTTTACTAAAAATGCTAACTAGCATGCTAACATGTTAGCATGCTAACTATGCTAACCATGTTACTTAGCTAACTTAGCTAATCATTTTTAGCAGTTTTACTAAAATGCTAACTAGCATGCTAACATGCTAGCATGCTAACTATGCTAACCATATTACTTAGCTAACTTAGCTAATCATTTTTAACAGTTTTGCAAAAAATGCTAACTAGCATGCTAACATGCTAGCATGCTAACATGCTAGCATGCTAACTATGCTAACCATGTGACTTAGCTAATCATTTTTAGCAGTTTTGCAAAAAATGCTAACTAGTATGCTAACATGCTAGCATGCTAACTATGTTAACCATGCTAACTAGCTACAGTGGGTAGGAGTCATAGCTGATGACAAGTAACAGTTACAATGGCTGAACAGTTAAAAAGTTCAGTAGTTTAAAGGGTTAAATTGTTTAACAGTGAAATATTGTAGTGAGGACTTTTATTTTGAAACAGTTTTTGGCAGAGGAAGCAGTTGAACAGGATGTGTAGTCTTAATAGGGCCAGTTTGTATGCTTAAAGCCTGAAAGTGGCAGTTGATCCAGGTGGCCCGAACACCTGCCACAGGATTCTAATTGCTGTGATGTCATAAAGGGCAATGTTAAGTCAATGGGGAAATTTTGATAGTTTTTAATTAATAGTTTAAAAAGTATAAAAGTTACAAAGATGAAAAATACATAGCACTCTTATCCCAAGTAAGACCTACGTAACAAAGTTTGAATGAAGTTTCTACGTTAAACGGTTGAAGCTGCATTAAATGCGTTAGAAGAAGAAGAAGAATAAGAAGAAGCCTAGGAAGAACAGTACAGTGCATTTTCATGCACTGTAATAATAAATATAGCTGCAAGCAGCAATGTGGGGGCCAAGCAGTCAGTTCAGCAGGCCAGATTTGCCATGTAAGTCAAAGCCGTTGCATCAGACATATAGCCATAAGCAGTCACAGCAAGTTCCATGCCATACAACCCAAGATTGGCTGAGTTACAAGGTCAAGTTTCACATCAAAACATAACTGATTTTGTGGAGCTGAACCAGGGCTGAGTGTCGCCACCCCCTTCCCCAGCCAGCCCACCGCCACAATCGCCCCTGCCCGTCCCACCCCGTCCCACCCTTGCACGCACACATTAGAATGAACTAGATGGAACTTGCTGTCATCAGTTTCACATCAAAAATAAAAGATTGACTGAGATATGATCACACTTGCTGTGATTTAAACATAGAGGTCAAGAATTGACGTCATAGGGTGTGTTGAACTCGGCTTGGCCCAAGGATTCCAATGATACCACATTTTGCCATTCGGGTCAACAGGTCAAAAGTTACGTGCGTGAACACAAGTCCAACTTTGGCCTGTTGGTGGCGCTAGAGCGCTTGAGGTGCCGGCATGAAACTTGGTGAAATGAATTATTGGACTGTCCCCAATTAGTGTGCAAAATTGTATAACTTTTTACCAGACGGTTCTATGGGCTGCCATTGACTTCCATTGCAAAATAATGTGCATCAGCAACTACTGGCCAAAATGCATTTTTGTCAATTACGGAGCCCCCTAGAGGTCAAATGTCACCAAATTTCTTGAGCTTCCTCCCGATGGGGTCGGAGGTACATGTACTAAGTTTGGTTTTGATACATGAAAGCGTTGCTGAGATATGAAATCACTTCCTGTTTGGTGGCTTCGCCGCAAATTTCGATTGGCTGTTACAGGCGAACGCTTCTGTCAATTGTTCCAGAAAAAAATACACTGATAAGGCATGGTCTGAAGATGGTCTCTGCCAATTTTGGTGAGGATCAGCTGAAATTTGTGACCTGCGAAAATTCGTACGTGTTTTTGATTAAATCCAATATGGCGGCCGAATCAATTATGATGACATCACAAGTTGGCTTGGGTCGGCCTAAGGACCTCCAACAGTATTATCAGACACCACTAGTGAGTTATAATTCTAAGCACAACTGCAGCTACAGGTCAAAAGGCATGTTTCTTAATTACAGCGCCCCCTAGAGGTCAAAGGTCACCAAATTTCTTGAGCGTCCCCCTGATTGGCTCCTGAGTCCATGTACTTAGTTTGGTTATGATAGATGAATGGGTTGCTGAGATATGAGCTCACTTCCTGTTTGGCGGCTTCGCCGCAAGTTTCAATTGGATATTACGGGTGAACGGTTTAAGTTCCGAAGACAAAACACCACAACTTTTTTTAGGCTTGGTCTGAAGATCATGTATGTCAAGTTTGGTGACGATCGGACAAAATTTGTGACCTGTGAAAAATTAGTTTCACTTTCACTAAAATCCAATATGGCGGAAAATCCATCATGGCGGAAAATGACGTCATAGGGTGCGTTGAACTCGGCCTGGTCCAAGGATTCCAATGGTACCTCATTTTTCAAAATCGGGCCAACGGGTCAGAAGTTACATGCATGAACGCATGTCCAAATTTGGCCTGTTGGTGGCGCTAGAGCGCTCGTGGTGCGGACTCGAAACTTGGTGAAATTAATTCTGGGACGCAGCCTAATTAGTGTGCCAAATTTCACAACTTTTCACCAGACGGTTCTATGGGCTGCCATAGACTTCAATGGCAGAGGAAAGATGTGTAATAATAATAGGAAAAGCTAGAAACACAATGGGTGCCTTCGCAGCTTCGCTGCTTGGCCCCCAAATATAGCTGCAAGCAGCAATGAGGGGGCCAAGCAGAATAGGCCGGAGTACCCACGGCGACAAGATAGAACACAGCAGACACCCGGGATCAACAGGGCTGAAACAGGGCTGAGTATTGCCACCGCCTCCGCCAGCCAGCCCCCCCCACCTAATCACCCCAGCCCGTCCCACCCCGTCCTGCCCTGGCCTGCCCTTGCACGCAGGCATTCGAATTAACTGGATGGAACATGTTGCCATCAGTTTCACATCAAAAAATAAAAGATTGATAAAACACAACAGCAACTACACATCATAATGCAATATTGCTAATTGCAGCACCCCCTACGGGTCAAAGGTCACCAAATTGTTTGAGCGTCCTCCTAATGGGGTCATGAATATATGTAGTAAGTTTGGTTATGATACATGGCAGGGTTGCTGAGATATGAGCTCACTTCCTGTTTGGCGGCTTCGCCACCAATTTCGATTGGCTGTTACGGGCGAATGCTTTTGTCAATTGTTCCAGAGAGCAACATATTGATAGGTTATGGTCTGAAGATGGTCTGTGCCAATGTTGGTGAAGATCAGATGAAATTTGCGACATGTGAAAACTTTTTGATGTTTTTGATTAAATCCATGGCTGCCGAATCAATTACGATGACATCACAAGTTGGCCTGGGTCGGCCTAAGGAACTCCAACAGTATTACCAGACACCACTAGTACATTTTAATTCCAAACACAACAGCAGCTACAGGGCAAAAGGCATGTTTCTTAATTACAGCGCCCCCTAGAGGTCAAAGGTCACCAGATTTCTTGAGCGTCCCCCTGATTGGGTCCCGAGTCCATGCACCAAGTTTGGCTTTGATACATGCAAGGGTTGCTGAGATATGAGCTCACTTCCTGTTTGGCGGCTTCGCCGCAAGTTTCGATTGGCTGTTACAGCCGAATGCTACTGTCAATTGTTCCAAAAAGCAATGTACTGATAAGGCATGGTCTGAAGATGGTCTCTGCCAATTTTGGTGAGAATCCGCTAAAATTTGTGACCTGCGAAAACTTGAACGTGTTTTTGATTAAATCCAATATGGCGGCCGAATCAATTACGATGACATCACAAGTCTACATGGGTCGGCCTAAGGACTTCCAACAGTATTACCAGACACCACTAGTGCGTTTTAATTCTAAGCACAACTGCAGCTACAGGCCAAAAGGCATGTTTCTTAATTACAGCGCCCCCTAGAGGTCAAAGGTCACCAGATTTCTTGAGCGTCCCCCTGATTGGGTCCTGAGTCCATGCACTAAGTTTGGTTATGATAGGTGAATGGTTTGCTGAGATATGTGCTCACTTCCTGTTTGGCGGCTTCGCCACAAACTTCGATTGGCTGTTACGGGCGAACGGTTTGAGTTCCGAAGACGAAAAGGAATAACTTTTGTGAGGCTTGGTCTGAAGATCAAGTGTGTCAGGTTTGGTGTCGATCGGACAAAATTTGTGACCTTTGAAGACTTTTTAGTGTTTTTGATGAAATCCAATATGGCGGAAAATCCATCATGGCGGAAATTGACGTCATAGGGTGCGTTGAACTCGGCTTGGTCCAAGGATTCCAACGATATCTCATTTCTGACAATCGGCAATACGGGTCAAAAGTTACGTGCGTGAACGCACGTCCAACTTTGGCCTGTTGGTGGCGCTAGAGTGCTCTAGGTGCCATCATGAAACTTGGTGACATTAATCATTGGACTGTCCCTAATCAGTGTGCCAAATTTCACAACTTTTCACCAGACGGTTCTATGGGCTGCCATTGACTTCAATGGCGGAATAATAATAATAATAATAAATATAGCTGCAAGCAGCAATGTGGGGGCCAAGCAGTTGAGCAGGAGTTGTCATGGCAACCCAATGTTGCTACATTATACACACACCCAATTAACCACCCGTCCCACACACACACATATACAAAGATAAACTTCCTCTCCCACACACCCCAATAACCCCCATACATATGCATAACTCAAACATCACCAAATGTATTGTGCATAGTCAGGTTGTAGTCACGAGTCCACATACGAGAAAGTGTTGATAATTATAGCACCCCTAGTGGTCAAAAGTCACCACATTTATTGTGCGTCCTCAGGTTGTAGTCACGAGTCCATATACCAAGTTTGGTGTTAATACGAGAAAGTGTTGCAAATTATAGCACCCCTAGTGGTCAAAGGTTGCTAAAATTATTGTCTGTCCTCAGGATGAGGTCCCAAGTCCATATACTAAGTTTGGTTTCAATATGTGAAAGCATTGCTGAAATATGAGCCCACTTCATGTGATTATAGCGCCACCTATAGGTCAAAAGTCATCAAATGTATTGAGCCTCCTCCTAATTGGGTCCTGAGGCCCTCTACTGAGTTTGGTGTTGATACGCAAAAGCCTTGCTGAGATCACTTCACTTCCTGTTTGGCGGCTTTGCCGCCAAACGTGATTGGTCGTCACAGGCAACCGGTTTTGAATATGTCTCCAAAAAGCAATGCGTTTATGAGTCATGGTCTGACGATCATCTGCGTCAAGTTTCGTGAAAATCGGAGGAACTTTGTGACCTTTGATGCCTTTTAAGTGTTTTTGATGACATCCAATATGGCGGTCGAATGAATTATGTTGACGTCACATGTTGGCATGTTTCGGCCTAAGGACCTCTCAAGGTATTAACAGATATCACTAATATGCTTTAATTCCAAACACATGACTCGTTACAGGCCAAAACGTAATTTTGGTAATTATAGCGCCACCTATAGGTCAAAAGTCATCAAATGTATTGAGCCTCCTCCTAATTGGGTCCTGAGGCCCTCTACTGAGTTTGGTGTTGATACGTTAAAGCTTTACTGAGATATTACTTCGCTTCCTGTTAGGCGGCTTCGCCGCCAAACTTGATTGGTCGTCACAGGCAACCGGTTTTGAATATGTCTCCAAAAAGCAATGCGTTTATGAGTCATGGTCTGACGATCATCTGCGTCAAGTTTCGTGAAAATCGGAGAAACTTTCTGACCTTTGGTGCCTTTTAAGTGTTTTTGATGACATCCAATATGGCGGTCGAATGAATTATGTTGACGTCACATGTTGGCATGTTTCGGCCTAAGGACCTCTCAAGGTATTAACAGATATCACTAATATGCTTTAATTCCAAACACATGACTCGTTACAGGCCAAAACGTAATTTTGGTAATTATAGCGCCACCTATAGGTCAAAAGTCATCAAATTTATTTAGCCTCCTCCTAATTGAGTCCTGAGACCCTGTACTGAGTTTGGTGTTGATACGCGAAAGCCTTGCTGAGATCACTTCAATTCCTGTTTGGCGGCTTCGCCGCCAAACTTGATTGGTCACGACGGGCGATGGGTTTTGAATATGGCTCCGAAAAGCAATAACATTTGTGAGTCATAGTCTGAAGATCATCTGCGTCAAGCTTCGTGAAAATCGGACAAACTTTGCGAACTTTGATGCCTTTTAGGTGTTTTTGATTAAATCCAATATGGCAGCCTGATCAATTACGTTTACCCCATAAATTGACATCTGCGTTGAGTTCGGTCTCATCCAAGGATTCCAAATATACCTTAATGTTCAAAATGTGGTGTACCATTCAAACGTTATGTGCATAGATGTAATAAAAAATTTGAAATGTTGGTGGCGCTAGAGCACTCAAAGTGCAGACTTGAAACTTTGATAAATTAAAGATATGACTGAACCGAATCAATGTGCCGAATATCCCAACTTTTTACTGTATGGTTTAATGGCAAATTAGCGTTTCGTTATAATAATAATAATAATAAGAATACGTAGAATCACTATGGGTTGCCTCGCAGCTTCGCTGCTTGGCCCCCAAATATAGCTGCAAGCAGCAATGTGGGGGCCAAGCAGTCAGTTCAGCAGGCCAGATTTGCCATGTAAGTCAATGCCGTTGCATCAGACATATAGCCTTAAGCAGTCACAGCAAGTTCCATGCCATACAACCCAAGATTGGCTGAGTTACAAGGTCAAGTTTCACATCAAAACATAACTGATTTTGTGGAGCTGAACCAGGGCTGAGTGTCGCCGCCCCCTCCCCCAGCCAGCCCACCGCCGCAACCGCCCCTGCCCATCCCACCCCGCCCCACCCTTGCACGCACGCTTTAGAATGAACTGGATGGAACTTGCTGTCATCAGTTTCACATCAAAAATAAAAGATTGACTGAGATATGATCACACTTGCTGTGATTTAAACATGGAGGTCAAAAATTGACGTCATAGGGTGTGTTGAACTCGGCTTGGCCCAAGGATTCCAATGATACCTAATTTTGCCATTCGGGTCAACAGGTCAAAAGTTACGTCCGTGAACACAAATCCAACTTTGGCCTGTTGGTGGCGCTAGAGCGTTTGAGGTGCCGGCATGAAACTTGGTGAAATGAATTATTGGACTGTCCCCAATTAGTGTGGCAAATTGTATAACTTTTTACCTGACGGTTCTATGGGCTGCCATTGACTTCCATTGCAAAATAATGCGCATCAGCAACTACTGGCCAAAATGCATTTTTGTCAATTACGGAGCCCCCTAGAGGTCAAATGTCACCAAATTTCTTGAGCGTCCTACCGATGGGCTCAGAGGTACATGTACTAAGTTTGGTTTTGTTGCATGAAAGCGTTGCTGAGATATGAAATCACTTCCTGTTTGGCGGCTTCGCCGCAAATTTTGATTGGCTGGTACAGGCCAATGCTTCTTTCAATTGTTCCAGGAATCAATGCACTCATCAGGCATGGTCTGAAGATGGTCTCTGCCAATTTTGGTCAGGATCCGCTGAAATTTGTGACCTGTGAAAACTTGTATGTGTTTTTGATTAAATCCAATATGGCGGCCGAATCAATTATGATGACATCACAAGTTGGCTTGGGTCGGCCTAAGGACCTCCAACAGCATTATCAGACACCACTAGTGCGTTTTAATTCTAAGCACAACAGCAGCTACAGGCCAAAAGGCATGTTTCTTAATTACAGCGCCCCCTAGAGGTCAAAGGTCACCATATTTCTTGAGCGTCCCCCTGATTGGGTACTGAGACCAGGCACCAAGTTTGGCTTTGATACATGCAAGGGTTGCTGAGATATGAGCTCACTTCCTGTTTGGCGGCTTCGCCGCAAGTTTCGATTGGTTGTTACAGCCGAATGCTTCTGTCAATTGTTCCAGAAAGCAATGCACTGATAAGGCATGGTCTGTAGATGGTCTCTGCCAATTTTGGTGAGGATCCGCTGAAATTTGTGACCTGCGAAAACTTGTAAGTGTTTTTGATTAAATCCAATATGGCTGCCGAATCAATTACGATGACATCCCAAGTTGGCTTGGGTCGGCCTAAGGACCTCCAACAGTATTACTAGACACCACTAGTGTGTTTTAATTCTAAGCACAACAGCAGCTACAGGCCTAAAAGCATGTTTCTTTATTACAGTGCCCCCTAGAGGTCAAAGGTCACCAGATTTCTTGAGTGTCCCCCTAATTGGGTCCTGAGTCCATGTACTAAGTTTGGTTATGATGGATCAATGGGTTGCTGAGATATGAGCTCACTTCCTGTTTGGCGGCTTCACCGCAAATTTTGATTGGCTGTTACAGGCCAACGGTTTTAGTTCCGAAGACGAAAAGGAGTATCTTTTGTGAGGCTTGGTCTGAAGATCATGTGTGTCAGATTTGGTGACGATCGGACAAAATTTGTGACCTGTGAAAACTTTTTAGTGTTTTTGATTAAATCCAAAATGGCGGAAAATCCATCATGACGGAAAATGACGTCATAGGGTGCGTTGAACTCGACTTGGTCCAATGATTCCAACGATATCTCATTTTTGACAATCGGTCATACGGGTCAAAAGTTACGTGCGTGAACGCATGTCCAACTTTGGCCTGTTGGTGGCGCTAGAGCGCTCAAGGTGCCGATATGAAACTTTGTGAAATTATTCATGAGACTGTCCTCAATTAGTGTGCCAAATTTCACAACTTTTCACCAGACGGTTCTATGGGCTGCCATTGACTTCAATGACGGAAGCGTAATAATAATAAGAAAACATAGAAACACAATGGGTGCCTTCGCAGCTTCGCTGCTTGGCCCCCAATAAGAACAAATAGAAACACAATGGGTGCCTTCGCAGCTTCGCTGCTTGGCCCCCAAATATAGCTGCAAGCAGCAATGAGGGGGCCAAGCAGTATAGGCTGGAGTAGCCAGGGCGACAAGATAGAACTCAGCAGACATCCGCGATCAACGCTTTCAACTACTGTAACATAAAAACATAACTGACTTTGTAGGGCTGAAACAGGGCTGAGTATTGCTGCTGCCTCCGCCAGCCAGCCCCCCACCTAATCACCCCTGCCCGTCCTGCCCCGCCCCGCCCTTGCATGCACGCATTAAAATGAACTGGATGGAACATGTTGTCATCAGTTTCACATCAAAAAATAAAAGATCGATAAAACACATCAGCAACTACAGATCAAAATGCAATATTGCTAATTGCAGCACCCCCTACAGGTCAAAGGTCACCAACGTTTTTGAGCGTCCTCCTAATGGGGTCATGAATCCATGTAGTAAGTTTGGTTATGATACATGGCAGGGTTGCTGAGATATGAGCTCACTTCCTGTTTGGCGGCTTCGCCACCAATTTCGATTGGCTGTTATGGGCGAATGCTTTCGTCAATTGTTCCAGAAAGCAATATATTGATAGGTTATGGTCTGAAGATGGTCTCTGCCAATTTTGGTGAGGATCCGCTAAAATTTGTGACCTGCGAGAACTTGTACGTGTTTTTGATTAAATCCAATATGGCGGCCGAATCAATTATGATGACATCACAAGTTGGCTTGGGTCGGCCTAAGGACCTCCAACAGTATTACCAGACACCACTAGTACATTTTAATTCCAAACACATCAACAGCTACAGGCCAAAATGCATTTTTGCTGATTGCAGCGCCACCTAGAGGTCAAAGGTCACAACATTTTTTGAGCGTCCCCCTGATGGGGTCCTGAGTCCATGTACTAAGTTTGGTTATGATAGATCAATGGATTGCTGAGATATGAGCTCACTTCCTGTTTGGCGTCTTCGCTGCATACTTCGATTGGCTGTTACGGGCGAACGGTTTTAGTTCCGAAGAAAAAAAGGAGTATCTTTTGTGAGGCTTGGTCTGAAGATCATGTGTGTCAGGTTTGGTGTCGATTGGACAAAAATTGTGACCTGTGAAAACTTTTTAGTGTTTTTGATTAAATCCAAAATGGCGGAAAATCCATCATGGCGGAAAATGACGTCATAGGGTGCGTTGGACTCGGCTTGGTCCAAGGATTCCAACGATGCCTCATTTTTGACAATCGGGCATACGGGTCAAAAGTTACGTGCGTGAACGCATGTCCAACTTTGGCCTGTTGGTGGCGCTAGAGTGCTCAAGGTGCTGACATGAAACTTGGTGAAATTAAACATGGGACTGTCCCCAATCAGTGTGCCAAATTTCACAACTTTTTACCAGACGGTTCTATGGGCTGCCATAGACTCCCATTCGGGAAGAAAGATGTTAAATAATAATAAGAAATCATAGAAACACAATGGGTGCCTTCGCAGCTTCGCTGCTTGGCCCCCAATAAATATAGCTGCAAGCAGCAATGAGGGGGCCAAGCAGAATAGGCTGGAGTAGCCATGGCGATAAGATAGAACTCAGCAGACATCCGCGATCAACACTTTCAACTAGTGGCACATCAAAACATAACTGATTTTGTAGGGCTGAAACAGGGCTGAGAATTGCCACCGCCTCCGCCAGCCAGCCCCCCATCTAATCACCCCTGCCCATCCCACCCCTACCTGCCCCTCCCCGCCCTTGCACGCATTAGAATGAACTGGATGGAACATGTTGTCATCAGTTTCACATCAAAAAATAAAGGATCGATGAAACACATCAGCAACTACAGATCAAAATGCAAAATTGCAAATTGCAGCAACCTCTACAGGTCAAAGGTCACCAAATGTTTTGTGCGTCCTCCTAATGGGGTCATGAATCTATGTAGTAAGTTTGGTTATGATACATGGCAGGGTTGCTGAGATATGAGCTAACTTCCTGTTTGGCGGCTTCGCCATCATTTTTGATTGGCTGTTACGGAAGAATGCTTTTGTCAATTGTTCCAGAAAGCAATATATTGATAGGTTATGGTCTGAAGATAGTCTGTGCCAATTTTGGTGAAGATCAGATGAAATTTGTGACCTGTGAAAACTTTTTGATGTTTTTGATTAAATCCAATATGGCGGCCGAATCAATTATGATGACATCACAAGTTGGCCTGGGTTGGCCTAAGGACGTCCAACAGTATTACCTGAAACCACTAGTGCATTTTAATTCTAAGCACAACAGCAGCTACAGGCCAAAAGGCATGTTTCTTAATTACAGCGCCCCCTAGAGGTCAAAGGTCACCAGATTTCTTGAGTGTCCCCCTGATTGGGTCTTGAGTCCATGCACCCAGTTTGGCTTTGATACATGCAAGGGTTGCTGAGATATGAGCTCACTTCCTGTTTGGCGGCTTCGCCGCAAATTTCGATTGGCTGTTACAGCCGAATGCTTCTGTCAATTGTTCCAGAAAGCAATGCACAGATAAGGCATGGTCTGAAGATGGTCTCTGCCAATTTTGGTCAGGATCCGCTGAAATTTGTGACCTGCGAAAACTTGTACGTGTTTTTGATTAAATCCAATATGGCGGCCGAATCAATTACGATGACATCACAAATTGGCTTGGGTCGGCCTAAGGACCTCCAACAGTACTACCAGACACCACTAGAGTGTTTTAATTCTAAGCACAACTGCAGTTACAGGCCAAAAGGCATGTTTCTTAATTACAGCGCCCCCTAGAGGTCAAAGGTCACCAGATTTCTTGAGCGTCCCCCTGATTGGGTCCTGAGTCCATGGACTAAGTTTGGTGATGATAGATGAATGGGTTGCTGAGATATGAGCTCACTTCCTGTTTGGCGGCTTCGCCGCAAATTTCGATTTGCTGTTACGCGCGAACGGTTTTAGTTCCGAAGACAAAACACCACAACTTTTGTGAGGCTTGGTCTCAAGATCATGTATGTCAAGTTTGGTGACGATTGAACAAAATTTGTGACCTGTGAAGTTTTAGTTTCACTTTCACTAAAGTCCAATGTGGCGGAAAATCCATCATGGCGGAAAATGACGTCATAGGGTGCGTTGAACTCGACCTGGTCCAAGGATTCCAATGGTACCTCATTTTCCAAAATCGGGCCAACGGGTCAGAAGTTACATGCGTGAACGCATGTCCAACTTTGGCCTGTTGGTGGCGCTAGAGCGCTCGGGGTGCGGACTTTAAACTTGGTGAAATTAATCATGAGATTCAGCCTAATTAGTGTGCCAAATTTCACAACTTTTCACCAGACGGTTCTATGGGCTGCCATAGACTTCAATGGCAGAGGAATAATAATAAGAAAACTAACAAACACAATGGTTGCCTCGCAGCTTCGCTGCTTGGCCCCCAAATATAGCTGCAAGCAGCAATGTGGGGGCCAAGCAGTCAGTTCAGCAGGCCAGATTTGCCATGTAAGTCAAAGCCGTTGCATCAGACATATAGCCATAAGCAGTCACAGCAAGTTCCATGCCATACAACCCAAGATTGGCTGAGTTACAAGGTCAAGTTTCACATCAAAACATAACTGATTTTGTGGAGCTGAACCAGGGCTGAGTGTCGCCACCCCCTTCCCCAGCCAGCCCACCGCCACAATCGCCCCTGCCCGTCCCACCCCGTCCCACCCTTGCACGCACACATTAGAATGAACTAGATGGAACTTGCTGTCATCAGTTTCACATCAAAAATAAAAGATTGACTGAGATATGATCACACTTGCTGTGATTTAAACATAGAGGTCAAGAATTGACGTCATAGGGTGTGTTGAACTCGGCTTGGCCCAAGGATTCCAATGATACCACATTTTGCCATTCGGGTCAACAGGTCAAAAGTTACGTGCGTGAACACAAGTCCAACTTTGGCCTGTTGGTGGCGCTAGAGCGCTTGAGGTGCCGGCATGAAACTTGGTGAAATGAATTATTGGACTGTCCCCAATTAGTGTGCAAAATTGTATAACTTTTTACCAGACGGTTCTATGGGCTGCCATTGACTTCCATTGCAAAATAATGTGCATCAGCAACTACTGGCCAAAATGCATTTTTGTCAATTACGGAGCCCCCTAGAGGTCAAATGTCACCAAATTTCTTGAGCTTCCTCCCGATGGGGTCGGAGGTACATGTACTAAGTTTGGTTTTGATACATGAAAGCGTTGCTGAGATATGAAATCACTTCCTGTTTGGTGGCTTCGCCGCAAATTTCGATTGGCTGTTACAGGCGAACGCTTCTGTCAATTGTTCCAGAAAAAAATACACTGATAAGGCATGGTCTGAAGATGGTCTCTGCCAATTTTGGTGAGGATCAGCTGAAATTTGTGACCTGCGAAAATTCGTACGTGTTTTTGATTAAATCCAATATGGCGGCCGAATCAATTATGATGACATCACAAGTTGGCTTGGGTCGGCCTAAGGACCTCCAACAGTATTATCAGACACCACTAGTGAGTTATAATTCTAAGCACAACTGCAGCTATAGGTCAAAAGGCATGTTTCTTAATTACAGCGCCCCCTAGAGGTCAAAGGTCACCAAATTTCTTGAGCGTCCCCCTGATTGGCTCCTGAGTCCATGTACTTAGTTTGGTTATGATAGATGAATGGGTTGCTGAGATATGAGCTCACTTCCTGTTTGGCGGCTTCGCCGCAAGTTTCAATTGGATATTACGGGTGAACGGTTTAAGTTCCGAAGACAAAACACCACAACTTTTTTTAGGCTTGGTCTGAAGATCATGTATGTCAAGTTTGGTGACGATCGGACAAAATTTGTGACCTGTGAAAAATTAGTTTCACTTTCACTAAAATCCAATATGGCGGAAAATCCATCATGGCGGAAAATGACGTCATAGGGTGCGTTGAACTCGGCCTGGTCCAAGGATTCCAATGGTACCTCATTTTTCAAAATCGGGCCAACGGGTCAGAAGTTACATGCATGAACGCATGTCCAAATTTGGCCTGTTGGTGGCGCTAGAGCGCTCGTGGTGCGGACTCGAAACTTGGTGAAATTAATTCTGGGACGCAGCCTAATTAGTGTGCCAAATTTCACAACTTTTCACCAGACGGTTCTATGGGCTGCCATAGACTTCAATGGCAGAGGAAAGATGTGTAATAATAATAGGAATATAGCTGCAAGCAGCAATGTGGGGGCCAAGCAGGCAGTTCAGCAGGCCAGATTTGCCATGTAAGTCAAAGCCGTTGCATCAGACATATAGCCTTAAGCAGTCACAGCAAGTTCCATGCCATACAACCCAAGATTGGCTAAGTTACAAGGTCAAGTTTCACATCAAAACATAACTGATTTTGTGGAGCTGAACCAGGGCTGAGTGTCGCCACCCCCTTCCCCAGCCAGCCCACCGCCGCAACCGCCCCTGCCCATCCCACCCAGCCCCACCCTTGCACGCACGCATTAGAATGAACTGGATGGAACTTGCTGTCATCAGTTTCACATCAAAAATAAAAGATTGACTGAGATATGATCACACTTGCTGTGATTTAAACAGAGGTCAAAAATTGACGTCATAGGGTGTGTTGAACTCGGCTTGGCCCAAGGATTCCAATGATGCCTCATTTTGCCATTCGGGTCAACAGGTCAAAAGTTACGTCAGTGAACACAAATCCAACTTTGGCCTGTTGGTGGCGCTAGAGCGCTTGAGGTGCCGGCATGAAACTTGGTGAAATTAATTATTGGACTGTCCCCAATTAGTGTGCAAAATTGTATAACTTTTTACCAGACGGTTCTATGGGCTGCCATTGACTTCCATTGCAAAATAATGCGCATCAGCAACTACTGGCCAAAATGCATTTTTGTCAATTTCGGAGCCCCCTAGAGGTCAAATGTCACCAAATTTC
Organism: Alosa pseudoharengus; assembly: GCF_046254945.1. Classification (NCBI taxonomy): domain Eukaryota; kingdom Metazoa; phylum Chordata; class Actinopteri; order Clupeiformes; family Clupeidae; genus Alosa; species Alosa pseudoharengus. The sequence continues at coordinate 40,643,943 of NW_027468620.1, read as the reverse complement.
TTGAGCGTCCTCCCGATGGGGTCGGAGGTACATGTACTAAGTTTGGTTTTGATACATGAAAGCGTAGCTGAGATATGAAATCACTTCCTGTTTGGCGGCTTCGCCGCAAATTTCGATTGGCTGGTACAGGCCAATACTTCTTTCAATTGTTCCAGAAATCAATGCACTCATCAGGCATGGTCTGAAGATGGTCTCTGCCAATTTTGGTCAGGATCCGCTGAAATTTGTGACCTGCGAAAACTTGTACGTGTTTTTGATTAAATCCAATATGGCGGCCGAATCAATTACGATGACATCACAAGTTGGCTTGGGTCGGCCTAAGGAACTCCAACAGTATTACCAGACATCACTAGTGCGTTTTAATTCTAAGCACAACAGCAGCTACAGGCTAAAAGGCATGTTCCTAAATTACAGCACCCCCTAGAGGTCAAAGGTCACCAGATTTTTTGAACGTTCCCTTGATTGGGTCCTGAGTCTATGTACTTAGTTTGGTTATGATAGATGAATGGGTTGCTGAGATATGAGCTCACATCCTGTTTGGCGGCTTCGCCGCAAATTTCGATTAGATATTACGGGTGAACGGTTATAGTTCCGAAGACAAAACACCACAACTTTTGTGAGGCTTGGTCTGAAGATCATGTGAGTCAAGTTTGGTGACGATCGGACAAAATTTGTGACCTGTGAAGTTTTAGTTTCACTTTCACTAAAATCCAATATGGCGGAAAATCCATCATGGCGGAAAATGACGTCATTGGGTGCGTTGAACTCGGCTTGGTCCAAGGATTCCAACGATACCTCATTTGTGACAATCGGACATACGGGTCAAAAGTTACGTGCGTGAACGCACGTCCAACTTTGGCCTGTTGGTGGCGCTAGAGCGGTCAAGGTGCCAACATGAAACTTGGTGAAATTAATCATGGCACTGTCCCCAATCAGTGTGCCAAATTTCACAACTTTTTACCAGACGGTTCTATAGGCTGCCATAGACTCCAATGGCAGAGGAAAGATGTTAAATAATAATAATAAGAAATCATAGAAACACAATGGGTGCCTTCGCAGCTTCGCTGCTTGGCCCCCAAAAAGCTAGAAACACAATGGGTGCCTTCGCAGCTTCGCTGCTTGGCCCCCAAATATAGCTGCAAGCAGCAATGAGGGGGCCAAGCAGAATAGGCCGGAGTAGCCACGGCGACAAGATAGAACTCAGCAGACATCCGCGATCAACACTTGTGTCACTAGTGTCACATCAAAACATAACTGATTTTGTAGGGCTGAAACAGGGCTGAGAATTGCCACCGCCTCCGCCAGTCAGCCCCCCACCTAATCACCCCTGCCCGTCCCACCCCGTCCTGCCCCTCCCCGCCCTTGCACGCAGGCATTAGAATGAACTGGATGGAACATGTTGTCATCAGTTTCAAATCAAAAAATAAAGGATCGATGAAACACATCAGCAACTACAGATCAAAATGCAATATTGCAAATTGCAGCAACCTCTACAGGTCAAAGGTCACCAAATGTTTTGTGCGTCCTCCTAATGTGGTCATGAATCTATGTAGTAAGTTTGGTTATGATACATGGCAGGGTTGCTGAGATATGAGCTCACTTCCTGTTTGGCGGCTTCGCCATCATTTTTGATTGGCTGTTATGGAAGAATGCTTTTGTCAATTGTTCCAGAAAGCAATATATTGATAGGTTATGGTCTGAAGATGGTCTGTGCAAATTTTGGTGAAGATCAGATGACATTTGTGACCTGTGAAAACTTTTTGATGTTTTTGATTAAATCCAATATGGTGGCCGAATCCATTATGATGACATCACAAGTTGGCCTGGGTTGCCCTAAGGACGTCCAACAGTATTACCTGAAACCACTAGTGCATTTTAATTCTAAGCACAACTGCAGCTACAGGCCAAAAGGCATGTTTCTTAATTACAGCGCCCCCTAGAGGTCAAAGGTCACCATATTTCTTGAGCGTCCCCCTGATTGGGTCCTGAGTCCATATACTAAGTTTGGTTATGATAGATTAATGGGTTGCTGAGATATGAGCTCACTTCCTGTTTGGCGGCTTCGCCGCCAAATTCGATTGGCTGTTACGCACGAATGGTTATAGTTCCGAAGACAAAAAGCAATGCATTAATGAGGCATGGTCAGTAGATGATATCTGTCAAGTTTGGTATCAATTGGACAAAATTTGTGACCTGTGAAGACATTTAAGTTTTTTTGATGAAATCCAATATGGCGGAAAATTCATCATAGCGGAAATTGACGTCATAGGGTGCGTTGAACTCGGCTTGCTCCAAGGATTCCAACGATACATCATTTTTGACAATCGGCCATATGGGTCAAAAGTTACGTGCATGAACGCACATCCAACTTTGGCCTGTTGGTGGCGCTAGAGCGCTTGAGGTGCCGGCATAAAACTTGGTGAAATGAATTATTGGATTGTCCCCAATTAGTGTGCAAAATTGTATAACTTTTTACCAGACGGTTCTATGGGCTGCCATCGACTTCCATTGCAAAATAATGCGCATCAGCAACTACTGGCCAAAATGCATTTTTGTCAATTACAGTGCCCCCTAGAGGTCAAATGTCACCAAATTTCTTGAGCGTCCTCCTGATGGGGTCTGAGGTACATGTACTAAGTTTGGTTTTGATACATGAAAGCGTTGCTGAGATATGAAATCACTTCCTGTTTGGCGGCTTCGCCGCAAATTTCGATTGGCTGGTACAGGTCAATGCTTCTGTCAATTGTTCCAGAAAGCAATGCACTCATCAGGCATGGTCTGAAGATGGTCTCTGCCAATTTTGGTGAAGAACAGATGAAATTTGTGACCTGCGAAAACTTGTACGTGTTTTTGATTAAATCCAATATGGCGGCCGAATCAATTACGATGACATCACAAGTTGGCTTGGGTCGGACTAAGGACCTCCAACAGTATTACCAGACACAACTAGTGCGTTTTAATTCTAAGCAAAACTGCAGCTACAGGCCAAAAAGCATGTTTCTTAATTACAGCGCCCCCTAGAGGTCAAAGTTCACCAAATTTCTTGAGCGCCCCTCTGGTTGGATCCTGACCTCATGCACCAAATTTGTCTTTGATACATGCAAGGGTGGCTGAGATATGAGCTCACTTCCTGTTTGGCGGCTTCGCCGCTAATTTCGATTGGATATTACGGGTGAACAGTTATAGTTCCGAAGACAAAACACCACAACTTTTGTGCGGCTTGGTCTGAAGATCATGTGTGTCAAGTTTGGTGACGATCGGACAAAAATTGTGACCTGTGAAGTTTTAGTTTCACTTTCACTTAAATCCAATATGGCGGAAAATCCATCATGGCGGAAAATGACGTCATAGGGTGCGTTGAACTCGGCTTGGTCCAAGGATTCCAACGGTACATCATTTTTCAAAATCGGGTCAACAGGTCAAAAGTTACGTGCGTGAACGTACGTCCAACTTTGGCCTGTTGGTGGCGCTAGAGCCCTCGAGGTGCCGACATGAAACTTAGTGAAAGTAATCATGGGACTGTCCCTAATCAGTGTGCCAAATTTCACAACTTTTCACCAGACGGTTCTATGGGCTGCCATAGACTCCAATGGCAGAGGAAAGATGTTAAATAAATATAGCTGCAAGCAGCAATGAGGGGGCCAAGCAGTATAGGCCGGAGTAGCCACGGTGACAAGATAGAACTCAACAGACACCCGGGATCAACAGGGCTGAGTATTGCCACCGCCTCCGCCAGCCAGCCCCCCCCCCCACCTAATCACCCCAGCCCGTTCCACCCCGTCCTGCCCTACCCTGCCCTTGCACGCACGCATTAGAATTAACTGGATGGAACATGTTGTCATCAGTTTCACATCAAAAAATAAAAGATTGATATAACACATCAGCAACTACACATCAAAATGCAATATTGCTAATTGCAGCACCCCCTACAGGTCAAAGGTCACCAAAATGTTTGAGCGTCCTCCTAATGGGGTCATGAATATATGTAGTAAGTTTGGTTATAATACATGGCAGGGATGCTGAGATATGAGCTCACTTCCTGTTTGGCGGCTTCGCCACCAATTTCGATTGGCTGTTACGGGCGAATGCTTTTGTCAATTGTTCCAGAGAGCAATATATTGATAGGTTATGGTCTAAAAATGGTCTGTGCCAATGTTGGTGAAGATCAGATGAAATTTGCGACCCGCGAAAACTTTTTGATGTTTTTGATTAAATCCAACATGACGGCCGAATCAATTACGATGACATCACAAGTCGACATGGGTCGGCCTAAGGACCTCCAACAGTATTACCAGACACCACTAGTGCGTTTTAATTCTAAGCACAACTGCAGCTACAGGCCAAAAGGCATGTTTCTTAATTACAGCGCCCCCTAGAGGTCAAAGGTCACCAGATTTCTTGAGCGTCCCCCTGATTGGGTCCTGAGTCCATGTACTAAGTTTGGTTATGATAGGTGAATGGGTTGCTGAGATATGTGCTCACTTCCTGTTTGGCGGCTTCGCCGCAAGTTTCGATTGGCTGTTACAGCCGCATGCTACTGTCAATTGTTCCAAAAAGCAATGCACTGATAAGGCATGGTCTGAAGATGGTCTCTGCCAATTTTGGTGAGGATCCGCTGAAATTTGTGACCTGCGAAAACTTGTACGTGTTTTTGATTAAATTCAATATGGCGGCCGAATCAATTATGATGATATCACAAGTTGGCTTGGGTCGGCCTAAGGAACTTCAACAGTAGTACCAGACACCACTAGTGCGTTTTAATTCTAAGCACAACTGCTGCTACAGGCCAAAAGGCATGTTTCTTAATTACAGCGCCCCCTAGAGGTCAAAGGTCACCAGATTTCTTGAGCGTCCCCCTGATTGTGTCCTGAGTCCATGGACTAAGTTTGGTTATGATAGATCAATGGATTGCTGAGATATGAGCTCACTTCCTGTTTGGCGGCTTCGCCGCAAATTTCGATTGGCTGTTACGCGCGAACGGTTTTAGTTCCGAAGACAAAAAGCAATGCATTAATGAGGCATGGTCTGTAGATGATATCTGTGAAGTTTGGTGTCGATCGGACAAAATGTGTGACCTCTGATACGTTTTAAGTGATTTTGATGAAATCCAAAATGGCGGAAAATCCATCATGGCGGAAAATGACGTCATAGGGTGCGTTGAACTCGGCTTGGTCCAAGGATTCCAACGATACCTCATTTTTGACAATCGGGTCAACAGGTCAGAAGTTACGTGCATGAACGCAAGTCCAACTTTGGCCTGTTGGTGGCGCTAGAGCGCTGGAGGTGCCGGCATGAAACTTGGTGAGATTAATTATTGGACAGTCCCCAATCAGTGTACCAAATTTCACAACTTTTCACCAGACGGTTCTATGGGCTGCCATTGACTTCCATGGCGGAAGAAAGTATAATAATAAGAAAAGACAGAAACACAATGGGTGCCTTCGCAGCTTCGCTGCTTGGCCCCCAATAATAAGAAAATATAGCTGCAAGCAGCAATGTGGGGGCCAAGCAGGCAGTTCAGCAGGCCAGATTTGCCATGTAAGTCAATGCCGTTGCATCAGACATATAGCCTTAAGCAGTCACAGCAAGTTCCATGCCATACAACCCAAGATTGGCTGAGTTACAAGGTCAAGTTTCACATCAAAACAAAACTGATTTTGTGGAGCTGAACCAGGGCTGAGTGTCGCCACCCCCTCCCCCAGCCAGCCCACCGCCGCAACCGCCCCTGCCCATCCCACCCTGCCCCACCCTTGCACGCACGCTTTAGAATGAACTGGATGGAACTTGCTGTCATCAGTTTCACATCAAAAATAAAAGATTGACTGAGATATGATCACACTTGCTGTGATTTAAACAGAGAGGTCAAAAATTGACGTCATAGGGTGTGTTGAACTCGGCTTGGCCCAAGGATTCCAATGATACCTCATTTTGCCATTCGGGTCAACAGGTCAAAAGTTACGTCCGTGAACACAAATCCAACTTTGGCCGGTTGGTGGCGCTAGAGCGCATAAGGTGCCGTCATGAAACTTGGTGAAATGAATTATTGGACTGTCCCCAATTAGTGTGCAAAATTGTATAACTTTTTACCAGACGGTTCTATGGGCTGCCATTGACTTCCATTGCAAAATAATGCGCATCAGCAACTACTGGCCAAAATGCATTTTTGTCAATTATGGAGCCCCCTAGAGATCAAATGTCACCAAATTTCTTGAGCGTCCTCCCGATGGGGTCGGAGGTACGTGTACCAAGTTTGGTTTTGATACCTGAAAGCGTTGCTGAGATATGAAATCACATCCTGTTTGGCGGCTTCGCCGCAAATTTCTATTGGCTGGTACAGGCCAATACTTCTTTCAATTGTTCCAGAAATCAATGCACTCATCAGGCATGGTCTGAAGATGGTCTCTGCCAATTTTGGTCAGGATCCGCTGAAATTTGTGACCTGCGAAAACTTGTACGTGTTTTTGATTAAATCCAATATGGCGGCCGAATCAATTACGATGACATCACAAGTTGGCTTGGGTCGGCCTAAGGAACTCCAACAGTATTACCAGACATCACTAGTGCGTTTTAATTCTAAGTACAACAGCAGCTACAGGCTAAAAGGCATGTTCCTAAATTACAGCGCCCCCTAGAGGTCAAAGGTCACCAGATTTTTTGATTGTCCCCTTGATTGGGTCCTGAGTCTAAGTGCTTAGTTTGGTTATGATAGATGAATGGGTTGCTGAGATATGAGCTCACTTCCTGTTTGGCGGCTTCGCCGCAAATTTCGATTGGATATTACGGGTGAACGGTTATAGTTCCGAAGACAAAACACCACAACTTTTGTGAGGCTTGGTCTGAAGATCATGTGAGTCAAGTTTGGTGACGATCGGACAAAATTTGTGACCTGTGAAGTTTTAGTTTCACTTTCACTAAAATCCAATATGGCGGAAAATCCATCATGGCGGAAAATGACGTCATAGGGTGCGTTGAACTCGGCTTGGTCCAAGGATTCCAACGATACCTCATTTGTGACAATCGGACATACGGGTCAAAAGTTACGTGCGTGAACGCACGTCCAACTTTGGCCTGTTGGTGGCGCTAGAGCGGTCAAGGTGCCAACATGAAACTTGGTGAAATTAATCATGGCACTGTCCCCAATCAGTGTGCCAAATTTCACAACTTTTTACCAGACGGTTCTATAGGCTGCCATAGACTCCAATGGCAGAGGAAAGATGTTAAATAATAATAATAAATATAGCTGCAAGCAGCAATGTGGGGGCCAAGCAGGCAGTTCAGCAGGCCAGATTTGCCATGTAAGTCAATGCCGTTGCATCAGGCATATAGCCTTAAGCAGTCACAGCAAGTTCCATGCCATACAACCCAAGATTGGCTGAGTTACAAGGTCAAGTTTCACATCAAAACATAACTGATTTTGTGGAGCTGAACCAGGGCTGAGTGTCGCCACCCCCTCCCCCAGCCAGCCCACCGCCGCAACCGCCCCTGCCCGTCCCACCCTGCCCCACTCTTGCACGCACACTTTAGAATTAACTGGATGGAACTCGCTGTCATCAGTTTGACATCAAAAATAAAAGATTGATTGATTGCTGTGATTTCAATGCCCCCATAGAGGTCAAAGGTCACCAAATTATTTGTGCATCATCAGGATGAACCAGACGGTTCTATGGGCTACCATTGACCTCCATTGCAGAATAATGCAGCAACTACAGGCCAAAATACATTTTTGCAAATTCCAGAGCCCCCTAGAGGTCAAAGGTCACCAAATTTCCTGAGCGTCCTCCTGGTGGGTCCTGGGGACCATGTACTAAGTTTGGTTTTGATACATGAAAGCATTGCTGAGATATGAGCTCACTTCCTGTTTGGCGGCTTCGCCGCAAAATTCGATTGGCTGTTACAGGCGAACGCTTCTGTCAATTGTTCCACAAAAAAATACAGTGATAAGGCATGGTCTGAAGATGGTCTCTGCCAATTTTTGTGAGGATCAGCTGAAATTTGTGACATGCGAATACTTATTCATGTTTGTGATTAAATCCGATATGGCGGCCGAATCAATTACGATGACATCACAAGTTGGCTTCAGTCGGCCTAAGGACTTCCAACAGTATTACCAGACACCACTAGTGTGTTTTAATTCTAAGCACAACAGCAGCTACAGGCCAAAAGGCATGTTTCTTAATTACAGCGCCCCCTACAGGTCAAAGGTCACCAGATTTCTTGAGCGTCCCTTTGATTGGGTCCTAAGTCCAGTTATTTAGTTTGGTTATGATAGATGAATGGGTTGCTGAGATATGAGCTCACTTCCTGTTTGGCGGCTTCGCCGCAAATTTCGATTGGATATTATGGATGAACGGTTTTAGTTCCGGAGACAAAACACCACAACTTTTGTGAGGCTTGGTCTGAAGATCATGTATGTCAAGTTTGGTGTCGATCAGACAAAATTTGTGACCTGTGAAGTTTTAGTTTCACTTTCACTAAAATCCAATATGGCGGAAAATCCATCATGGCGGAAAATGACGTCATAGGGTGCGTTGAACTCGGCTTGGTCCAAGGATTCCAACGATACCTCATTTTTGACAATTGGCCTTACGGGTCAAAAGTTACGTACGTGAATGCACGTCCAACTTTGGCCTGTTGGTGGCGCTAGAGTGCTCGAGGTGCCGGCATAAAACTTGGTGAAATTAATTTTTGGACTGTCCCCAATCGGTGTGCCAAATTTCACAACTTTTTACGAGACGGTTCTATGGGCTGCCATAGACTCCAATGGCGGAAGAAAGATGTTAAATAATAATAATAATAGTAAGAAATCATAGAAACACAATGGGGCTTCGCAGCTTCGCTGCTTGGCCCCCAAATATAGCTGCAAGCAGCAATGTGGGGGCCAAGCAGTCAGTTCAGCAGGCCAGATTTGCCATGTAAGTCAATGCCGTTGCATCAGACATATAGCCTTAAGCAGTCACAACAAGTTCCATGCCATACAACCCAAGATTGGCTGAGTTACAAGGTCAAGTTTCACATCAAAACATAACTGATTTTGTGGAGCTGAACCAGGGCTGAGTGTCGCCGCCCCCTCCCCCAGCCAGCCCACCGCCGCAACCGCCCCTGCCCATCCCACCCCGCCCCACCCTTGCACGCACGCTTTAGAATGAACTGGATGGAACTTGCTGTCATCAGTTTCACATCAAAAATAAAAGATTGACTGAGATATGATCACACTTGCTGTGATTTAAACATGGAGGTCAAAAATTGACGTCATAGGGTGTGTTGAACTCGGCTTGGCCCAAGGATTCCAATGATACCTCATTTTGCCATTCGGGTCAACAGGTCAAAAGTTACGTCCGTGAACACAAATCCAACTTTGGCCTGTTAGTGGCGCTAGAGCGTTTGAGGTGCCGGCATGAAACTTGGTGAAATTAATTATTGGACTGTCCCCAATTAGTGTGGCAAATTGTATAACTTTTTACCTGACGGTTCTATGGGCTGCCATTGACTTCCATTGCAAAATAATGCGCATCAGCAACTACTGGCCAAAATGCATTTTTGTCAATTACGGAGCCCCCTAGAGGTCAAATGTCACCAAATTTCTTGAGCGTCCTACCGATGGGCTCAGAGGTACATGTACTAAGTTTGGTTTTGTTACATGAAAGCGTTGCTGAGATATGAAATCACTTCCTGTTTGGCGGCTTCGCTGCAAATTTCGATTGGCTGGTACAGGCCAATGCTTCTTTCAATTGTTCCAGAAATCAATGCATTCATCAGGCATGGTCTGAAGATGGTCTCTGCCAATTTTGGTCAGGATCCGCTGAAATTTGTGACCTGCGAAAACTTGTATGTGTTTTTGATTAAATCCAATATGGCGGCCGAATCAATTATGATGACATCACAAGTTGGCTTGGGTCGGCCTAAGGACCTCCAACAGCATTATCAGACACCACTAGTGCGTTTTAATTCTAAGCACAACAGCAGCTACAGGCCAAAAGGCATGTTTCTTAATTACAGCGCCCCCTAGGGGTCAAAGGTCACCAAATTTCTTGAGCTTCCCCCTGATGGGGTCATGAGTCCAAATACTAAGTTTGTTTATGATAGATGAATGGGTTGCTGAGATATGAGCTCACTTCCTGTTTGGCGTCTTCGCCGCAAATTTCGATTGGATATTACGGGTGAACGGTTTAAGTTCCGAAGACAAAACACCACAACTTTTGTGAGGCTTGGTCTGACGATCATGTATGTCAAGTTTGGTGACGATCGGACAAAATTTGTGACCTGTGAAAAATTAGTTTCACTTTCACTAAAATCCAATATGGCGGAAAATCCATCATGGCGGAAAATGACGTCATAGGGTGCGTTGAACTCGGCCTGGTCCAAGGATTCCAACGGTACCTCATTTTTCAAAATCGGGTCAACAGGTCAAAAGTTACGTGCGTGAACGCACGTCCAACTTTGGCCTGTTGGTGGCGCTAGAGCCCTGGAGGTGCCGACATGAAACTTGGTGAAATTAATCATGGGACTGTCCCTAATCGGTGTGCCAAATTTCACAACTTTTTACCAGACGGTTCTATGGGCTGCCATAGACTCCCATGGCGGAAGAAAGATGTTAAATAAATATAGCTGCAAGCAGCAATGAGGGGGCCAAGCAGAATAGGCCGGAGTAGCCACGGTGACAAGACAGAAATCAGCAGACACCTGGGATCAACAGGGCTGAAACAGGGCTGAGTATTGCCACCGCCTCCGCAAGCCAGCCCCCCCCCCACCTAATCACCCCAGCCCATCCCACCCCGTCCTGCCCTGCCCTGCCCTGCCCTTGCACGCACGCATTAGAAGTAACTGGATGGAACATGTCATCAGTTTCAAATCAAAAAATAAAAGACTGATAAAACACATCAGCAACTACACATCAAAATGCAATATTGCTAATTGCAGCACCCCTTACAGGTCAAAGGTCACCATATTTTTTGAGCGTCCTCCTAATGGGGTAATGAATATATGTAGTAAGTTTGGTTATGATACATGGCAGGGTTGCTGAGATATGAGCTCACTTCCTGTTTGGCGGCTTCGCCGCAAATTTCGATTGGCTGTTACAGCCGAATGCTTCTGTCAATTGTTCCAGAAAGCAATATATTGATAGGTTATGGTCTGAAGATGGTCTGTGCCAATGTTGGTGAAGATCGATCAGATGAAATTTGCGACCTGTGATAACTTTTTGATGTTTGTGATTAAATCTAAGATGACGGCCGAATCAATTACGATGACATCACAAGTTGGCCTGGGTCGGCCTAAGGACCTCCAACAGTATTACCAGACACCACTAGTACATTTTAATTCTAAGCACAACTGCAGCTACAGGCCAAAAGGCATGTTTCTTAATTACAGCGCCCCCTAGAGGTCAAAGGTCACCAGATTTCTTGAGCTTCCCCCTGATTGGGTCCTGAGTCCATATACTAAGTTTGGTTATGATTGATTAATGGGTTGCTGAGATATGAGCTCACTTCCTGTTTGGCGGCTTCGCAGTACAATTTGATTGGCTGTTACGCGCGAATGGTTATAGTTCCGAAGACAAAAAGCAATGCATTAATGAGGCATGGTCTGTAGATGATATCTGTGAAGTTTGGTATCAATTGGACAAAATTTGTGACCTGTGAAGACATTTAAGGTTTTTTGATGAAATCCAATATGGCGGAAAATCCATCATAGCGGAAACTGACGTCATAGGGTGCGTTGAACTCGACTTGGTCCAGGGATTCCAACGATATATCATTTTTGACAATCGGCCATACGGGTCAAAAGTTACGTGCGTGAACGCACATCCAAATTTGGCCTGTTGGTGGCGCTAGAGCGCTTGAGTTGCCGGCATGAAACTTGGTGAAATGAATTATTGGACTGTCCCCAATTAGTGTGCAAAATTGTATAACTTTTTACCAGACGGTTCTATGGGCTGCCATTGACTTCCATTGCAAAATAATGCGCATCAGCAACTACTGGCCAAAATACATTTTTGTCAATTACGGTGCCCCCTAGAGGTCAAATGACACCAAATTTCTTGAGCGTCCTCCCGAAGGGGTCTGAGGTACATGTACTAAATTTGGTTTTGATACATGAAAGCGTTGCTGAGATATGAAATCACTTCCTGTTTGGCGGCTTCGCCGCAAATTTCGATTGGCTGGTACAGGTCAATGCTTCTGTCAATTGTTCCAGAAAGCAATGCACTCATCAGGCATGGTCTGAAGATGGTCTCTGCCAATTTTGGTGAAGAACAGATGAAATTTGTGACCTGCGAAAACTTGTATGTGTTTTTGAATAAATCCAATATGGCGGCCGAATCAATTACGATGACATCACAAGTTGGCTTGGGTCGGCCTAAGGACCTCCAACAGTATTACCAGACACCACTTGTGCGTTTTAATTCTAAGCACAACTGCAGCTACAGGCCAAAAAGCATGTTTCTTAATTACAGCGCCCCCTAGAGGTCAAAGGTCACCAAATTTATTGAGCGTCCCTCTGGTATGGTCCTGAGTCCATATACCAAGTTTGGTTATGATAGTTGAATGGGTTGCTGAGATATGAGCTCACTTCCTGTTTGGCGGCTTCGCGGCAAATTTCGATTGGATATTACGGGGGAACGGTTTAAGTTCCGAAGACAAAACACCACAACTTTTGTGAGGCTTGGTCTGAAGATCATGTGTGTCAAGTTTGGCGATGATCGGACAAAATTTGTGACCTGTGAAAAATTAGTTTCACTTTCACTAAAATCCAAAATGGCGGAAAATCCATCATGGCGGAAAATGACGTCATAGAGTGCGTTGAACTCGGCTTGGTCCAAGGATTCTAACGATACATCATTTTTGACAATCGGCCATACGGGTCAAAAGTTACATGCGTGAACGCACATCCAACTTTGGCCTGTTGGTGGCGCTAGAGCGCTTGAGGTGCCGGCATGAAACTTGGTGAAATTAAACATGGGACTGTCCCCAATCAGTGTGCCAAATTTCACAACTTTTTACGAGACGGTTCTATGGGCTGCCATAGACTCCCATGGCGGAAGAAAGATGTTAAATAATAATAATAATAGGAAATCATAGAAACACAATGGTTGCCTCGCAGCTTCGCTGCTTGGCCCCCAATAATAATAATAGGAAATCATAGAAACACAATGGTTGCCTCGCAGCTTCGCTGCTTGGCCCCCAAATATAGCTGCAAGCAGCAATGTGGGGGCCAAGCAGGCAGTTCAGCAGGCCAGATTTGCCATGTAAGTCAATGCCGTTGCATCAGGCATATAGCCTTAAGCAGTCACAGCAAGTTCCATGCCATACAACCCAAGATTGGCTGAGTTACAAGGTCAAGTTTCACATCAAAACATAACTGATTTTGTGGAGCTGAACCAGGGCTGAGTGTCGCCACCCCCTCCCCCAGCCAGCCCACCGCCGCAACCGCCCCTGCCCGTCCCACCCTGCCCCACTCTTGCACGCACACTTTAGAATTAACTGGATGGAACTCGCTGTCATCAGTTTGACATCAAAAATAAAAGATTGATTGATTGCTGTGATTTCAATGCCCCCATAGAGGTCAAAGGTCACCAAATTATTTGTGCATCATCAGGATGAACCAGACGGTTCTATGGGCTACCATTGACCTCCATTGCAGAATAATGCAGCAACTACAGGCCAAAATACATTTTTGCAAATTCCAGAGCCCCCTAGAGGTCAAAGGTCACCAAATTTCTTGAGCGTCCTCCTGGTGGGTCCTGGGGACCATGTACTAAGTTTGGTTTTGATACATGAAAGCATTGCTGAGATATGAGCTCACTTCCTGTTTGGCGGCTTCGCCGCAAAATTCGATTGGCTGTTACAGGCGAACGCTTCTGTCAATTGTTCCACAAAAAAATACAGTGATAAGGCATGGTCTGAAGATGGTCTCTGCCAATTTTTGTGAGGATCAGCTGAAATTTGTGACATGCGAATACTTATTCATGTTTGTGATTAAATCCGATATGGCGGCCGAATCAATTACGATGACATCACAAGTTGGCTTCAGTCGGCCTAAGGACTTCCAACAGTATTACCAGACACCACTAGTGTGTTTTAATTCTAAGCACAACAGCAGCTACAGGCCAAAAGGCATGTTTCTTAATTACAGCGCCCCCTACAGGTCAAAGGTCACCAGATTTCTTGAGCGTCCCTTTGATTGGGTCCTAAGTCCAGTTATTTAGTTTGGTTATGATAGATGAATGGGTTGCTGAGATATGAGCTCACTTCCTGTTTGGCGGCTTCGCCGCAAATTTCGATTGGATATTATGGATGAACGGTTTTAGTTCCGGAGACAAAACACCACAACTTTTGTGAGGCTTGGTCTGAAGATCATGTATGTCAAGTTTGGTGTCGATCAGACAAAATTTGTGACCTGTGAAGTTTTAGTTTCACTTTCACTAAAATCCAATATGGCGGAAAATCCATCAAGGCGGAAAATGACGTCATAGGGTGCGTTGAACTCGGCTTGGTCCAAGGATTCCAACGATACCTCATTTTTGACAATTGGCCTTACGGGTCAAAAGTTACGTACGTGAATGCACGTCCAACTTTGGCCTGTTGGTGGCGCTAGAGTGCTCGAGGTGCCGGCATAAAACTTGGTGAAATTAATTTTTGGACTGTCCCCAATCGGTGTGCCAAATTTCACAACTTTTTACGAGACGGTTCTATGGGCTGCCATAGACTCCAATGGCGGAAGAAAGATGTTAAATAAATATAGCTGCAAGCAGCAATGAGGGGGCCAAGCAGGCAGTTCAGCAGTCCAGAAGTCCAGATTTGCCATGCAACTCAATGCCGTGGCATCAGGCATATAGCATTAAGCAGTCACAACAAGTTCCATGTCAAACAACCCAAGATTGGCTGAGTTATAAGGTCAAGTTTCACATCAAAACATAACTGATTTTGTGTGGCTGAACCAGGCCTGAGTGTCGCCGCCCCCTCAACCAGCCAACCCACCGCTGCAATCGCCCCTGCCCGCCCCTGCCCGTCCCACCCCGCCCCACCCTTGCACGCACGCATTAGAATTAACTGGATGGAACTCGATGTCAACAGTTTCACATCAAAAATAAAAGTTCGATTGAGATATGATCATGCTTGCTGTGATTTCAATGCCCCGATAGAGGTCAAAGGTCACCAAATTATTTGTGCATCATCAGGATGAACCAGATGGTTCTATGGGCTGCCATTGACTAAGAATAATGCAGCAACTACAGGCCAAAATACATTTTTGCCAATTACAGAGCCCCCTAGAGGTCAAAGGTCACCAAATTTCTTGAGCGTCCTCCTGGTGGGTCCAGAGGACCATGTACTAAGTTTGGTTTTGATACATGAAAGCGTTGCTGAGATATGAGCTCACTTCCTGTTTGGCGGCTTCGCCGCAAATTTCAATTGGCTGTTACAGGCGAACGCTTCTGTCAATTGTTCCAGAAAAAAATACACTGATAAGGCATGGTCTGAAGATGGTCTCTGCCAATTTTGGTGTGGATCAGCTGAAATTTGTGACTTGCGAATAATTATTCATGTTTTTGATTAAATCCAATATGGCGGCCGAATCAATTACGATGACATCACAAGTTGGCTTGGGTCGGCCTAAGGACCTTCAACAGTATTACCAGACACCACTAGTGTGTTTTAATTCTAACCACAACTGCAGCTACAGGCCAAAAGGCATGTTTCTTAATTACAGCGCCCCCTAGAGGTCAAAGGTCACCAGATTTCTTGAGCGTCCCCCTGATTGGGTCCTGAATCTATGTACTTAGTTTGGTTATGATAGATGAATGGGTTGCTGAGATATGAGCTCACTTCCTGTTTGGCGGCTTCGCCGCAAATTTCGATTGGATATTACGGGTGAACGGTTATAGTTCCGAAGACAAAACACCACAACTTTTGTGAGGCTTGGTCTGAAGATCATGTGAGTCAAGTGTGGTGACGATCGGACAAAATTTGTGACCTGTGAAGTTTTAGTTTCACTTTCACTGAAATCCAATATAGCGGAAAATCCATCATGGCGGAAAATGACGTCATAGGGTGCGTTGAACTCGGCTTGGTCCAAGGATTCCAACGATACCTCATTTGTGACAATCGGACATACGGGTCAAAAGTTACGTGCGTGAACGCACGTCCAACTTTGGCCTGTTGGTGGCGCTAGAGCGGTCAAGGTGCCAACATGAAACTTGGTGAAATTAATCATGGCACTGTCCCCAATCAGTGTGCCAAATTTCACAACTTTTTACCAGACGGTTCTATAGGCTGCCATAGACTCCAATGGCAGAGGAAAGATGTTAAATAATAATAATAATAATAATAAGAAATCATAGAAACACAATGGGGCTTCGCAGCTTCGCTGCTTGGCCCCCAATAATAATAATAGTAAGAAATCATAGAAACACAATGGGGCTTCGCAGCTTCGCTGCTTGGCCCCCAAATATAGCTGCAAGCAGCAATGAGGGGGCCAAGCAGAATAGGCCGGAGTAGCCACGGCGACAAGATAGAACTCAGCAGACACCCGCGATCAACACTCTCAACAAGTGTCACATCAAAACATAGCTGATTTTGTAGGGCTGAAACAGGGCTGAGTATTGCCACCGCGTCCGCCAGCCAGCCCCCCCCACCTAATCACCCCTGCCCGTCCCACCCCGTTCTGCCCCGCCCCGCTCTTGCACGCACGCACGCATTAGAATGAACTGGATGGAACATGTCACCAGTTTCACATCAAAAAATAAAAGATTGATAAAACACAAGCAACTACAGATCAAAATGCAATATTGCTAATTGCAGCACTCCCTACAGGTCAAAGGTCACCAAAGTTTTTGAGCGTCCTCCTAATGGGGTCATGAATCTATGTAGTAAGTTTGGTTATGATACATGAAAGGGTTGCTGAGATATGAGCTCACTTCCTGTTTGGCGGCTTCGCCGCAAATTTCGATTGGCTGTTACAGCCGAATGCTGCTGTCAATTGTTCCAAAAAGCAAGGCACTGATAAGGCATGGTCTGAAGATGGTCTCCACCAATTTTGGTGAGGATCCGCTGAAATTTGTGACCTGCGAAAACTTTTTGATGTTTTTGATTAAATCCAATATGGCGGCCGAATAAATTACGATGACATCACAAAATGGCTTGTGTCGGCCTAAGGACCTCCAACAGTATTATCAGACACCACTAGTGCGTTTTAATTCTAAGGACAACAGCAGCTACAGGCCAAAAGGCATGTTTCTTAATTAAAGCGCCCCCTAGAGGTCAAAGGTCACCAAATTTCTTGAGCTTCCCCCTGATGGAGTCCTGAGTCCATATACTAAGTTTGGTTATGATAGATGAATGGGTTGTTGAGATATGAGCTCACTTCCTGTTTGGCGGCTTCGCCGCAAATTTCGATTGGATATTACGGGTGAACGGTTTAAGTTCCAAAGACAAAACACCACAACTTTTGTTAGGCTTGGTCTGAAGATCATGTATGTCAAGTTTGGTGACGATTGGACAAAATTTGTGACCTGTGAAGTTTTAGTTTCACTTTCACTAAAATCCAATATGGCGGAAAATCCATCATGGCGGAAAATGACGTCATAGGGTGCGTTGAACTCGGCCTGGTCCAAGGATTCCAATGGTACCTCATTTTCCAAAATCGGGCCAACGGGTCAGAAGATACATGCGTGAACGCATGTCCAACTTTGGCCTGTTGGTGGCGCTAGAGCGCTCGGGGTACGGACTTTAAACTTGGTGAAATTAATCATGAGATTCAGCCTAATTAGTGTGCCAAATTTCACAACTTTTCACCAGATGGTTCTATGGGCTGCCATAGACTTCAATGGCAGAGGAATAATAATAAGAAAACTAACAAACACAATGGTTGCCTCGCAGCTTCGCTGCTTGGCCCCCAAATATAGCTGCAAGCAGCAATGTGGGGGCCAAGCAGGCAGTTCAGCAGGCCAGATTTGCCATGTAAGTCAATGCCGTTGCATCAGGCATATAGCCTTAAGCAGTCACAGCAAGTTCCATGCCATACAACCCAAGATTGGCTGAGTTACAAGGTCAAGTTTCACATCAAAACATAACTGATTTTGTGGAGCTGAACCAGGGCTGAGTGTCGCCACCCCCTCCCCCAGCCAGCCCACCGCCGCAACCGCCCCTGCCCGTCCCACCCTGCCCCACTCTTGCACGCACACTTTAGAATTAACTGGATGGAACTCGCTGTCATCAGTTTGACATCAAAAATAAAAGATTGATTGATTGCTGTGATTTCAATGCCCCCATAGAGGTCAAAGGTCACCAAATTATTTGTGCATCATCAGGATGAACCAGACGGTTCTATGGGCTACCATTGACCTCCATTGCAGAATAATGCAGCAACTACAGGCCAAAATACATTTTTGCAAATTCCAGAGCCCCCTAGAGGTCAAAG
The DNA here is from genome assembly GCF_046254945.1 of Alosa pseudoharengus. Classification (NCBI taxonomy): domain Eukaryota; kingdom Metazoa; phylum Chordata; class Actinopteri; order Clupeiformes; family Clupeidae; genus Alosa; species Alosa pseudoharengus. The sequence continues at coordinate 40,625,532 of NW_027468620.1, read as the reverse complement.
GTCACCAAATTTCTTGAGCGTCCTCCTGGTGGGTCCTGGGGACCATGTACTAAGTTTGGTTTTGATACATGAAAGCATTGCTGAGATATGAGCTCACTTCCTGTTTGGCGGCTTCGCCGCAAAATTCGATTGGCTGTTACAGGCGAACGCTTCTGTCAATTGTTCCACAAAAAAATACAGTGATAAGGCATGGTCTGAAGATGGTCTCTGCCAATTTTTGTGAGGATCAGCTGAAATTTGTGACATGCGAATACTTATTCATGTTTGTGATTAAATCCGATATGGCGGCCGAATCAATTACGATGACATCACAAGTTGGCTTCAGTCGGCCTAAGGACTTCCAACAGTATTACCAGACACCACTAGTGTGTTTTAATTCTAAGCACAACAGCAGCTACAGGCCAAAAGGCATGTTTCTTAATTACAGCGCCCCCTACAGGTCAAAGGTCACCAGATTTCTTGAGCGTCCCTTTGATTGGGTCCTAAGTCCAGTGATTTAGTTTGGTTATGATAGATGAATGGGTTGCTGAGATATGAGCTCACTTCCTGTTTGGCGGCTTCGCCGCAAATTTCGATTGGATATTATGGATGAACGGTTTTAGTTCCGGAGACAAAACACCACAACTTTTGTGAGGCTTGGTCTGAAGATCATGTATGTCAAGTTTGGTGTCGATCAGACAAAATTTGTGACCTGTGAAGTTTTAGTTTCACTTTCACTAAAATCCAATATGGCGGAAAATCCATCATGGCGAAAAATGACGTCATAGGGTGCGTTGAACTCGGCTTGGTCCAAGGATTCCAACGATACCTCATTTTTGACAATTGGCCTTACGGGTCAAAAGTTACGTACGTGAATGCACGTCCAACTTTGGCCTGTTGGTGGCGCTAGAGTGCTCGAGGTGCCGGCATAAAACTTGGTGAAATTAATTTTTGGACTGTCCCCAATCGGTGTGCCAAATTTCACAACTTTTTACGAGACGGTTCTATGGGCTGCCATAGACTCCAATGGCGGAAGAAAGATGTTAAATAATAATAAATATAGCTGCAAGCAGCAATGAGGGGGCCAAGTAGTATAGGCCGGAGTAGCCACGGTGACAAGATAGAACTCAGCAGACACCCGGGATCAACAGGGCTGAAACAGGGCTGAGTATTGCCACCGCCTCCGCCAGCCAGCCCCCCCCACCTAATCACCCCAGCCCGTCCCACCCCGTCCTGCCCTGCCCTGCTCTTGCACGCACGCATTAGAATTAACTAGATGGAACATGTTGTCATCAGTTTCACATCAAAAAATAAAAGATTGATAAAACACATCAGCAACTACACATCAAAATGCAATATTGCTTATTGCAGCAGTCCCTACAGGTCAAAGGTCACCAAATGTTTTGAGCGTCCTGCTAATGGGGTCATGAATATATGTAGTAAGTTTGGTTATGATACATGGCAGGGTTGCTGAGATATGAGCTCACTTCCTGTTTGGCGGCTTCGCCACCAATTTCGATTGGCTGTTACGGGCGAATGCTTTTCTTGGCCTGGGTCGGCCTAAGGACCTCCAACAGTATTACCAGACACCACTAGTACATTTTAATTCCAAACAGAACAGCAGCTACAGGCCAAAAGGCATGTTTCTTAATTACAGCGCCCCCTAGAGGTCAAAGGTCACCAGATTTATTTAGTGTCCCTCTGATTGGGTCCTGAGTCCATGCACCCAGTTTGGCTTTGATACATGCAAAGGTTGCTGAGATATGAGCTCACTTCCTGTTTGGCGGCTTCGCCGCAAATTTCGATTGGCTGTTACAGTTGGATGCTTCTGTCAATTGTTCCAGAAAGCATGGCACTGATAAGGCATGGTCTGAAGATGGTCTCTGCCAATTTTGGTGAGGATCCGCTGAAATGTGTGACCTGCGAAAACTTGTACGTGTTTTTGATTAAATCCAATATGGCGGCCGAATCAATTACGATGACATCACAAATTGGCTTGGGTCGGCCTAAGGACCTCCAACAGTATTACCAGACACCAGTAGTGCATTTGAATTCTAAGCACAACAGCAGCTACAGGCCAAAAGGCATGTTTCTCAATTACAGCGCCCCCTAGAGGTCAAAGGTCACCAGATTTCTTCAGCATCCTCCTGATTGGGTCCTGAGTCCATGTCCTAAGTTTGGTTATGATAGATGAATGGGTTGCTGAGATATGAGCTCACTTCCTGTTTGGCGGCTTCGCCGCAAATTTTGATTGGCGGTTACTCGCAAACGGTTTTAGTTCCGAAGACAAAAAGCAATGCATTAATGAGTCGTGGTCTGTAGATGATATCTGTGAAGTTTGGTGTCGATCGGACAAAATTTGTGACCTTTGAAGACTTTTTAGTGTTTTTGATGAAATCCAATATGGCGGAAAATCCATCATGGCGGAAATTGACGTCATAGGGTGCGTTGAACTCGGCTTGGTCCAAGGATTCCAATGATATCTCATTTTTGACAATTGGCAATACGGGTCAAAAGTTACGTACGTGAACGCACGTCCAACTTTGGCCTGTTGGTGGCGCTAGAGTGCTCTAGGTGCCATCATGAAACTTGGTGACATTAATCATGGGACTGTCCCTAATCAGTGTGCCAAATTTCACAACTTTTCACCAGACGGTTCTATGGGCTGCCATTGACTTCAATGACGGAAGCGTAATAATAATAATAAATATAGCTGCAAGCAGCAATGAGGGGGCCAAGCAGAATAGGCCGGAGTAGCCACGGTGACAAGATAGAACTCAGCAGACACCCAGCAGACACCCGGGATGAACAGGGCTGAAACAGGGCTGAGTATTGCCACCGCCTCCACCAGCCAGCCCCCCCCCACCTAATCACCCCAGCCCGTCCCACCCCGTCCTGCCCTGCCCTGCCCCTGCACGCACGCATTAGAATTAACTGGATGGAACATGTTGTCATCAGTTTCACATCAAAAAATAAAAGATTGATAAAACACATCAACAACTACACATCAAAATGCAATATTGCTAATTGCAGCACCCCCTACAGGTCAAATGTCACCACATTTTTTGAGCGTCCTCCTAATGGGGTCATGAATATATGTAGTAAGTTTGGTTATGATACATTATAGGGTTGCTGAGATATGAGCTCACTTCCTGTTTGGCGGCTTCGCCACCAATGTCGATTGGCTGGTAGGGGCGAATGCTTTTGTCAATTGTTCCAGAGAGCAACATATTGATAGGTTATGATCTGAAGATGGTCTGTGCCAATGTTGGTGAAAATCATATGAAATTTGCGACCTGTGAAAACTTTTTGATGTTTTTGATTAAGTCTAACATGGCGGCCGAATCAATTACGATGACATCACAAGTTGGCCTGGGTCGGCATAAGGACCTCCAACAGTATTACCAGACACCACTAGTACATTTTAATTCCAAATACAACAGCAGCTACAGGCCAAAAGGCATGTTTTTTTAATTACAGCGCCCCCTAGAGGTCAAAGGTCACCAGATTTATTGAGTGTCCCCCTGATTGGGTCCTGAGTCCATGCACCTAGTTTGGCTTTGATACATGCAAGGGTTGCTGAGATATGAGCTCACTTCCTGTTTGGCGGCTTCGCCGCAAATTTCGATTGGCTGTTACAGCCGAATGCTTCTGTCAATTGCTCCAGAAAGCAATGCACTGATAAGGCATGGTCTGAAGATGGTCTCTGCCAATTTTGTTGAGGATCCGCTGAAATTTGTGACCTGCGAAAGCTTGTACGTGTTTTTGATTAAATCCAATATGGCGGCCGAATCAATTACGATGACATCACAAGTTGGGTTGGGTCGGCCTAAGGACCTCCAACAGTATTACCAGACACCACTAGTGCATTTTAATTCTAAGCACAACTGCAGCTACAGGCCAAAAGGTATGTTTCTTAATTACAGCGCCCCCTAGAGGTCAAAGGTCACCAGATTTCTTGAGCGTCCCCCTGATTGGGTCCTGAGTCCATGTACTTAGTTTGGTTATGATAGATCAATGGGTTGCTGAGATATGAGCTCACTTCCTGTGTGGCGGCTTCGCCACAAATTTCGATTGGCTGTTACGCGCGAACGGTTTTAGTTCCGGAGACAAAAAGCAATGCATTAATGAGGCATGGTCTGTAAATGATATCTGTGAAGTTTGGTGTCAATCGGACAAAATATGTGACCTGAGAGGACTTTTTAGTGTTTTTGATGAAATCCAATATGGCGGAAAATCCATCATGGCGGAAAATGACTTCATACTGTGCGTTTAACTCGGATTGGTCCAAGGATTCCAATGATACCTCATTTTTGACAATCGGCCATACGGGTCAAAAGTTACGTGCGTGAACGCATGTCCAACTTTGGCCTGTTGGTGGCGCTAGAGTGCTTGAGGTGCCATCATGAAACTTGGTGACATTAACCATGGGACTGTCCCTAATCAGTGTGCCAAATTTCACAACTTTTCACCAGACGGTTCTATGGGCTGCCATTGACTTCAATGGCGGAATAATAATAATAATAATAATAATAATAATAATAATAAGAACAAATAGAAACACAATGGGTGCCTTCGCAGCTTCGCTGCTTGGCCCCCAAATATAGCTGCAAGCAGCAATGTGGGGGCCAAGCAGGCAGTTCAGCAGGCCAGATTTGCCATGTAAGTCAATGCCGTTGCATCAGGCATATAGCCTTAAGCAGTCACAGCAAGTTCCATGCCATACAACCCAAGATTGGCTGAGTTACAAGGTCAAGTTTCACATCAAAACATAACTGATTTTGTGGAGCTGAACCAGGGCTGAGTGTCGCCACCCCCTCCCCCAGCCAGCCCACCGCCGCAACCACCCCTGCCCGTCCCACCCTGCCCCACTCTTGCACGCACACTTTAGAATTAACTGGATGGAACTCGCTGTCATCAGTTTGACATCAAAAATAAAAGATTGACTGAGATATGATCACACTTGCTGTGATTTAAACACAAAGGTCAAAAATTTACGTCATAGGGTGTGTTGAACTCGGCTTGGCCCAAGGATTCCAATGATAACTCATTTTGACATTCGGGTCAACGAGTCAAAAGTTACGTCTGTGAACACATGTCCAACTTTGGCCTGTTGGTGGCGCTAGAGCGTTTGAGGAGCCGGCATGAAACTTGGTGAAATTAATTATTGGGCTGTCCCCAATCAGTGTGCCAAATTGTATAACTTTTTACCAGACGGTTCTATGGGCTGCCATTGACTTCCATTGCAGAATAATGCACATCAGCAACTACTGGCCAAAATGCAATTTTGTCAATTACAGAGCCCTCTAGAGGTCAAAGGTCACCAAATTTCTTGAGCGTCCTACCGATGGGCTCAGAGGTGCATGTACCAAGTTTGGTTTTGATACATTTAAGCGTTGCTGAGATATTAGCTCACTTCCTGTTTGGCGGCTTCGCCGCAAAGTTCGAAAGGCTGTTACGGGCCAATGCTTCTGGCAATTGTTCCAGAAATCAAAGCACTCATCAGGCATGGCCTGAAGATGGTCTCTGCCAATTTTGGCGAGGATCCGCTGAAATTTGTGACCTGCGAAAACTTTTTGATGTTTTTGATTAAATCCAATATGGCGGCCGAATCAATTACGATGACATCACAAATTGGCTTGGGTCGGCCTAAGGACCTCCAACAGTATTACCAGACACCACTAGAGTGTTTTAATTCTAAGCACAATTGCAGTTACAGGCCAAAAGGCATGTTTCTTAATTACAGCGCCCCCTAGAGGTCAAAGGTCACCAGATTTCTTGAGCGTGCCCCAGATTGGGTCCTGAGTCCATGGACTAAGTTTGGTTATGATAGATGAATGGGTTGCTGAGATATGAGCTCACTTCCTGTTTGGCGGCTTCGCCGCAAATTTCGATTGGCTGTTACGCGTGAACGGTTTTAGTTCCGGAGACAAAAAGCAATGCATTAATGAGCCATGGTCTGTAGATGATATCTGTGAAGTTTGGTGTCGATTGGACAAAATATGTGACCCCTGATACATTTTAAGTGATTTTGATGAAATCCAAAATGGCGGAAAATCCATCATGGCGGAAAATGACGTCATAGGGTGCGTTGAACTCGGCTTGGTCCAAGGATTCCAACGATACTTCATTTGTGCCAATCGGGCATACGGGTCAAAAGTTACGTGCGTGAACGCAAGTCCAACTTTGGCCTGTTGGTGGCGCTAGAGTGGTCAAGATGCCAACATGAAACTTGGTGAAATTAATCATGGGACTGTCCCCAATCAGTGTGCCAAATTTCACAACTTTTTACCAGACGGTTCTATGGGCTGCCATAGACTCCAATGGCAGAGGAAAGATGTTTAATAATAATAATAATAATAGTAAGAAATCATAGAAACACAATGGGTGCCTTCGCAGCTTCGCTGCTTGGCCCCCAAATATAGCTGCAAGCAGCAATGAGGGGGCCAAGCAGAATAGGCTGGAGTTGCCATGGCAACTTTACATCAGACATATGGCCGTAAGCTGTCAGACCAAGTTTCATTTCTAGCAACCAAAGATTGCCTGAGATATAAGATCACTTTCTGTTTGGCGGCATCAAAGCGGATTTTGTGTGTTGTGCCTCCTGTCAATTGGTCTAGAAAAGTAATGTAAGGAATTGTCTGAGGATGGTCTGTGCCAAAAGTTATGTGTGTGAACGCATATTCAACTTTGACTTGTTGGTGGTGCTAGAGTGTTCAAGGTGACGACATGAAACTTGATGTAATTAATTGTTGGACTGTCTAATGCCAAATTTCCCAACTTTATACTAGATGGCTTTATAATTGCCATAGACTTCCATGGCAGAATAATACACATCCGCAGCTACAGGCCAAAATACAGTTTTGCTAATTCAGCACCCACTAGAGGTCAAAGGTCAACAAATTTCTTGAGTGTCCTAATTGGGTGATGAGTCCATGTACTACGTTTTGATACATGCAAGGGTTGCTGAGATATGAGCTAACAATTTTGATTGGCTGTTACGGGTGAACGGTTGTAGATCTGAACACAATAAAGCGAAGTGATGCTTGGTTCGAAGGATTTGACTTGGCAGGCTTGGTTCTACCAAGCATGAATCCTTGAGGCTCCTTGACTTTGAGAAACAGCCATTGCCTAATTTTAGTCTGAATATAAGATTTCAGAAATCTTACAACACAATGGTTTGTTTTTTATGATAGTAAGTTTCATGGTAGACAAGTTGTATGGTGATATGTATTATTTTTTCTTCACTCTATTCACCTGTAATTTACCCTTCACATCAAATGTATTTTGTGTTGTGTGGACATTTTCTAAATCTCTTTTGGGCTTCATGGGCTAAAACATTTAGTATGTTCTAAAGAATAGCAGCCTAATGTAAAATGTGGTGGTTTTATCCAGCTGGTAACTGAATTATTCGTTTTCAGTCATTGTATTTAATTCATTGTGTGGATGGTGAATTTGGTTATATTTTGAATATTTTGATATCAGGGGGTGACAAATGAAGTTGAAAAAGTTTAGGGACTTTTATTTTGACGAGTATGTCCTAACATCCAATAATTCGACTACGACCACGCGCCATCTTTCTTTTCGCTGACTGCTGTCAAGAGGTAAAGACGTGTTTGAATGTGTCGACAAAAATAATTGATATGTTTGTATATTTGGCTTTGAGCCATTTATAACAGAATAAACACACAGAAATACGAAGTTATGAAACTATGTTTAGCGGATGTACATCTGGAGAGTTAGTTTAGATTTGTTAACGTATTAGTGTCACTCTATGAACGATAAACTCTACAGTTAGACAGTCAGGAAAGGTAACGTTAGCGATTGTGGAAGTGTGGATTCGTAACGTTAATACTTTAAAATGTTATCAGATTTAAGCAGGCAGTGTGTTGAGAACAGGCCGTTATCTCATGAAATAAGTTGTATCGTCGAATTAAGGTTACTTTATAGGCTAACGCTGGCACGATGCTTCACGCCATGATGATTGAGGCTAACGTTGTCAGGCACGTGTTTGTGAAGGCAGGCAAGCATAGTGCAATTTTTAGCAAATAAGTAATTTAAGTAATGATAAACAGGATGTAATGTTGGCCTAGTTTAAATTGGTCTTATTTGGCAGCGTGCATTCAAACGTAAGGGTGGAATGTGAGGTTAAAATCGTGGATGAATGTAATGTTAGGTTATGGCTAAAATAGTCTTGAACTATGAGGGCACAAGCTCACATAAGGCGACAAACAATTGTGTTGTACATGACTGGTCTAAATTATTAAGTTCTGTTGGCTATATAGGTGGCAGACGGCCAAACAGTAGCCTATTTTGGACTGTTTTGGATTACCTAATCTCAAATGGGTTCATATACTGTACCAATTACTTCATAAATTAACCGTAACCTTAATTTGACAATTGTTTTTATAAAATTCATAAGCCTGACCTTTTTTGTATGACCACCAATTTTTGCTATGAGATGTCTTGGTTTGGTTCAGATCCTGGTTTTTGATATGGGAATAGATTTCACTGGGGATAGGAATTATATTTGTAAATGTAAATTGTGAATGCATAATATACAGATTTTTCCCTGGCTCAATACAAATAGAATGGCTACTTCTCGAATGTGGCAATGTCAAGAGGTTCTACCTTTTATGTAGCTAATTTGCTGGTTTTACACCAAAATCCTTTTCTGTAAATTGGGAGTGTATTGGTAGATTAAGAATGACTACAAGTTCAAAGTACAAATTGTAAATGCTAAGTATGTATCTTTCATAATCTATATTTTTGTTTTAAACTGTTTTCCAGAATCTGGATATTTGAGTGAAGTTTTATAGTAAAGGTAAGCATGAAATGTTTCAAAGCTTTTTTCACATAACTTCACAAAGAGTACAACTTGAAGGGGAATTTAAAAAATAGTTTGCTGTACTGACTGCAAAAAAGTAATACTAGTAATAAATGTCATGTTGATATTTGGAATATTTATAATTGTGTACAACTCTGAGGTGCCTTACAGTCCTGGATAAAAAAAAATCCTAGTATACTGCTCTGCTTTATTCAGAATCGTTCTGATGGCCTCAGAGTATAAAGTCATGAGAATCACTGCAGCGACTCCAGCTGTAGATTTCAGGGGTGATGTGTGCCATTACTTGTGTTATGGATGAATATGGTGTGTCATGCATATAAAAGCAAGCAAGTAGGATTTAAGAGTTGTAGAGGGAAACATTAAGTTAACCCTAACCTTAGTTTAGTAGTGATCCCTATGTTGGGGTCTTGGTTGAAGTGGGTTGCTTGCATTAGTTTTTATTCCTGTCTCATATGCCTTTTGCTGTAGGTCAACAAAGTGTATGCCTCATTAGGGTATAGCTGTATCATACTTTTCAAGGTACTCATGGTGCGTAGGCCTAATGGTATAACAATCCTGATGTCAAATTTGTTTCACCCTTTGTGTCAGTGCATGCAAGTGTCAGGTAAATGTACAAATATAGGGGGATGTATGAATTGAAGGTTAATAATGGCTTTAAAGCTACAGACCACCCCTTTTTATCAATTCAGTGTGGTCGACCCTTGCATATGCAATTAAAGAAACAAGATTGTAGGTTGTGAAAACAAGCAGTATTGTTGTAATTAAATGTACAGTATCCACATTATAATATAATGTTCCATATCAACGATGTTGGTGTTATGTCAAGGTATGCTACTTTGTTGATATACTGTAGCACAAATGAATAGTATTTTACAAAAATGGCACTGTTCTGTTTAAGGATGCAGGCTAAAATGCTGCTTTTAGCCACCAGTATCCAATGTTTTGATATAGGAGCAGCACCATCTTATCAAAACAGATAGTTGAAATAGACTAACAATCCTGAATGTTTTTTTTGTACTTTGTTTATTTGGTTTTTGGTTTAGCATATTGACTAACAAATATTATATATGAAATGTGTGTTGAGGTAGCAAAAATTACAGTACTTCTACTGAAACCCTACTTGTGCTATAGCACAACTTGATGGGTAGCCTAATTTGACACAACACTGGCTCTTTGGCATTGCCATCAGGGTGTAAGCGACAGTTCAAGGCTGTGTGAGTTGACGGTAATTTGCACTTGTGACCTAGTTGGCAGTAATTCGACACCTTGTTTTTCAATTATTGAAAATGTTTTGAACATCTGGTCAGGGTTTGTAGACTATATAAACAGTAATAATTGTGTGTGTGATTTTATTGGGAAATTTGTTGAAAACATCTGATGCTAGACTCAGTTATTAGTCTTAAAGTATTTTTTGATTTCAGTATGCTTTGCTCATGCTTTTAAGTGTTGTATAGTTTCACTTTTGAATGTAAAGAAGTTAAAGAACATTTATGATGTAAATATGTACATTGTTGCCTGTTTATCAGAACTGATGAAATTAGTACAGTGTAACTTATGAGATGCTTAAGGAAATGTAGCATGTCAGACTTGCCTGTTTCTGATTTGTGTTCTGTGTGTTTTGCAGATGCCGTGTCCAAGCAAGCGCTCCAGGGCAGCCAAAAAAAGACAGGCTGATTTGAGGTCCACTAAGGTCAGGCTGGTGAACTTTTCATTCTGTCCTGATGTTTTATGATTGTGTGTATGATAGAAAACATGTTTAAATGTTGCTTCCAGTTAGCAATTGCAGTAGTTTTTACATTTTAGGGGTGTGATTCTTCCGTTTTTAAACGGAATTCGTTTTTTTTTTTTTTTTTTTTTTTTTCGACTTGAAAATGAGACCCAAGCAATCCGATTAGTTTTTTTTTTTTAGAGGGGGGGGCTCTGTTGATCAGAGGTAGGCTATATTTCTGCATTACACAGGCCATCATTACAACAGGTCGCTGACAATGACGGGTTTTGTGCTTCACATTTTTCCGGATATCACGCCGCTTGTAGTGTATTCCGTTTATTAGTGGATTTCATTGAAAGTGAAAGTAGACGGGTTGATCAGCTGCATTCTGAAGAATGCTTGATTCAAGTTCAGTGTGTGTGGCACACTTCTCAGCAGAAGCCATGAAACGGTAAAGGTCAACAAATTAATTTAAAAAGACATCATGTATGAAGTTTTTTCCCCCTCGTTTTGGCTTTGCATCGGATTCGCTGTCAGGATTTTCCGATAATGAATCTTGTGATGCTGATATTGAATTTTAATTTCTGCGCGTGTAAGCTGTGCTTGAAGTTAGCTGTCACAGACTAGCAAAACCTTACAGGTTTTCAAAGCCTGTCTACCTTAGGCCTACTACATTGTTTAGTTAACACCTTGTCATTTCACGTTTGTCCAGCCGTTCACCTCCGTGAACCTTGCGCCCTTTGTCTAAAACATATTTCAGGATGCAATCTCACCATGAGAAAACGTAACGTTATGGTGACGGTGCGAGATCAAAGCTTTGGCATACTTAGGAAACATCTTGCACATAACATTGAGCGAAATATTTAGCCTACTGTAGCATTGTGCTGATAGATAAAAAGTCACCAATTTAAAGGTGCAGTCCGCATTTTAATCTTAGCTGTCCATTTAGTGTGTACGCTTGAAAAAACTAGTGTTGTAGTCGCTTAGCCTACACCAGTGATCCTCACTATTTTTTTCACAAGCCACATTGGCAGTGGAAAATCAAAAGGAGAGGCATTTTTCCAGGTCACCTTCGCAAATGTGCATTTCTACATATAAATTGGCCATCTCACAAAAAAGAAATAACACAGCCAATACATTTTCATTTAAGACCAGATTTACTTTAATACTGGGATGAGCGGAAGCTGGCATGCATGTCCTTGACTTTCTTCATGCTGTATTTTTAGTATTAGTAGTAGCAGGTTTGACAATAGGAAGCACCATTAAGGCTTAATAACTTCCTTTCACCTTCATTACTGTATTTGGGTGAAGGGGGAAGTATAATTCAGATGTTTACGTTTTTGTAGTGCAGTATTATATGTTTATGAAGCACATTTGTTACCACATACAGTGGGTCCCATTTAGAAGTGGCCACTTCATTCGCGCTTTCCATGATTCATGCAGCTGCGTGAAATGTATTACAACTTATCGCCACAAGGTGGCAGTTTAAGTCCGCTGTAGCATTTGTAAACAGGGCAGTGGATTGCATTCAAAGGCGTTGCAGTGGCAGTGAGATCCTGTAAGCAGAACGAAACTTAAGATCACCTCGTTGAAGGCATACAGTAGACTAGGCTAAATCAGAGCCTACTTTTGTTTTTATCAAGCTGGGGCCAGAGATGATGGCCTTTGGCGAACAGTTTAGGCCTACTCAAAATGAGTAAAACCAAATTTGGCAAATTTGGACTGTTAGGGGGCAGGCTATATATTATCAAGTAGGAGTATAGTAAATAATTTAGTTAACATTTTAACTCAATGTTGGTTTAAGTTATAAACAAAACATGTTCTAAATGGAAAAAATCCATGGTTCTGCGTCACTGTTGGCAAAATGATCATTATGGCCTATATATTTCAGTCATATTTGGTTAAGTCTTGTGTAGGTCTATAGTCTACATCTACTTTGCTCTATTATAAATTAGTTTTCTTTAGGCCTTATAGGCTGCATTGTAATATGCTATAATGTTTGAAATATATGTATCTCAATGTATCAATATTTCCCATAAAAGTCATCAGATGTCATCATTTAAAGGGTTATTTTTCAATATTTTCTTCCAGGGGAGCATGCCCCCGGACCCCCCTAGTATTTGCCCCAAATATATTTTCTTTAAGGCCCTTTTCCAGTGCCACCCTTGCGTAGGATTTGCCTCTTGAATTTTATGAAGTGTAGGTGATGAAAATATATACGGTAGCCAACTCTATAGTTCACTGTACTCGAACCATCAGGAGGGGGGGGGGGGGGGGTGTCACTCCGTGCTACGTATATTTTCCTTTTTTTTTTTTACCTTTGCCAATCACACCCCTGACATTTGCTTGAATGTTTAAGGGAAGGCAGGTAGGCTGTGTGCAACCATGTATATCAGGTCATGTATGCAGGTTTGTGAAAGAGTAGGAGGTGTTTTCCTTCCTTCTAAGTAGATGTTCTGATACACATACATATGCTGCAGTTTTGTCCTCAGATGGTACAGTACAGATTACATGATGTTTCAGCTTTCTGTTTTTTATTAGTGACATTTGGGTGGTTTGATATCTGCATTATATGAATGTTGAATAACAATTCTCTAGTAGATGTACAGTCAGGTAGTTGAGTGCAAGTCTGAGTTCATTGTCAATAGGATCATAATTGTATATTAAATCTTTTTAGTATGATGGTTCAGTTCAGGTTCATGTAAGTGCCGTATCAAAAATGTGTTATCATGTATAGTTTGTTTTATAGCATAGATGTATTCTTTTATGTAGAGTTTAGAGACTTAAGAGAGATTATTCAACACTGATGTGGTCAGATACCGCTTGGTCATGGTCAGTGGTAGGAGGGTCTTTGTTGGCTGTCCAGTTCCTCACAGATGATTATAAAATGCTGGCCTGACCTCAAGATCGATGTAGCGGTTGTTACCAGGATAGGCATTGTACTTTGTAATGTGATGGCTCTTGTACCATAAGCACTTGCGTTACAGTAATCTTGATGCAGAGAAGGAGCTATGTTAGGAATGGACTCAGGATGGTGCACTGTTTGTAACGCTTTACACTTAGATGGTGTCATGACTGTGTTATTGGCATGCAAACAGTAGAAATGTTTTCTATGGCCAAGTTGTCCAACTTTGGTGAATGGAAAAAGTGTGGTTTATTAGTTCTATAGATTGAACTTTTGTAAAGGCATACTGTATAAATGTGAGCTATGGTTCTTTCTAAACATACTTCTACTACTACTGTCAGTTCTAGTTGGCCTCCCTGCATGTGTTGTAATAGCTTTGGAGATGATCCAGAATGCAGCAGCAGCATGTCTGATACTTTCTCAGCCTAAGAAGACAGATGCTTCCTTTTGTCTGCATTGGCTTCCTATTGCAGCCAGAATTAAATTCAAAACCCTGACATTGGCATATATGGCTTTTACTGGATCAGCTCCATCTTATCGTAATAATATGATCCCGCCTTACATTCCTTCTAGACCACTGCGTTCCTCTAGACTTTTTCTCCTTTGTGCTACCTCGGTGGTGGAATGAGTTGTCTACTGGTACTTCCTCTGATAACAGTTTGCACTTCCTAGTTACATCCTAGGTTATTTGTTGCCATTGTTAGGTTTTTTTTGGTTGTTTTGATGGTTTGTTGCCAACAGATCATTGAAAGCCACAGCAATGAAGAGGACGGATCAAGGATTTTATTGTTATGATTGTTGCGTCACAGACTATCTTTAACTGTCGCCATAGCAATTGAGCAATTTTGTATTAACATCTTTAGTTGTATCAACATGTATTCTGTACTGGAGTCATTATAATTTTACATTAATTAGTGTTATATGTTTGGATGAAAGTGTCTGCCAAATACCATAACAAATGTGAATGATTGCATGTTTTCATAGAAGTGGAAAGACATTGTCAATCACACTGGGTTTTTGTTGCAACAGTTGAATGGTCAAACAACCATGGTATCATTACATGTGACTGACTAATGTGTTTTGTTGTAGATGCTGGCTGATGTCGCTGAGCCAGGACAGACTACAGTGGACCGAGATACCGAGGTTTTGCCACCGCTACCTCGTAAAAATAAAGCAAGGGCCGAGGTTTTGCCAGCGCTACCTCGTAAAAAAAAGGCCAGTGCTCCGCAGTCTTCGGACGCCAACTTTGCTCCCGTACTGTTCCCGTATTGCTCACGTACTGCTCAAACTCAGCCAAACTCTGCTCAAACTCAGCCAAACTCTGCTGAAACTCTGCTCAAACTCAGCCAAACTGCTGACTCTCTGAATATGTGCCATGACTCTGCAAACCCACTGTCAAATAATTTGACTTCTAATGCTACTAATGATTGCTTGATTGAATCTGTTGACTTCCCAGAGAGATCTGTGCTGATGGGGTCCTTTCATCAAGGCGATTCACGGTTTGGAAATGTGCGCAACAAGCAGTGTGGTGCCATCAGTTTGACTGCTGTTTTGAAGTCCAAGATGAAGAACGTGTGGAGTTGGGAAACTCGAGATCTTGATGATGTTTTGATTAAGGGAACTGTTCTTTACAGGTCAATGAGTGCACAGGGTAAAATAAGAGACCAAGGAAGGGGTTACATTGCTGTGTCTGAATTGCCTAGACAATATGAAGTGTGGAATTGTGATTTCTCAATAAACTTTGCTGATTCTTACACTGGATTTATTCAGGTTGATGACTATGACCATGCTTTACGTGATGTTGCCATGCCTTTTGATGTAGCACTGCAGCGGGCGCTGTTTAGCAATGATGCTTGTTTGTTAACCATTTGTGCTAACACATGTGCTGTAGTGAATGCAGGAGCAAGGTTTGCGTTTGTTGATTCACACGCTAACAGACACGTCAACCAGAAAGGTGAGCGGACAAGTTGTGTTGCATACTTCAGCTCTATACACTCCCTGGTCACATTTGTTTACGACTTTGCAAGATCCTTTGGCGTAAGTACACCAAGGTTTGAGGTAACTGGAGTCACAGTAATGACTGATGCCAATGCCCAGATGGACGATTCATCCAGCTGTTCAACGAGCTCTGCAAGTTGCCGTCCACTTTACAGCGATGTGAAGCGTAAGCCTAAAGTGTGTGAACGAGTTGTAAGTGGGTCGTCTACAGTTGCAGCTAATTTCACTAGTGGCACAGAATGTTCACAGACCATACCAGACACAAATGCTTGTTCTAATGTAAACAGTAGACCACTCTACAGTGACGTTTTGAAACAAATTCCCAGTAAGGGTGTTAAGCAAAACAAAATTGCAACAGATGATGTCATTCTTATTGATGCAGGTGCTCACGAACAGTCTTTTCAACCTTTAAAGTGTGATGTGCAGGCAACTGATGATGTCATTATAAGTAATGTAAGCGTTCCCAAACATGCTTTTAAACCTTTAACTCGTCAGGACCAGGATGCACTGTGCACATGTTTAGAGCTTCAAAATGGAAATGTAAGCCTAATGGCAACAACTGATATTGATGACATGGGATGTCCCTGTAAGATAAAAAGTATAAAACCTGATGGGAATTGCTTTTACCGCAGCCTGGCTTTTAGCATTTGCCACAATGAAGACAAGCATTTGAAAATAAGACGAGCTGTCGTGCAACACCTTCAGAGAAACGGCACCAAATTTGAAACATATCTGAGGGATGAATACACATCTGTGGAGGATTATGTGACTAAATCAAGGATATATTACTGTGGTTCATGGGCAAAAGAAATTGATATTTTTGCTGCTGCTGACTTGTTGCAAACAACTATCTTTACTTTCAATGATGGAAGATGGAATATACACAGACCTGCAGACTCACAGACATGTAGAGAGAATTGCGTTTATTTAAATCACACTGGCAATCATTATGAGGTTGTAACATGTGTTAAAAACAAAGATGCAGGACGTTGCGCAGGAATATGCCAGCCTGTAAAGATTGATGACAAGTTGAGGTCAACACGAAAAAGAAAGTTGAATGATGAAGCAGAAAATGTGAAGGCAAAGAAAGATCGCCAGCGATATCACAATGACAGCGATTATAGAGAGAGAAAGCGTGCATATGTTCGGAATAAGTATA
This sequence comes from Alosa pseudoharengus, assembly GCF_046254945.1. NCBI lineage: Eukaryota > Metazoa > Chordata > Actinopteri > Clupeiformes > Clupeidae > Alosa > Alosa pseudoharengus. The sequence goes on along the minus strand of NW_027468620.1, from coordinate 40,608,935 downwards.
CTTCTGATCCTGAATATCAAAAATTGCTGCGCGACTACTCTAACATGACATATAGGAAAAGTGCTTCCTTTCAAGCAATGGTACGCAAATATTCTAGTGTCAAATATAAGACAAACAAGATCTTTCAGACTCTTGTCCGTGAGTACTCCAAAGCCAAATATAAGACCAACAGGCTATTCCAGACATATGTGCGTGATTACTCCAAAGCCAAATATAAGACGAACATGCCATTCCAGACTTATGTGCGTGATTACTCCAAAGCCAAATATAAGACAAACAGGTCATTCCAGACATATGTGCGTGATTACTCCAAAGCCAAATATAAGACGAACATGCCATTCCAGACTTATGTGCGTGATTACTCCAAAGCCAAATATAAGACGAACATGCCATTCCAGACTTATGTGCGTGATTACTCCAAAGCCAAATATAAGACAAACAGGCCATTTCAGAATCTTGTCCGTGAATACAGTCATACAAAATACAAGAAAAATATTGGATTCCAGAACAAAATTAAAAAACATAATAAGAGGAGGTATCAAGAAAATGAAAACATCCGTGTAAATAAAATACAAAAAAGACGTGAGAATTATTCAACATGGCAGAAGAAACAGGGAGACATTGATTTGGCTATTGATCATTTTCGTCAGGAGGTCAGCCGTGGTCCTGAATATGTATGCTCAGTCTGTCATCGTTTACTCTTCAGGAAGCAGGTGGTTGAGTGTAAAAGACATTGCTACGAAAGCAAAGGAGCAGAAGTGGCTGCATTGGCTAATAGATGCATAACATTGCAATATTTACATGTGTGTGATGGTGAATGTGAACAGAAATGTCATTTGTCTGATAGTCCATTAAGCAAATTATGGATTTGCCATACATGTCATCGTAAAATACTTGGAGGAAAACTTCCCGAAGAGAGTGTCACTAACAACATGCATTTGGATGATATTCCACCAGAACTTAAATGTCTGAACTCTTTGGAACAACATCTCATTGCACGTCACATTCCCTTCATGAAGCTGTTGTGTTTGCCTCGAGGCCGCCAGAGAGCTTGCCATGGTCCTTGCGTCTCTGTTCCTGTTAATAACGCAAATGTGACAAATATACTCCCAAGAAATGAATGTGATGACAAGATGATAAGAGTGAAACTGAAACGCAAGTTGACGTATAAAGGTCATTACGAGTACATGTATGTCCACACTGATCGTGTCAGAAATGCACTGAGGTATTTAATGGCAAACAATAAATGGTACGGTGATGTGACTATGAATGACGAATGGGTAAACTCTCTGAATGGCACTGACCAGCATGAGGAAAGTACCAAACAGGAAACACCTGCTAACAGTGATGATGAAAATGTTCCTGAAGAGCAAGCAGAGGAAGACGTAACTTATATCAAAGACCAGAATGGGCTTTTGTCAGATACATCATTACAACCTGTCGATCTGGGTTCAGAGATCATTGATCAGAATTTTCAGGATATACTTAATGTGGCACCAGGCGAAGGTAACAGTCCAGTGAGGTTGCTGTCCGATAAAACCAATGAGGCAAAATGTTTCCCTGTCTTGTATCCATCTGGTGGACCTACATTTTATGATGAAAGAGAGTCCAAAATAACTCTGTCACGTTACCTGAATACACGCATTCTGAATGCAGATGGGCGTTTTGCACAGAACACAGACTTCATTTTTTACGCACAATACATATCAGAGGTACATCAAGTTGTATCTGGTGTATCAGTGGCATTACGCAAAGGTGGCGGCAACTCCTCTCTGAAAGACGCATCACCAGACATGTTGTTGAACTCAGACTCGTTGGGTAAAATATTGCGCAATGACGAAGGATACAAGTTCTTACGAGGAATTCGTGGCACACCTCCATACTGGATGTCAGTTCAGAAAGATTTATTTGCCATGATAAGACAACTCTCCATACCCACGTTCTTTGCATCTTTTAGCTCTGCAGATTTGAGATGGCCTGAAATGCTGAACTCTGTTCTAAGAATAGAAGGTAAACAAACGTCTGTTGACGATCTTGACTGGTCTGACAAATGTGGACTCATACGTCGAAACCCTGTGACAGCGGCAAGAATGTTTGATCACAGATGGCATTGCTTTCTCCGTGATGTAATCATGTCGCCAGCAGAACCCATAGGGAAAATAAAGGACTACTTTTATCGTGTTGAATTTCAACAGCGTGGTTCTCCTCATGTCCACTGTCTTTTTTGGGTTGAAAATGCTCCCAAGATTGATAAAGAGAGTGATGATGAAGTGGCACAGTTCATAGATACGTACATCACCTGTGAGATTCCACCAGAAACAGATGCAGAGCTCTACGAGGTTGTGAGCAGCGTACAGAGGCACAGCACAAGACACTCTAAGACTTGCCGCAAGAAAAACACAGTGTGCAGGTTCAATTTCCCACGACCACCATCAAGCTGTACTTTCATCACAAGAGGCGGTAACTGTGAGGACTTGAATAGCAATGATGACAATAAAAGTGCGAGTGCAATAATAAAGAATGTTAAAACTGCGTTGACCATGCCTGACATGAATTTTGATACAGCCGATGCATTTTTTGAGTCTCTTGGGATAGATCAAGTTTTGTTTGAAAAGGCGTACAACATATGTTCCAAAAAGAAAAGCATTGTCCTGAAACGAAATCCTGGAGACATTTGGGTGAACCAGTACAACAAAGACTTACTCCGTGCTTGGCAAGGCAATATGGATATCCAGTATGTCACAGATGCCTTTTCAGTCGTGGTTTACATACTGTCGTACATTACAAAAGCAGAACAAGAAATGGGTTTGCTCTTACAACGTGCCCAAGATGAGTCAATGAATGGCAACCTTGATGCAAAAGCAGCATTCAAACAGCTTGGAAGTGTTTACCTACACAACAGAGAAGTTTCAGCCCAAGAAGCAGTGTATCGATTAACACACATGCACTTGAAAGAATGCTCCCGTGACGTACAGTTCATTCCAGTTGGTGATAATCCTGTTAGGATGAGTTTACCATTGCATGTCCTCCAAACTAAAGCCCAGTTCCAAGACTGTAATGACGAAAGCAGCATTTGGATGACCAATGTGATTGAGAGGTATAAGAGCAGACCCCAGAATGCACAATTTGAGGATTTATGCCTGGCCAGTTTTTGTTCTGAATACAGAGTTCTATCAAAGTCACAGGTTCCGACTGAAAGAGATTCACATGACATAATACAGCTCAACAACAACTGCGGCTTTGTGAAACGAAGGACCCGAACTGAACCTGCTGTCGTGAGGTATCCCAGATTTTCTCCCACAAAAAACCCCGAAAAGTATTTCCATTCATTGCTGCAACTGTTTTTGCCTTACTATGAAGACTGTCACCTCAAACCGCCCCAGTTTGATACATATGAGCATTTCTATAAAAATGGTGCAGTGAAATGTGGCATTGATGTTCAAAGAGTGCAGTCGATTGTGGATACCAACAAAGCTTTATTTGAAAAAGAAAGTGATGAGATTGACAGAGCTAAACAGTTGCTGGAAGACAAAATTGATCTAGAAGATGCCTGGGCTCAAATATGTCCTGAAACAGAAAGGGAGCGTCTTCGTTGTTTGGATCTGATGAAAGAAAAAGTTGTAGATGATGAAGGTGATGATGATGACAAACTCATTCCTGACCTGACAGCAAACCCACAGACTACATGCACTTTGGAAACAAATCATGTGTCAATGCCCAGAGAGGATGCATTGCATTTATTACGGTCATTAAATGAAGAACAGTCTGCCATATTCTATGCTGTTCGTAGGTGGTGTTTGCAGAAACTGTTTGGACAAAATCCTGAACCGTTGCGATTATTCATCACTGGTGGAGCAGGAACGGGGAAAAGCCATTTAATCAAAGCGATACATTATGAATCAACCAGGCTGTTGTCACAGATTGCTGAAAATCCTGAGGATCTCACTGTGCTTCTAACAGCACCTACAGGTGTGGCTGCATATAACATTGGCGCTGCGACAATTCACAATACTTTCTCCATTGGTGCAAATGTCAAACTACCGTATCAACCACTAGGTGATGAGAAAGTCAATTCTTTGCGAACCAAAATGGGCAGCTTGCAAATTCTGATCATTGATGAAGTGTCCATGGTCGACCACCGTCTTCTGGCCTACATTCATGGTAGACTGCGTCAAATCAAGCAGACTGGTGATTATTCCTTGTTTGCAAAAGTTTCCCTGATTTGTGTGGGTGATTTTTTTCAACTCAAGCCCGTGAAAGGCACACCTCTATTTTCTGAAAACAAAGGAGCCAACCTGTGGGACAACAACTTTGAGGTTGCAGAACTAACTAAAGTTGTTAGACAAGAAAATGCAGCATTTGCGGAAATGCTTAATCGTCTCAGAGTCCGTAAAAAGAACGAACCTCTCACTGACCGTGATGTTCTCACGTTGAAGCAGCGTGAAACTGGTGAGGAATCTAATGACATTCATGTGTATGCTACAAATGCGGAGGTTGATGAATATAACGTGAGGAGACTGCAAGAGATCTGCCCAGACGCAATCACCATACGTGCTCAAGACTTTGTCCGAAATCCCAAAACTGGAAGAATGGAACGGAAAGTTGGATTTCACACAAAAGTTTTCAACTCTTGCTTGCCTAAATGTGTTTCGTTGGGTGTTGGAGCAAGGGTCATGTTGAAGAAAAACATAGATGTGTCTGATGGCCTTGTCAATGGAGCATGTGGCACAGTCGTGGAAATCATTCAAAGTCAACAAGACGATGACATGCCTGCAGCTATCCATGTGGAGTTTGAAGACCCTAATGTAGGAAAGATCCAGAGGTCAAAAGCAAAAAGGGTTTCTGAACGTTCAACGATAGTGGAAGTGCAAGAGGAACAAGTGGCTAATAATGGTGGAGTACGAAGGCAACTGCCGATTAGCCTGGCCTGGTCAGTAACTGTACATAAATGTCAAGGGCTTACTGTTGAAAGGGCTGTTGTATCACTCAAGAAGATCTTTGCACCAGGGCAAGCATACGTTGCGTTGAGTCGCGTGAGAACTCTCGGTGGGCTGATAATTGAGGACTTCAAAGAATCTGCCATATTTTGTGATAACAAAGTAGATTCGGCTATGAAAAGCTTGCCTGAGTTTAACTTTGGAATGTCTGTTTCATCCAACATGAACCCTGTGTGCACAGTAGCACTTCACAATGTACAGAGTCTGAATGCTCACATTCAGGATGTTCAATCCCACAAAGCCCTCATGAACGCTGACTGTATTTGCTTAACAGAGACGTGGCTCAATGTAGACACTGAAGAAGAGCCACAAATTCCAGGATACGTCTTCAAACACAATCCGAGAGGAAACTGTTACGATGACTCCGAGCCAGCCTTTGCAGCACTGAAACAACAACAAAGAGGTGGAGTTGGTCTGTATTGTTTAGAAAACATTGACGTGCAGGTGTCAATTCCAGAAAGATGCAATTTGGAGTGTCTTTATTTTGAAATACCTCATGCAAATTTGATTGCTGCTGTGTTGTACAGGCCCAGCTCTTATAAGACTGACATGTTTCGAGAACAGTTATTACAGGTCATCTTTGAACTTGAGAAATATCCAGGGAGGAAACTCATCATGGGAGACTTCAATGAGGATATCTTTGTATCGTCTACAATTCTCAAGTTACTGGAACGGCATGGATACACTCAACATGTGCAAGCAGCTACAACTGAAAAAGGTACATTGATAGATCATGTTTATGTTAAAGGCACAGAAGATGTTGTTGTTGAAGTTGTGCAGACATACTACAGTTTTCACGAAGCGATACTGATCTCACTGTTGTAATGTTTTCTTTGATTAATGACATTTGTCTTTGAATAGGTAGGCATTTATATTCTGGCTATGTTACATATGACGTCATTATGAGTTATATTCCGTCCGCTAAGTGGGGTTTGGGTGGGTGGGTGGTGGCAAGGAGAGAGCATAACACTGGACGGTCCTTGCAAGGAATGGGAGGGGTATGGGGGCCATTTTCCAAAAGAAGTTGCAAATAACGGTAAAGATATACAGATGAATATGTAAATATCAGGAAGCTACAGTTGATTTATTATCTAGGCAACTATTTTTTTTTTAAGTCAGCAGATCATTCCTTAATTGTCTAAAGCATTTTAGACTATGTTTTGTTAATGTTTGTCAAACTATTTCATTTTGGTGGCATTACACCAAGTTATGTGTAATGCTTTAAATCCTAAAAAGAATCCAAATGAAAGTTTTAATGAATGGACAGACATAGCACTGTATTGAATGATTTTATCTTTACCGTTATTGTATCAGTGAATTACAGTTAAGACGGTAACAGTCAATAACAGCAAACACAGTTGTTCAATTTTAGTATACAAAAAAACAGTAGGCCTAAAATAAAATTAACCATATTATTTTACACAGATATTATAGTTAGTTGAAGACTGGTATTATTACTGCAACACTGAGTTAAAGGACAACAATACCTTAAATCTTCAATGAAGTGAAAGAATAAATTATGTATGAATGAATTGTCTCGAGATTATGTAAGAATGGTGAAAACAAACAAAGAAAACAAATCTTAAGTGCAACTTCTTTTGGAAAATGGCCCCCATACAGGGAACTTTTTTTTTCAACATTTTTATGAATTATACCAAGTGGACAGTCATGCTATTGCTGTTTGTCATGCATATCAAAGGAGTCCAAATCACCACCAATTTGCAGCTAAGATACAGTTTTCAACATATACAGTTGTGTGACACAAAAAGTTTTCCTGCTTCACCCTTATTGCTGTAATACTGACAAATGCTTTAGTACAGTAAAGTGATGATACCATATATACAAGATCACTAGACATAGTGCTGATTACAGACAAACTCTTGTCATTTACTGTGGGATCAGTTCTGTTTCCTTTAAGCTGACACAGGTCAGAGGTCCAGCCTACATCTCGCTGCAACACCACTATTTTTTGGAAAAGGGCAGAATCTCCAAGGACATTCTGTTTGGTGGAGTTGCCACCAGCACCAGGTTAGTTGAAGGACATGAAAGCCATGGACAGCAATGCAGTCTGCTGAGACAAGCATGTGAGTAAACACGCTTGCTGGAGACAGGTGATGTGTAAAGACAACACACAACAAAAAACAACAACAGCAGCAACAGCCATTATTCCTGTGTCGGACTACGCAGCCATTTTTATCAGTGATTTCTATGTCTTTGAGATTGACAAGTGGCATCTTAGCAACTGTGTATCTTTCATACCAATTTAACTGAATAATAATAATAATATGTTTATTTTATATAGCGCCTTTCTCAAACCCAAGGTCGCTTTACATTTTAGAAGGAAAACACCTTACCATTTTTTGTCTGAGTGATGAAAATACATGTTAGCAGTCATTCACATATTCAGCACTGTCCAGTTGGTATGCAGTTCTGTAAACAGGGCATGGTGAATCGAACTAAATTGCATTGTTAAAGTAGTTAAAATATGTATCAGTTGATCATTTCATTAACAAATGTGTTACAATATATTGACAGACTTTAGATATGTATTTTGTTTATGTAAAAAACAAGAAGAATTCAGAGAAGAAAGTTTGTTTTTGTTTCTAAGTTTTAGATTGGGTGAGGACAATTCAGTTGGCTACTTAATCAACCCAGGACAATTTTCAGCCATTAGTCCTGTACAACTACTTGAAATAAGACATATTTAATGGTTTAAATTTTATGTTTTCTGCCTGTGTGATGCGTTGTTTGTTTTTCATTCGGGCCTGATTTTGTATTAGGCTGTTCTTTTGTGTTCTGTTCTTTTGTGTGGGACTGATTTGTTTTAGCTGCAACTGTACTATAAGTATTTTGGTATCACACCAAGGACTGTAATTTAGATGACGTGTAACATGTTACTTTACTTGTTGATACATTGAATGAACTATTTTTATTTTGTTTTGTTATGTGATTATCAATTATTGTGAAGTATGTTTTGGCATGAATAATTACAAAGAAGGAAAAAGAAGGAAGAGTTATTGATATTATATCAGAAATGTTACTGATGCTCTATGAATTTCAATCTAAATTTCACTGCTGGATCTGTATAATTAACCACCACAAAACAATGGACTGAATATGGAGTGCAAGAAGTCTTATTTTGTAAAACAAAACTGAACCAACCACTACAGAGGTTTGGAGTCGGAAATGCCATCATGATCTTCTGACATATTGACATTATGTGAGTACCCATTATATTTAACTGTACATTTTTTCAAAGACAAGCATCCTAAATCTGATTCATGCACTTTTGATAGGATGTAAACTCTAAGAAAAAGACATGTTGGTTTATTTTACCTGTGTAACAATAGCATGTAGACTTTTATTGTAAATATACATCTGCTGTCAAATGACCATACAGAAAATGTTGGCCAAGGCCCAGCAACGTAGCCTTTCGAGTGACCTGCATCAGACACAGGGCATGCTGAGGATCACGGACATCCACCAACAACGCAGCCTTCAGAGTGACATGCACCAGTCCTGCTGCTGATCATGCACATCCACCAACAACACAGCCTTCTGAGTGACATGTACCAGTCCTGCTGTGGATCACGGACATCTGCCAGCAGTGCAGCCTTCCGTGTGACCTGCACCAGTCTTGCTGCGGATTGAGGATCAATGAACTGCACCAGTCACAGGGCCTGCTGTGTATGACGGACATCTGCCAGCCATGCATCCTTCCGAGTGACCTGCACCAGTCCTGCTGCGGATCACGGACATCCGCCAGCAACGCACTCTTCAAGTGACCTGCACCAGTCCTGCTGCTGATCACGGACATCCGCCAGCAACGCAGCCTTCCGAGTGACCTGCACCAGACACAGGGCCTGTTGAGGATCACATACATCCGCCAGCAACGCACTCTTCAAGTGACCTGCACCAGTCCTGCTGCGGATCACGGACATCCGCCAGCAACGCACTCTTCAAGTGACCTGCACCAGTCCCGCTGCGGATCATGGACATCCGCCAGCAACGCAGCCTTCCTAATGAACAGCACCGGTCACATCCTCCAGGAACGCAGCCTTCTGAGGGACCTGCACCAATCACAGGGCCTGCTGAGGATCACGGACATCCACCAGCAACACAGTCTATCAAGATCTTATCAGGTTAAGTGAGTATCTGTGCTTTTCTTTCTCCAAAAGATGCAATCTAAATGTTTATGCATATTTTAGTAGGATGTAACCTACATTTTATACACTGTTAATGAATAGACATTTTGCTTTCTTAAACCTGTAGGACAAAATAATGTAGACCTTTATTGTAAATTTACAACTGCTCTAAAATTACCAGCCAGCAACGCACTCTTCAAGTGACCTGCACCAGTCCTGCTGCTGATCACGGACATCCGCCAGCAACGCAGCCTTCCGAGTGACCTGCACCAGACACAGGGCCTGTTGAGGATCACATACATCTACCAGCCTCAAAGCCTTCCGAGTGACCTGCACCAGTCCTGATGCGGATCACGGACATCCATTGACTACGCAGCCTTCCGAGTGACCTGCACCAGACACAGGGCCTGTTGAGGATCACATTCATCAGCCAGCCATGCATCCTTCCGAGTGACCTGCACCAGTCCTGCTGCGGATCACGGACATCCGCCAGCAACGCACTCTTCAAGTGACCTGCACCAGTCCTGCTGCTGATCACAGACATCCGCCAGCAACGCAGCCTTCCGAGTGACCTGCACCAGACACAGGGCCTGTTGAGGATCACATACATCCGCCAGCAACGCACTCTTCAAGTGACCTGCACCAGTCCTGCTGCGGATCACGGACATCCGCCAGCAACGCACTCTTCAAGTGACCTGCACCAGTTCTGCTGCGGATCACGGACATCCGCCAGCAACGCACTCTTCAAGTGACCTGCACCAGTCCTGCTGCGGATCACGGACATCCGCCAGGAACGCAGCCTTCCGAGTGACCTGCACCAGACACAGGGCCTGTTGAGGATCACATACATCCGCCAGCAACGCACTCTTCAAGTGACCTGCACCAGTCCTGCTGCATATCATGGACATCCGCCAGCAACGCACTCTTCAAGTGACCTGCACCAGTCCTGCTGCGGATCACGGACATCCGCCAGCAACGCACTCTTCAAGTGACCTGCACCAGTCCCGCTGCGGATCACGGACATCCACCAGCAACGCAGCCTTCCTAATGAACAGCACCGGTCACATCCTCCAGGAACGCAGCCTTCTGAGGGACCTGCACCAATCACAGGGCCTGCTGAGGATCACGGACATGCACCAGCAACACAGTCTATCAAGATCTTATCAGGTTAAGTGAGTATCTGTGCTTTTCTTTCTCCAAAAGATGCAATTTGAATGTTTATGCATATTTTAGCAAGATGTAACCTACATTTTATACACTGTTAATGAATAGACATTTTGCTTTCTTAAACCTGTAGGACAAAATAATGTATACCTTTATTGTAAATTTACAACTGCTCTAAAATTACCTTACAGATAATGTTTGCCCAGTTTCAAAGAATATACCTTCTGAAATGTTTCAAAGCTGTGGTGTGACCACTGCCACAGGTATGCACAGAACTGCTCCATACGTCTGTTCCATGGACACACCAATTGCTAGGACTGTTGATGCTCATGGACATTCACAAGCCACACAGCCTATCAAACCACCTGTACCAGATGGAGAGCCTGCTGGGACTCATCTTCCTTTTCGCTTGGTGGTTGTGGTGGTGCAGATGGACTTGTACTTGTCAGAGTGCCTTGAGGTTCATGGACCCACACCAACCTTATCACCTGCTAAGGCTCATAGCTGATCTTGGCAATCTACAACAGCACTACAGGACAGCATTACAAAGGGCAATGAGTTGTACATGGGACCATCTACTGACTAAGGGCTGACAAGCCGGGTTAAGAATATTGACTTTGTGCTGTAGATTATTAGCATATGTTCATATCACATAGCCATATTTATTCATATCACATAGCCTTATTTATTCTGCTCTTATAAAGTAACTGCTAATACACTGCACATATTTATATCTAATTTATATTATTATAAAACACCTTATGTAAACAAACTGCATACTACTGTCTACACTGCACTTTCTTGTCCTGCCTATGCCCCACCTTTCTATACTTTGTTTATAACATTGCACTTTTCTGACGCAAGGCACAAACTGCATTTCGTTGGCTTTGTACTTCTACTCTGCGCAATGACAATAACGTTGAATCTAATCTAATTACCATTTAGTAATACAAGGGAAATAGAAGTAATGGGGATTTAATGACTTCATGTTTTTCTCAGTTTTATTTTTTACTATTTTGGACATCTTTGCTTTTTGTTCCATGATTGTTTTATGTGGTGTTTTCTATTTCTTTCATTAAATTGAATACAATAATTCTAAATAAATGTCATACTATCATACTATATCTAGGAGGTTAGTTTTCAGGGTATTTGTTTGCATAACATCATGCAATTTATACCTCTTCAATTAGAACACTTATTGGTAATAATGTTTTGATAACAAACCATATATATTAAGCATAGAAATCATGTGATGATGTGAATCACATGAAAAAAAGTTGGACACCTTTGATCACAAAAAATATGTAAAGATGGTTTTGTCTACCACAGAGTTGTAGCAGATTATCAATGACTGCAGTAATGACTTTTAGTCCATAACCCTGAAAGTTAACAGACTAAGTACACTCCGGGATTAACTAACCTACATTTTGAGATTGTAAGATTATAAAATCTATGTACATTTTGAGATTGTAAGATTGTAAAATCTATGTAAAATTGAATTACACATCACTAACTATGCTATTATGAAATTGTGATTAATAAAGTACAAATGTTTTTTGCCTATATTTCTATTTACTCAAAAAAGACTTTGAGTACTCAGTGATTTTTTAAATGAATATACGAATAAATACATCAAGTTTTACATTCTTATACAAAAACTGTTATCAACCTAAATTGCATCGACATCAAACATTGCCACGTGTCAGCCAAAGGACCTTTTTCAATAGCCAGTAAGGCTTAAATGAAAACACATGAAGACTTACAAGCCAAAACGCATTTCTGCAAATCGCAGTGCCCTCTATAGGCGAAAGGTCATCAAATTTCTTGAGCCTTCAGCCTTTGGTGTTGATACATGAAAGGGTTGCTATGATATGAGCTGACTTCCTGTTTGATTGGCTATGTTCTGAATACGGTTCTGAATATGGCTTAAAAAATCAAGACATATGTAAGGCTCAGTCTGAAGATTGTCTTTGCCAACTTGACAAACAGACAAAATCTATGACCTGTGAAAATGTTTTTGCGTTTTGAACAAAATCTAAGATGGTGGCAAGATCAGTTATGTTGAGGTCACAAGTTGGTATGCATTAGTCTTAGGAACTTCAAGAGTAGGCTACTAACACTTTGAATGCCGCGCTGTTTTCGGAAGCTTTGGCCCAGAGTGCCAACAATCTAGATCATTGTGGACAATTTAGCCACAGCGTATTCTATGTTATAGTTATGGACACATGCTATAGCTTGCTTGAAAGGCAAGACATTAAACTCTCAGTCTGTACAAACCGTTTATTTCTACATGCTTCTGTTCCTAAAAAATCCCAAGCTAAACTGTGGCTAGTGGAGGGCAATTCCATACAAATAAACAAACATATTAAAGTTGGGCAATTCCACGAAAAATTGACTTTTTGTCACACCCATAACGCCAGTGAAATTCCTTGGCATTTGTATGATGTGAATGATAACATTCATTTTTTGTGCATTTGTTCTCATTTACATTCTTCAGCCAAAAATAGCAAATGCTCAAATTTCATGTAATCATTCACAACATACCATACCATCACATTTTATTGGTGTTATGGATGTTACAAAAAATGTAATTTTCCATGGAATTGCCCTGGAGATTTATCGTCTTTGATGAAATATGAAGTGTTGCCTGTAAAGTTTCCAGGAAGTGACCTGGCGAGACTGCCACCTAGTGACAAACCCACGAAAATGGCCTGGTTTTGACCTGACGTGCACGTGTCACTGATTCAACCCAAAGCGACAACCATCAAAAGCAGAATTTAATGTCCTAATAAAATGTCCAGATTGTGCATTTTCATGAGTTTTTGATGGTCATATATTTCAGTTCTATTCATCATAGAGTTCCCCAAATAACACATAAGGTGTGTTAGAGTGTTTATTTTTGTAATAAAAAAAAGCTAAAAACGCAATATTGCATTTTTGGCACTCAACGCATGGGAACAAAAAACGCAATACTGCATTGGTACTCAATGTGTTAATAGACATTTCACCAGACAATTCTATGGGCTGCCATTGACTTCCATTGCAGAATAATACACATCAGCAACATGCTAAATGCAATTTTGATAATTGCAGCACCCCATAGAGGTCGAACCTCACCAAATGTTTTGAGCACCCTCCTAATAGGGTCATGAATCTATGTAGTAAGTTTGGTTATAAAAAATGGCAGGGTTGCTGAGATATGAGCTCACTTCCTGTTTGGCAACTTCACCACCAATTTCGATTGGCTGTTACGGGCGAATGCTTTTGTCAATTTTTCCAGAAATCAAGATATTGATGAGTTATGGTCTGAAGATGGTTGGTGAAGATCAGATGAAATTTTTGACCTGTGAAAACGTTTTGATGTTTTTGATTAAATCCAATATGGCAGCCGAATCAATTACGATGACATCACAAGTTGGCCTGGGTCGACCTAAGGACCTCCAACAGTATTACCAGACACCACTAGTACATTTTAATTCCAAACACATCAACAACTACAGGCCAAAACACATTTTTGCTGATTGCAGCGCCCCCTGGAGGTCAAAGATCACCAATTTTTTGAAAGTTGTCCTGATGAGGTCCCGAATAGTTTTACCAAGTTTGGCTTTGATACATGCAAGGGTTGCCAAGATATGAGCTCACTTCCTGTTTGGCGGCTTCGCAGCAAATTTCGATTGGCTGTTACAGCCGAATGCTTCTGTCAATTGTTCCAGAAAGCAATGCACTGATAAGGCATGGTCTGAAGATGGCCTCTGCCAATTTTAGTGAGGATTCGCTGAAATTTGTGACCTGTGAAAACTTGTAAGTGTTTTTGATTAAATCCATTATGGCGGCTGAATCAATTACGATGACATCACAAGTTGGCTTGGGTCAATCTAACGACCTCCAAGAGTATTACCATTACTATTACTATTACTATTACTAGTGCATTTTAATTCTAAGCAAAACTGCAGCTACAGGCCAAAAGGCATGTTTCTTAATTACAGCGCCCCCTAGAGCTCAAACATCACCAGATTTCTTGAGCGTCCCCCTGATTGGGTCCTGAGTCCATGTACTAAGTTTGGTTGTGATAGACGAATGGGTTGCTGAGATATGAGCTCACTTCCTGTTTGGCGGCATCGCCGCAAGTTTCGATTGGCTGTTACAACCGAATGCTACGGTCAATTTTTCAAAAAAGCAATGCACTGATAAGGCATTGTCTGAAGATGGTCTTTGCCAATGTTGGTGAAGATCAGATGAAATTTGCGACCTGTGAAAACTTTTGGATGTTTTTGATTAAATCTAACATGGCGGCCGAAACAATTACGATGACATCACAAGTTTGCCTGGGTCGGCCTAAGGACCTCGAACAGTATTACCAGACACCACTAGTACATTTTAATTCCAAACACAACAGCAGCTACAGGGCAAAAGGCATGTTTCTTAATTATAGCGCCCCCTAGAGGTCAAAGGTCACCAGATTCCTTGAGCATCCCCCTGTTTGGGTCCTGAGTCCATGCACCAAGTTTGGCTTTGATACATGCAAGGGTTGCTGTGATATGAGCTCACTTCCTGTTTGGCGGCTTCGCCGCAAGTTTCGATTGGCTGTTACGGGCGAACGGTTTGAGTTCCGCAGACGAAAAGGAATAACTTTTGTGAGGCTTGGTCTGAAGATCAAGTGTGTCAGGTTTGGTGTCGATCGGACAAAATTTGTGACCTTTGAAGACTTTTTAGTGTTTTTGATGAAATCCAATATGGCGGAAAATCCATCATGGCGGAAATTGACGTCATAGGGTGCGTTGAACTCGGCTTGGTCCAAGGATTCCAATGATATCTCATTTTTGACAATCGGCAATACGGGTCAAAAGTTACGTGCGTGAACGCACGTCCAACTTTGGCCTGTTGGTGGCGCTAGAGTGCTCTAGGTGCCATCATGAAACTTGGTGACATTAATCATGGGACTGTCCCTAATCAGTGTGCCAAATTTCACAACTTTTCACCAGACGGTTCTATGGGCTGCCATTGACTTCAATAGCGGAATAATAATAATAATAATAATAATAATAATAATAATAATAAGAACAAATAGAAACACAATGGGTGCCTTCGCAGCTTCGCTGCTTGGCCCCCAAATATAGCTGCAAGCAGCAATGAGGGGGCCAAGCAGGCAATTCAGCAGTCCAGAAGTCCAGATTTGCCATGCAACTCAATGCCGTGGCATCAGGCATATAGCATTAAGCAGTCACCACAAGTTCCATGTCAAACAACCCAAGATTGGCTGAGTTACAAGGTCAAGTTTCACATCAAAACATAACTGATTTTGTGTGGCTGAACCAGGGCTGAGTGTCGCCGCCCCCTCACCCAGCCAACCCACCGCCGCAATCGCCCCTGCCCGTCCCACCCCGCCCCACCCTTGCACACACGCACGCATTAGAATTAACTGGATGGAACTCGCTGTGAACAGTTTCACATCAAAAATAAAAGATAGATTGAGATATGATCATGCTTGCTGTGATTTCAATGCCCCAATAGAGGTCAAAGGTCACCAAAGTATTTGTGCATCATCAGGATGAACCAGACGGTTCTATGGGCTGCCATTGACCTCCATTGCAGAATAATGCAGCAACTACAGGCCAAAATACATTTTTGCCAATTACAGAGCCCCCTAGAGGTCAAAGGTCACCAAATTTCTTGAGCGTCCTCCGGGTGGGTCCTGAGGACCATGTACTAAGTTTGGTTTTGATACATGAAAGCATTGCTGAGATATGAGCTCACTTCCTGTTTGGCGGCTTCGCCGCAAATTTCAATTGGCTGTTACAGGCAAACGCTTTGGTCAATTGTTCCAGGAAAAAATACACTGATAAGGCATGGCCTGAGGATGGTCTCTGCCAATTTTGGTGAGGATCAGCTGAAATTTGTGACTTGCGAATACTTATTCATGTTTTTGATTAAATTCAATATGGCGACCAAATCAATTACGATGACATCACAAGTTGGCTTGGGTCGGCCTAAGGACCTTCCACAGTATTGTCAGACACCACTAGTGCATTTTAATTCTAAGCACAATAGCAGCTACAGGCCAATAGGCATATTTCTTAATTACAGCGCCCCCTAGAGTTCAAAGGTCACCAAATTTTTTGAGTGCCCTACTGATGGGGTTATAAGTCCATGTACTAAGTTTGGTTATGACAGATGAATGGGTTTCTGAGATATGAGCTCACTTCCTGTTTGGCGGCTTCGCCGCATATTTCGATTGGCTGTTACGGGCAAACGGTTTGAGTTCCGAAGACGAAAAGGAATAACTTTTGTGCGGCTTGATGTGAAGATCAAGTGTGTCAGGTTTGGTGTCGATCAGACAAAATTTGTGACCTGTGAAGACTTTTAAGTGTTTTTGATGAAATCCAAAATGGCGGAAAATCCATCATGGCGGAAAATGACGTCATAGGGTGCGTTGAACTCGGCTTGGTCCAAGGATTCCAACGATACCTCATTTTTGACAATCGGCCATACGGGTCAAAGGTTACGTGCGTGAACGCACGTCCAACTTTGGCCTGTTGGTGGCGCTAGAGTGCTCTAGGTGCCATCATGAAACTTGGTGACATTAATCATGGGACTGTCCCAAATCAGTGTGCCAAATTTCACAACTTTTCACCAGACGGTTCTATGGGCTGCCATTGACTTCAATGACGGAAGCGTAATAATAATAATAATAAATATAGCTGCAAGCAGCAATGTGGGGGCCAAGCAGTGCGCTATAGCAGGAATGGCATTGCCAGGGCATGAGCAAGCAATCACAGCAAGTTTGATTGCAATTGGATAAAGAACGGCTGAGAAATAAGCTCATTTACTTTGTTACAGCGCCCCTAGATGCCAAATTACACCAATGTCCTTGTGTGTTCTCACAATCAGTTACGATGTCCCTCTACCAAGTTTGGACTTCATACACCAAAGTGTTGCTGAGATGTGAGCTCAAGTTCTTTATTACAGCACCCCTAGAGGTCAAATGAGACCACTTTCCTTGCATGTCCTCACAATCAGCTAATATGTCCATGTATCAAGTTTGGACTTCATGCAACGAAGCGTTGCTGAGATATGAGCCCACTTCCTGTATTACAGCGCCCCCTATAGAGGCCAAATGATGTCAATTTCCTACTGTGTCCTCACAATCAGGTACCAAGTCCCTGTACCAAGTTTGAACTTCATACATCAAAGCGTTGCTAAGATAGGAGCTCACTTCCTGTATTGCAGCGCCCCCTATAGAGGCCAAATGATTCCAATTTCCTAGTGTGTCATCATAATCAGGTAACAGGTCCTTATACCAAGTTTGGACTTTTTACACCGAAGCGTTGCTGAGATACAAGCTCACTTCCTGTATTACAGCGCCCCCTATAGAGGACACATGATGCCAATTTCGTAGTGCGTCCTCACAATCAGATACCAAGTCCCTGTACCAAGTTTGGACTTCATACATTAAAGCATAGCCGAGATGTCAGCCCACTTCCTGTTAGGCGGCATCTTCGCCATGTGTGATTGGCTGTCACGGGCAAATAAACTTGAAATTAAAAAATCTGACAAGTATCGTTTGTGCGGCTCGGTCTGAAGATCATCTCCGCTAAGTTCTGTGAAATTCGGATGAAATTTGTAACCACTGAAACTTCTCGTAGTGTTTGGACCAAATCCAATATGGCGGAGGTCCAATATGGCGGAAAGTGACAGGATAGGGGTCGATGAACTCGAGATTGTTCAAGGATTCAGACGCTACCTTAATTGTGAAAATCAGACAAAAGAGTCAAGGATCACACGCATGAACGCATTTCCAGCTTTGAACTGGTGGTGGCGCTAGAGTGTTCAATGTATATGCATAAAAATTGCTGTGAGTGATTGGGACAGTGTCCTGACTAAGGGTATCAAGTTTTGTTATGTTAACTGAAAGTACCACGGAGATGTTAGTCCACTTCCTGTTTGGCGGCTTCATCACCATATTTGATTGGCTGTCACGGGCAAACAAAAATGAAATTGAAAAATCTGACAAGTATCGTTTGTGCGGCTCGGGCAGAAGATCATCTCCGCCAAGTTCCATGAAAATCAGATGAAATTTGTGAACGCTGAAACTTTTCGTAGAGTTTGGACTAAATCCAATATGGCGGTGGTCCAATATGGCGGAAAGTGACGTAATAGGAGTCATTGAACTCAGGTCGGACCAGGGATTACAACAGTTCCTGATTTGTGAAAATCGGACCCACCGTTCAATGGTCACATGCGTGAATGCAATCCAGGTTCGACCCATTGGTGGCGCTAGAGTGTTGGGCATAGAGTTCTATAAATTGGTGAGAGTGATCATGGGACGGTTCTGAATCAGTGTGCCGAATTTCATAACTTTAGACCCAGCGGTTCTATTTTCGGCCAAATTTTGACCCGTTGGTGGCGCTAGACGGCTGGGTTTAGAGATCCGTAAATGAGCGTGAGTGGTCAGTGGAGTGTCCCGAAACTTTCTGCCAAAAAATCGGCACTTTTTAGCCAGGCGTTCTATGGGCTGCCATAGACTCCAATGGCAGATGTGTAATAATAATAATAATAGGAAAAGCTAGTAACTCAATGGGTGCCTTCGCAGCTTCGCTGCTTGGCCCCCAAATATAGCTGCAAGCAGCAATGAGGGGGCCAAGCAGAATAGGCCGGAGTAGCCACGGTGACAAGATAGATCTCAGCAGACACCCGGGATCAACAGGGCTGAGTATTGCCACTGCCTCCGCCAGCCAGCCCTCCCGACCTAATCACCCCAGCCCGTCCCACCCCGTCCTGCCCCACCCCACTCTTGCACGCACGCATTAGAATGAACTGCATGGAACATGTTGTCATCAGTTTCACATAAAGATCGATATCAGTCATGAGTCATGTGATTCAGTTATCACAGAATAAAAGATCACAGAATAAAAGATCGATAAAACACATCAGCAACTACAGATCAAAATGCAATATTGCTAATTGCAGCACCCCCTACAGGTCAAAGGTCACCAAATTGTTTGAGCGTCCTCCTAATTGGGTCGTGAATCCATGTAGTAAGTTTGGTTATGATACATAGCAGGGTTGCTGAGATATGAGCTCACTTCCTGTTTGGCGGCTTCGCCACCAATTTCGATTGGCTGTTACGGGCGAATGCTTTTGTCAATTGTTCCAGAGAGCAATATATTGATAGGTTATGGTCTAAAAATGGTCTGTGCCAATTTTGGTTAAGATCAGATGAAATTTGCGACCCGCGAAAACTTTTTGATGTTTTTGATTAAATCCAACATGACCATCGAATCAATTACGATGACATCACAAGTTGTGCTGGGTCAGCCTAAGGACCTCCAACAGTATTACCTGAAACCACTAGTGCATTTTAATTCTAAGGACAACTGCAGCTTCAGGCCAAAAGGCATGTTTCTTAAATACAGCGCCCCCTAGAGGTCAAAGGTCACCAGATTCCTTGAGCGTCCCCCTGATTGGGTCCTGAGTCCATGCCCCAAGTTTGGCTTTGATACATGTAAGGGTCGCTGAGATATGAGCTCACTTCCTGTTTGGCGGCTTCGCCGCAAATTTCGATTGACTGTTACAGCCTAATGCTTCTGTCAATTGGTCCAGAAAGCAATGCACTCATAAGGCATGGTCTGAAGATGTTCTCTGCCAATTTTGGTAAGGATCCGCTGAAATTTGTGACCTGCGAAAACTTGTACATTTTTTTGATTAAATCCAATATGGCGGCCGAATCAATTACGATGACATCACAATTTGACTTGGGTCGGCCTAAGGATCTCCAACAGTATTACCAGACACCACTTGTGCGTTTTAATTCTAAGCACAACTGCAGCTACAGGCCAAAAGGCATGTGTCTTAATTACAGCGCCCCCTAGAGGTCAAAGGTCACCAGATTTCTTGAGCGTCCCCATGATTGGGTCTTGAGTCCATGCACCGAGTTTGGCTGTGATACATGCAAGGGTTGCTGAGATATGAGCTCACTTCCTGTTTGGCGGCTTCGCCGCAAGTTTCGATTGGCGGTTACAGCCACATGCTACTGTCAATTGTTCCAAAAAGCAATGCATTAATGAGGCATGGTCTGTAGATGATATCTGTGAAATTTGGTATCGATCGGACAAAATTTGTGACCTGTGAAGACTTTTAAGTGTTTTTGATGAAATCCAATATGGCGGAAAATCCATCATGGCGGAAATTGACGTCATAGGGTGCCTTGAACTCGGCTTGGTCCAAGGATTCCAACGATACATCATTTTTGACAATCGGCCATACGGGTCAAAAGTTACATGCGTGAACGCACGTCCAACTTTGGCCTGTTGGTGGCGCTAGAGTGCTTGAGTTGCCATCATGAAACTTGGTGTAATTAATCATGAGACTGTCCCCAATCAGTGTGCCAAATTTCAGAACTTTTCACCAGACGGTTCTATGGGCTGCCATTGACTTCAATGACGGAAGCGTAATAATAATAATAAATATAGCTGCAAGCAGCAATGAGGGGGCCAAGCAGGCAGTTCAGCAGGCCAGAAGTCCAGATTTGCCATGCAACTCAATGCCGTGGCATCAGGCATATAGCATTAAGCAGTCACAACAAGTTCCATGTCAAACAACCCAAGATTGGCTGAGTTACAAGGTCAAGTTTCACATCAAAACATAACTGATTTTGTGTGGCTGAACCAGGGCTGAGTGTCGCCGCCCCCTCACCCAGCAAACCCACCGCCGCAATCGCCCCTGCCCGTCCCACCCCGCCCCACCCTTGCACGCACGCATTAGAATTAACTGGATGGAACTCGCTGTCAACAGTTTCACATCAAAAATAAAAGATCGATTGAGATATGATCATGCTTGCTGTGATTTCAATGCCCCAATAGAGGTCAAAGGTCACCAAATTATTTGTGCATCATCAGGATGAACCAGATGGTTCTATGGGCTGCCATTGACCTCCATTGCAGAATAATGCAGCAACTACAGACCAAAATACATTTTTGCCAATTACAGAGCCCCCTAGAGGTCAAAGGTCACCAAATTTCTTGAGCGTCCTCCTGGTGGGTCCAGAGGACCATGTACTAAGTTTGGTTTTGATACATGAAAGCGTTGCTGAGATATGAGCTCACTTCCTGTTTGGCGGCTTCGCCGCAAATTTCGATTGGCTGTTACAGGCAAACGCTTCTGTCAATTGTTCCAGAAAAAAATACACTGATAAGGCATGGTCTGAAGATGGTCTCTGCCAATTTTGGTGAGGATCAGCTGAAATCTGTGACTTGCGAATACTTATTCATGTTTTTGATTAAATTCAATATGGCGACCAAATCAATTACGATGACATCACAAGTTGGCTTGGGTCGGCCTAAGGACCTTCCACAGTATTGTCAGACACCACTAGTGCGTTTTAATTCTAAGCACAATAGCAGCTACAGGCCAATAGGCATATTTCTTAATTACAGCGCCCCCTAGAGGTCAAAGGTCACCAGATTTTTTGAGTGCCCTACTGATGGGGCTATAAGTCCATGTACTAAGTTTGGTTATGACAGATGAAAGGGTTGCTGAGATATGAGCTCACTTCCTGTTTGGCGGCTTCGCCACATATTTCGTTTGGCTGTTACGGGAAAACGGTTTTAGTTCCGAAGATGAAAATCGATAACTTTTGTGCGGCTTGGTCTGAAGATGTTATGTGCTAAGTTTCGTGAAAATCGGACAAACTATGTGAGGCGTGAAACTTTTTAAAGGTTTTTGACAAAATCCAAAATGGCGGAAAATCCATCATGGCGGAAATTGACGTCATAGGGTGCGTTGAACTCGGCTTGGTCCAAGGATTCCAACGATACCACATTTTTGACAATCGGACAAACGGGTCAAAAGTTACGTGCGTGAACGCACGTCCAACTTTGGCCTGTTGGTGGCGCTAGAGGGTTCGACAGGGAGGCATGAAACTTGGTGAAATAAAATATTGGCGTGTCCCCAATCAGTGTGCCAAATTTCACAACTTTTTACCAGACGGTTCTATGGGCTGCCATAGACTCCCATGGCGGAGGAAAGATGTTAAATAATAATAATAATAAGAATTCATAGAATCACTAAGGGTTGCCCTGCAGCTTCGCTGCTTGGCCCCCAAATATAGCTGCAAGCAGCAATGTGGGGGCCAAGCAGACAGCTCAGCAGTCCAGATTTGCCATGCAACTCAATGCCGTGGCATCAGGCATATAGCATTAAGCAGTCACAGCAAGTTCCATGTCAAACAACCCAAGATTGGCTGAGTTACAAGGTCAAGTTTCACATCAAAACATAACTGATTTTGTGCGGCTGAACCAGGGCTGAGTGTCGCCGCCCCCTCAGCCAGGCAACCCACCGCCGCAATCGCCCGTGCCCGTCCCACCCTGCCCCAACCTTGCACGCACGCTTTAGAATTAACTGGATTGAACTTGCCGTCATCAGTTTCACATCAAAAATAAAAGATTGATTGAGATATGATCATGCTTGCTATGATTTCAATGCCCATAGAGGTCAAAGGTCACCAAATTATTTGTGCATCATCAGGATGAACCATACGGTTCTATGGGCTGCCATTGACCTCCATTGCAGAATAATGCAGCAACTACAGGCCAAAATACATTTTTGCCAATTACAGAGCCCCCTAGAGGTCAAAGGTCACCAAATTTCTTGAGCGTCCTCCTGGTGGGTCCTGAGGACCATGTACTAAGTTTGGTTTTGATACATGAAAGCGTTGCTGAGATATGAGCTCACTTCCTGTTTGGCGGCTTCGCCGCAAATTTCGATTGGCTGTTACAGGCGAACGCTTCTATCAATTGTTCCAGAAAAAAATACACTGATAAGGCATGGTCTGAAGATGGTCTCTGCCAATTTTGGTGAGGATCAGCTGAAATTTGTGACTTGCGAATACTTATTCGTGTTTTTGATTAAATCCAATATGGCGGCCAAATCAATTATGTTGATGTCACAAGTTGTCCTCTGTTGACCAAAGGACCTTCCACAGTATTGTCAGACACCACTAGTGCGTTTTAATTCTAAACACAACAGCAGCTACAGGCCAAAAGGCATGTGTCTTAATTGCAGCGCCCCCTAGAGGTCAAAGGTTACCAAAATTTTTGAGCGTCCTCTTGATGGGGTCAGTAGTCTATATACTACGTTTCGTTATGATACATGAAAGGGTTGCTGAGATATGAGTTCACTTCCTGTTTGGCGGCTTCGCCGCAAAATTTGATTGGCTGTTATGGGCGAACGGTTTTATTTCCGAAGACAAAAAGTAATTAGCTAAAGTAGCGTGTTCTGTAGATGATGTGTGTGAAGTTTGGTGTCGATTGGACAAAATTTGTGACCAGAGAAGCCGTTTTAGTGTTTTTGATAAAATCCAAAATGGCGGAAAATCCATCATGGCGGAAAATGACGTCATAAGGTGCGTTGAACTCGTCTTGGCCCAAGGAATCCAACGATACCTAATTTTTGACAATCGGTCATACGGGTCCGAAGTTACGTGCGTGAACGCACGTCCAACTTTGGCCTGTTGGTGGCGCTAGAGCGGTCAAGGTGCCAACATGAAACTTGGTGAAATTGACCATGAGACTGTCCTCAATCAGTGTGCCAAATTTCACAACTTTTCACCAGACGGTTCTATGGGCTGCCATAGACTCCAATGGCGGAAGAAAGATGTTAAATAATAATATAGCTGCTAGCAGCAATGTGGGGGCCAAGCAGGCAGTTCAGCAGGCCAGATTTGCCATGCAACTCAATGCCGTGGCATCAGGCATATAGCATTAAGCAGTCACAACAAGTTCCATGTCAAACAACCCAAGATTGGCTGAGTTACAAGGTCAAGTTTCACATCAAAACATAACTGATTTTGTGGGGCTGAACCAGGGCTGAGTGTCGCCGCCCACTCACCCAGCCAACCCACTGCCGCAATCGCCCGTGCCCGTCCCACCCTGCCCCATCCTTGCACGCACGCTTTAGAATTAACTTGATGGAACTCGCTGTCATCAGTTTCACATCAAAAATAAAAGATCGATTGAGATATTATCATGCTTGCTGTGATTTCAATGCCCCATAGAGGTCAAAGATCACCAAATTATTTGTGCATCATCAGGATGAACCAGACTGTTCTATGGGCTGCCATTGACCTCCATTGCAGAATAATGCAGCAACTACAGGCCAAAATACATTTTTGCGAATTACAGAGCCCCCTAGAGGTCAAAGGTCACCAAATTTCTTGAGCGTCCTCCTGGTGGGTCCTGAGGACCATGTACTAAGTTTGGTTTTGATACATGAAAGCGTTGCTGAGATATGAGCTCACTTCCTGTTTGGCGGCTTCGCCGCAAATTTCGATTGGCTGTTACAGGCGAACGCTTCAGTCAATTGTTCCAGAAAAAAATACACTGATAAGACATGGTCTGTAGATGGTCTCTGCCAATTTTGGTGAGGATCAGCTGAAATTTGTGACTTGCGAATACTTATTCATGTTTTTGATTAAATCCAATATGGCGGCCAAATCAATTATGTTGATGTCACAAGTTGTCTTCTGTTGACCTAAGGACCTTCCACAGTATTGACAGACACCACTAGTGCATTTTAATTTTAAGCACAACAGCAGCTACAGGCCAAAAGGCATGTGCCTTAATTGTAGCGCCCCCTAGAGGTCAAAGGTTACCAAAATTGTTGAGCATCCTCCTGATGGGGTCAGTAGTCTATATACAATGTTTGGTTATGATACATGAAAGGGTTGCTGAGATATGCATTCACTTCCTGTTTGGCGGCTTCGCCGCAAATTTTGATTGGCTGTTACGGGCGAACGGTTTTATTTCCGAAGACAAAAAGTAATTCCTTAAAGTAGTGTTTTCTGTAGATGATGTGTGTGAAGTTTGGTGTCGATTGGACAAAATTTGTGACCAGAGAAGCCGTTTTAGTGTTTTTGATAAAATCAAAAATGGCGGAAAATTCATCATGGCGGAAAATGACGTCATAGGGTGCGTTGAACTCGTCTTGGCCCAAGGAATCCAACGATACCTCATTTTTGACAATCGGTCATACGGGTCAGAAGTTACGTGCGTGAACGCACGTCCAACTTTGGCCTGTTGGTGGCGCTAGAGCGGTCAAGGTGCCAACATGAAACTTGGTGAAATTGACCATGAGACTGTCCTCAATCAGTGTGCCAAATTTCACAACTTTTCACCAGACGGTTCTATGGGCTGCCATAGACTCTAATGGCGGAAGAAAGATGTTAAATAATAACTAGAAAAGCATTTCCTGAAGGAAATACAGTGCATGAAAATGCAAAAATATGATGCGTTCATATGGTTAAATTATTTGCTTGGTAGATAAGGTTTAATATAGTTAGAATGACTGAACAGTTAAATAGGTTGATAATTGAAATGGTTAAATTATTTAGGCAGATAGTTGACGATAACTAACAGTTGGAATGGCTCCAATGTTTGCTAGTAGTTATGCTAACTATGTTAATAAAGATAATAATATTAACCAAGTTACTATGCTAACTAGCATGCTAACAATGTTAAAATGTTAACTATGCTAACCATATGACTTAGCTAACCTAGCTAATCATTTTTATTAGTAATGATAACTATGCTAATTAACATGCTAACTATGCTAACCATGTGACTTAGCTAACTTAGTTAATAATTTTTTGCAGTTTTAATCAAAATGCTAACTAGCATGCTAACATGCTAGCACACTAACTATGCTAACCATGTGACTTAGCTAATCATTTTTAGCAGTTTTGCAAAAAATGCTAACTAGCATGCTAACATGCTAGCATGCTAACTATGCTAACCATGTGACTTAGCTAACTTAGCTAATAATTTTTAGCAGTTTTGCAAAAAATGCTAACTAGCATGCTAACATGCTAGCATTCTAACTATGCTAACCATGTGACTTAGCTAACTTAGCTAATCATTTTTAGCAGTTTTGCAAAAAATGCTAACTAGCATGCTAACATGTTAGCATGCTAACTATGCTAACCATGTGACTTAGCTAACTTAGCTAATCATTTTTAGTAGTTTTGCAAAAAATGCTAACTAGCATGCTAACATGTTAGCATGCTAACTATGCTAACCATGTGACTTAGCTAACTTAGTTAATCATTTTTAGCAGTTTTGTAAAAAATGCTAACTAGCATGCTAGCATGCTAACTATGCTAACCATGCTAACTAGCTACAGTGGGTAGGAGTCATAGTTGATGACAAGTAACAGTTACAATGGCTGAACAGTTAAAAAGTTCAGTAGTTTAAAGGCTTAAATTGTTTAACAGTGAAATATTGTAGTGAGGACTTTTATTTTGAAACAGTTTTTGGCAGAGGAAGCAGTTGAACAGGATGTGTAGTCTTAATAGGGCCAGTTTGTATGCTTAAAGCCTGAAAGTGGCAGTTGATCCAGGTGGCCCGAACACCTGCCACAGGATTCTAATTGCTGTGATGTCATAAAGGGCAATGTTAAGTCAATGGGGAAATTTTGATAGTTTTTAATTAATAGTTTAAAAAGTATAAAAGTTACAAAGATGAAAAATACATAGCACTCTTATCCCAAGTAAGACCTACGTAACAAAGTTTGAATGAAGTTTCTACGTTAAATGGTTGAAGCTGCATTAAATGCGTTAGAAGAAGAAGAAGAATAAGAAGAAGCCTAGGAAGAACAGTACAGTGCATTTTCATGCACTGTAAATATAGCTGCAAGCAGCAATGTGGGGGCCAAGCAGACAGCTCAGCAGTCCAGATTTGCCATGCAACTCAATGCCGTGGCATCAGGCATATAGCATTAAGCAGTCACAGCAAGTTCCATGTCAAACAACCCAAGATTGGCTGAGTTACAAGGTCAAGTTTCACATCAAAACATAACTGATTTTGTGCGGCTGAACCAGGGCTGAGTGTCGCCGCCCCCTCAGCCAGGCAACCCACCGCCGCAATCGCCCGTGCCCGTCCCACCCTGCCCCAACCTTGCACGCACGCTTTAGAATTAACTGGATTGAACTCGCCGTCATCAGTTTCACATCAAAAATAAAAGATTGATTGAGATATGATCATGCTTGCTATGATTTCAATGCCCATAGAGGTCAAAGGTCACCAAATTATTTGTGCATCATCAGGATGAACCATACGGTTCTATGGGCTGCCATTGACCTCCATTGCAGAATAATGCAGCAACTACAGGCCAAAATACATTTTTGCCAATTACAGAGCCCCCTAGAGGTCAAAGGTCACCAAATTTCTTGAGCGTCCTCCTGGTGGGTCCTGAGGACCATGTACTAAGTTTGGTTTTGATACATGAAAGCGTTGCTGAGATATGAGCTCACTTCCTGTTTGGCGGCTTCGCCGCAAATTTCGATTGGCTGTTACAGGCGAACGCTTCTATCAATTGTTCCAGAAAAAAATACACTGATAAGGCATGGTCTGAAGATGGTCTCTGCCAATTTTGGTGAGGATCAGCTGAAATTTGTGACTTGCGAATACTTATTCGTGTTTTTGATTAAATCCAATATGGCGGCCAAATCAATTATGGTGATGTCACAAGTTGTCCTCTGTTGACCAAAGGACCTTCCACAGTATTGTCAGACACCACTAGTGTGTTTTAATTCTAAACACAACAGCAGCTACAGGCCAAAAGGCATATTTCTTAATTACAGCGCCCCCTAGAGGCCAAAGGTCACCAAAATGTTTGAGCGTCCTCCTGATGGGGTCAGTAGTCTATATACTACGTTTGGTTATGATACAAGAAAGGGTTGCTGAGATATGAGTTCACTTCCTGTTTGGCGGCTTCGCCACAAATTTTGATTGGCTGTTACGGGCGAACGGTTGTATTTCCGAAGACAAAAAGTAATTCCTGAAAGTAGCGTGTTCTGTAGATGATGTGTGTGAAGTTTGGTGTCGATTGGACAAAATTTCTGACCAGAGAAGACATTTTAGTGTTTTTGATAAAATCCAAAATGGCGGAAAATCCATCATGGCGGAAAATGACGTCATAGGGTGCGTTGAACTCGGCTTGGCCCAAGGAATCCAACGATACCACATTTTTGACAATCGGCCATACGGGTCAGAAGTTACGTGCGTGAACGCAAGTCCAACTTTGGCCTGTTGGTGGCGCTAGAGCGCTGGAGGTGCCGACATGAAACTTGATGAAATGAATCATTGGACTGTCTCCAATCAGTGTGCCAAATTTCAGAACTTTTTGCCAGACGGTTCTATAGGCTGCCATTGACTTCAATGGCGGAATAATAATAATAATAATAATAATAAGAAAACTAACAATCACTATGGTTGCCTCGCAGCTTCGCTGCTTGGCCCCCAATAAATATAGCTGCAAGCAGCAATGAGGGGGCCAAGCAGTATAGGCCGGAGTAGCCACGGTGACAAGATAGAACTCAGCAGACACCCGTGATCAACAGGGCTGAAACAGGGCTGAGTATTGCCACCGCCTCCGCCAGCCAGCCCCCCCCACCTAATCACCCCAGCCCGTCCCACCCCGTCCTGCCCTGCCCTGCTCTTGCACGCACGCATTAGAATTAACTAGATGGAACATGTTGTCATCAGTTTCACATCAAAAAATAAAAGATTGATAAAACACATCAGCAACTACACATCAAAATGCAATATTGCTTATTGCAGCAGTCCCTACAGGTCAAAGGTCACCAAATTTTTTGAGCGTCCTGCTAATGGGGTCATGAATATATGTAGTAAGTTTGGTTATGATACATGGCAGGGTTGCTGAGATATGAGCTCACTTCCTGTTTGGCGGCTTCGCCACCAATTTCGATTGGCTGTTACAGGCGAATGCTTTTCTTGGCCTGGGTCGGCCTAAGGACCTCCAACAGTATTACCAGACACCACTAGTACATTTTAATTCCAAACAGAACAGCAGCTACAGGCCAAAAGGCATGTTTCTTAATTACAGCGCCCCCTAGAGGTCAAAGGTCACCAGATTTATTTAGTGTCCTTCTGATTGGGTCCTGAGTCCATGCAGCCAGTTTGGCTTTGATACATGCAAAGGTTGCTGAGATATGAGCTCACTTCCTGTTTGGCGGCTTCGCCGCAAATTTCGATTGGCTGTTACAGCCGGATGCTTCTGTCAATTGTTCCAGAAAGCATGGCACTGATAAGGCATGGTCTGAAGATGGTCTCTGCCAATTTTGGTGAGGATCCGCTGAAATGTGTGACCTGCGAAAACTTGTACGTGTTTTTGATTAAATCCAATATGGCGGCCGAATCAATTACGATGACATCACAAATTGGCTTGGGTCGGCCTAAGGACCTCCAACAGTATTACCAGACACCAGTAGTGCATTTGAATTCTAAGCACAACAGCAGCTACAGGCCAAAAGGCATGTTTCTCAATTACAGCGCCCCCTAGAGGTCAAAGGTCACCAGATTTCTTCAGCATCCTCCTGATTGGGTCCTGAGTCCATGTCCTAAGTTTGGTTATGATAGATGAATGGGTTGCTGAGATATGAGCTCACTTCCTGTTTGGCGGCTTCGCCGCAAATTTTGATTGGCGGTTACTCGCAAACGGTTTTAGTTCCGAAGACAAAAAGCAATGCATTAATGAGTCGTGGTCTGTAGATGATATCTGTGAAGTTTGGTGTTGATCGGACAAAATTTGTGACCTTTGAAGACTTTTTAGTGTTTTTGATGAAATCCAATATGGCGGAAAATCCATCATGGCGGAAATTGACGTCATAGGGTGCGTTGAACTCGGCTTGGTCCAAGGATTCCAATGATATCTCATTTTTGACAATCGGCAATACGGGTCAAAAGTTACGTACGTGAACGCACATCCAACTTTGGCCTGTTGGTGGCGCTAGAGTGCTCTAGGTGCCATCATGAAACTTGGTGACATTAATCATGGGACTGTCCCTAATCAGTGTGCCAAATTTCACAACTTTTCACCAGACGGTTCTATGGGCTGCCATTGACTTCAATGACGGAAGCGTAATAATAATAATAATAAATATAGCTGCAAGCAGCAATGAGGGGGCCAAGCAGTATAGGCCGGAGTAGCCACGGTGACAAGATAGAACTCAGCAGACACCCGGGATCAACAGGGCTGAGTATTGCCACCGCCTCCGCCAGCCAGCCCCTCCCCCCACCTAATCACCCCAGCCCGTCCCACCCCGTTCTGCCCTGCCCTGCCCTTGCACGCACGCATTAGAATTAACTGGATGGAACATGTTGTCATCAGTTTCACATCAAAAAATAAAAGATTGATATAACACATCAGCAACTACACATCAAAATGCAATATTGCTAATTGCAGCACCCCCTACAGGTCAAAGGTCACCAAATTTTTTGAGCGTCCTCCTAATGGGGTCATGAATATATGTAATAAGTTATTAATATAAGTGGTTATAATACATGGCAGGGTTGCTGAGATATGAGCTCACTTCCTGTTTGGCGGCTTCGCCACCAATTTCGATTGGCTGTTATGGGCGAATGCTTTTGTCAATTGTTCCAGAGAGCAATATATTGATAGGTTATGGTCTGAAGATGGTCTGTGCCAATGTTGGTGAAGATCAGATGAAATTTGCGACCCGCGAAAACTTTTTGATGTTTTTGATTAAATCCAACATGACGGCCGAATCAATTATGATGACATCACAAGTTGTGCTGGGTCAGCCTAAGGACCTCCAACAGTATTACCTGAAACCACTAGTGCATTTTAATTCTAAGGACAACAGCAGCTACAGGCCAAAAGGCATGTTTCTTAATTATAGCGCCCCCTAGAGGTCAAAGGTCACCAGATTCCTTGAGCGTCCCCCTGATTGGGTCCTGAGTCCATGCACCAAGTTTGGCTTTGATACATGCAAGGGTTGCTGAGATATGAGCTCATTTCCTGTTTGGCGGCTTCGCCGCAAGTTTCGATTGGCTGTTACAGCCGCATGCTACTGTCAATTGTTCCAAAAAGCAAGGCACTGATAAGGCATGGTCTGAAGATGGTCTTTGCCAATTTTGGTGAGGATCCGCTGAAATTTGTGACCTGTGAAAACTTGTACGTGTTTTTGATTAAATCCAATATGGCGGCCGAATCAATTATGATGACATCACAAGTTGGCTTGGGTCAACCTAAGGACCTCCAACAGTATTGCCAGACACCACTAGTGCATTTTAATTCTAACTACAACAGCAGCTACAGGCCAAAAGGCATGTTTCTTAATTACAGCGCCCCCTAGAGGTCAAAGGTCACCAGATTTCTTGAGCGTCCCCCTAATTGGGTACTGAGTCCATGTACTAAGTTTGGTTATGATAGATTTATGGGTTGCTGAGATATGAGCTCACTTCCTGTTTGGCGGCTTTGCCGCAAATTTTGATTGGCTGGTACGCGCGAACGGTTTTAGTTCCGAAGACAAAAAGCAATGCGTTAATGAGGCATGGCCTGAAGATCATGTGTGTCTAGTTTGGTGACGATCGGACAAAATTTGTGACCTGTGAAAGATTAGTTTCACTTTCACTAAAATCCAATATGGCGGAAAATCCATCATGGCGGAAAATGACGTCATAGGGTGCGTTGAACTCGGCTTGGTCCAAGGATTCCAACGATACCTCATTTTTGACAATCGGGCATACGGGTCAAAAGTTACGTGCGTGAACGCATGTCTAACTTTGGCCTGTTGGTGGCGCTAGAGTGCTCAAGCTGCTGACATGAAACTTGGTGAACTTAAACATGGGACTGTCCCCAATCGGTGTGCCAAATTTCACAACTTTTTACCAGACGGTTCTATGGGCTGCCATAGACTCCCATTCGGGAAGAAAGATGTTAAATAATAATAAGAAATCATAGAAACACAATGGGTGCCTTCGCAGCTTCGCTGCTTGGCCCCCAAATATAGCTGCAAGCAGCAATGAGGGGGCCAAGCAGTATAGGCCGGAGTAGCCACGGTGACAAAATAGAACTCAGCAGACACCCGGGATCAACAGGGCTGAAATAGGGCTGAGTATTGCCACCGCCTCCGCCAGCCAGCCCCCCCCCCACCTAATCACCCCAGCCGGTCCCACCCCGTCCTGCCCTGCCCTGCCCTTGCACGCACGCATTAGAATTATCTGGATGGAACATGTTGTCATCAGTTTCACATCAAAAAATAAAAGATTGATAAAACACATCAGCAACTACACATCAAAATGCAATATTGTTAATTGCAGCACCCCCTACAGGTCAAAGGTCACCAAATGTTTTGAGTGTCCTCCTAATGGGGTCATGAATATATGTAGTAAGTTTGGTTATGATACATGGCAGGGTTGCTGAGATATGAGCTCACTTCCTGTTTGGCGGCTTCGCCACCAATTTCGATTGGCTGTTATGGGTGAATGCTTTTGTCAATTGTTCCAGAGAGCAATATATTGATAGGGTATGGTCTGAAAATGGTCTGTGCCAATGTTGGTGAAGATCAGATGAAATTTGTGACCTGTGATAACTTTTTGATGTTTTTGATTAAATCTAACATGGTGGCCGAATCAATTACGATGACATCACAAGTTGGCGTGGGTTGGCCTAAGGACCTCCAACAGTATTACCAGACACCACTAGTACATTTTAATTCTAAGCACAAGAGCAGCTACAGGCCAAAAGGCATGTTTCTTAATTACAGCGCCCCCTAGAGGTCAAAGGTCACCAAATTCCTTGAGCGTCCCCCTGATTGGGTCCTGAGTCCATATACTAAGTTTGGTTATGATAGATTAATGGGTTGCTGAGATATTAGCTCACTTCCTGTTTGGCGGCTTCGCCGCAAGTTTCGATTGGCTGTTACAGCCGCATGCTACTGTCAATTGTTCCAAAAAGGAATGCACTGATAAGGCATGGTCTGAGGATGGTCTCTGCCAATTTTGGTGAGAATCCGCTGAAATTTGTGACCTGCGAAAACTTGAACGTGTTTTTGATTAAATCCAATATGGCGGCCGAATCAATTACGATGACATCACAAGTCTACATGGGTCGGCCTAAGGACCTCCAACAGTATTACCAGACACCACTAGTGCGTTTTAATTCTAAGCACAACAGCAGCTACAGGCCAAAAGGCATGTTTCTTAATTACAGCGCCCCCTAAAGGTCAAAGGTCACCAGATTTCTTGAGCGTCCCCCTGATTGGGTCCTGAGTCCATGTACTAAGTTTGGTTATGATAGATTAATGGGTTGCTGAGATATGAGCTCACTTCCTGTTTGGTGGCTTCGCCGCAAAATTCGATTGGCTGTTTATGCGCGAATGGTTATAGTTCCGAAGACAAAAAGCAATGCATTAATGAGGCATGGTCTGTAGATGATATCTGTGAAGTTTGGTATCAATTGGACAAAATGTGTGACCTGTGAAGACATTTAAGTTTTTCTGATGAAATCCAATATGGCGGAAAATCCATCATAGCGGAAATTGACGTCATAGGGTGTGTTGAACTCGGCTTGGTCCAAGGATTCCAACGATACATCATTTTTGACAATCGGCCATACGGGTCAAAAGTTACGTGCGTGAACGCACATCCAACTTTGGCCTGTTGGTGGCGCTAGAGCGCTTGAGGTGCCGGCATGAAACTTGGTGAAATGAATTACTGGACTTTCCCCAATTAGTGTGCAAAATTTTATAACTTTTTACCAGACGGTTCTATGGGCTGCCATTGACTTCCATTGCAAAATAATGCGCATCATCAACTACTGGCCAAAATGCATTTTTGTCAATTACGGTGCCCCCTAGAGGTCAAATGTCACCAAATTTCTTGAGAGTCCTCCCGATGGGGTCTGAGGTACATGTACTAAATTTGGTTTTGATACATGAAAGCGTTGCTGAGATATAAAATCACTTCCTGTTTGGCGGCTTCGCCGCAAATTTCGATTGGCTGGTACAGGTCAATGCTTCTGTCAATTGTTCCAGAAAGCATTGCACTCATCAGGCATGGTCTGAAGATGGTCTCTGCCAATTTTGGTGAAGAACAGATGAAATTTGTGACCTGCGAAAATTTGTACGTGTTTTTGATTAAATCCAATATGGCGGCCGAATCAATTACGATGACATCACAAGTTGGCTTGGGTCGGCCTAAGGACTTTCAACAATATTACCAGACACCACTAGTGCGTTCTAATTCTAACCACAACTGCAGCTACAGGCCAAAAGGCATGTTTCTTAATTACAGCGCCCCCTAGAGGTCAAAGGTCACCAGATTTCTTGAGCGTCCCCCTGATTGGGTCCTGAGTCCATGGACTAAGTTTGGTTATGATAGGTGAATGCGTTGCTGAGATATGAGCTCACTTCCTGTTTGGCGGCTTCGCCACAAATTTCGATTGGCTGTTACGCGCGAACGGTTTTAGTTCCGGAGACAAAAAGCAATGCATTAATGAGGCATGGTCTGTAGATGATATCTGTGAAGTTTGGTGTCGATTGGACAAAATATGTGACCCCTGATACATTTTAAGTGATTTTGATGAAATCCAAAATGGCGGAAAATCCATCATGGCGGAAAATGACGTCATAGGGTGCGTTGAACTCGGCTTGGTCCAAGGATTCCAACGATACCTTATTTGTGACAATCGGGCATACGGGTCAAAAGTTACGTGCGTGAACGCAAGTCCAACTTTGGCCTGTTGGTGGCGCTAGAGTGGTCAAGGTGCCAACATGAAACTTGGTGAAATTAATCATGGGACTGTCCCCAATCAGTGTGCCAAATTTCACAACTTTTTACCAGACGGTTCTATGGGCTGCCATAGACTCCAATGGCAGAGGAAAGATGTTTAATAATAATAATAATAAATATAGCTGCAAGCAGCAATGTGGGGGCCAAGCAGGCAGTTCAGCAGGCCAGATTTGCCATGTAAGTCAATGCCGTTGCATCAGGCATATAGCCTTAAGCAGTCACAGCAAGTTCCATGCCATACAACCCAAGATTGGCTGAGTTACAAGGTCAAGTTTCACATCAAAACATAACTGATTTTGTGGAGCTGAACCAGGGCTGAGTGTCGCCACCCCCTCCCCCAGCCAGCCCACCGCCGCAACCACCCCTGCCCGTCCCACCCTGCCCCACTCTTGCACGCACACTTTAGAATTAACTGGATGGAACTCGCTGTCATCAGTTTGACATCAAAAATAAAAGATTGATTGATTGCTGTGATTTCAATGCCCCCATAGAGGTCAAAGGTCACCAAATTATTTGTGCATCATCAGGATGAACCAGACGGTTCTATGGGCTACCATTGACCTCCATTGCAGAATAATGCAGCAACTACAGGCCAAAATACATTTTTGCAAATTCCAGAGCCCCCTAGAGGTCAAAGGTCACCAAATTTCTTGAGCGTCCTCCTGGTGCGTCCTGGGGACCATGTACTAAGTTTGGTTTTGATACATGAAAGCATTGCTGAGATATGAGCTCACTTCCTGTTTGGCGGCTTCGCCGCAAAATTCGATTGGCTGTTACAGGCGAACGCTTCTGTCAATTGTTCCACAAAAAAATACAGTGATAAGGCATGGTCTGAAGATGGTCTCTGCCAATTTTTGTGAGGATCAGCTGAAATTTGTGAAATGCGAATACTTATTCATGTTTGTGATTAAATCCGATATGGCGGCCGAATCAATTACGATGACATCACAAGTTGGCTTCAGTCGGCCTAAGGACTTCCAACAGTATTACCAGACACCACTAGTGTGTTTTAATTCTAAGCACAACAGCAGCTACAGGCCAAAAGGCATGTTTCTTAATTACAGCGCCCCCTACAGGTCAAAGGTCACCAGATTTCTTGAGCGTCCCTTTGATTGGGTCCTAAGTCCAGTTATTTAGTTTGGTTATGATAGATGAATGGGTTGCTGAGATATGAGCTCACTTCCTGTTTGGCGGCTTCGCCGCAAATTTCGATTGGATATTATGGATGAACGGTTTTAGTTCCGGAGACAAAACACCACAACTTTTGTGAGGCTTGGTCTGAAGATCATGTATGTCAAGTTTGGTGTCGATCAGACAAAATTTGTGACCTGTGAAGTTTTAGTTTCACTTTCACTAAAATCCAATATGGCGGAAAATCCATCATGGCGGAAAATGACGTCATAGGGTGCGTTGAACTCGGCTTGGTCCAAGGATTCCAACGATACCTCATTTTTGACAATTGGCCTTACGGGTCAAAAGTTACGTACGTGAATGCACGTCCAACTTTGGCCTGTTGGTGGCGCTAGAGTGCTCGAGGTGCCGGCATAAAACTTGGTGAAATTAATTTTTGGACTGTCCCCAATCGGTGTGCCAAATTTCACAACTTTTTACGAGACGGTTCTATGGGCTGCCATAGACTCCAATGGCGGAAGAAAGATGTTAAATAATAATAATAATAGTAAGAAATCATAGAAACACAATGGGGCTTCGCAGCTTCGCTGCTTGGCCCCCAATAATAAGAAATCATAGAAACACAATGGGTGCCTTCGCAGCTTCGCTGCTTGGCCCCCAAATATAGCTGCAAGCAGCAATGAGGGGGCCAAGCAGTATAGGCCGGAGTAGCCACGGTGACAAAATAGAACTCAGCAGACACCCGGGATCAACAGGGCTGAAATAGGGCTGAGTATTGCCACCGCCTCCGCCAGCCAGCCCCCCCCCCACCTAATCACCCCAGCCGGTCCCACCCCGTCCTGCCCTGCCCTGCCCTTGCACGCACGCATTAGAATTATCTGGATGGAACATGTTGTCATCAGTTTCACATCAAAAAATAAAAGATTGATAAAACACATCAGCAACTACACATCAAAATGCAATATTGTTAATTGCAGCACCCCCTACAGGTCAAAGGTCACCAAATGTTTTGAGTGTCCTCCTAATGGGGTCATGAATATATGTAGTAAGTTTGGTTATGATACATGGCAGGGTTGCTGAGATATGAGCTCACTTCCTGTTTGGCGGCTTCGCCACCAATTTCGATTGGCTGTTATGGGTGAATGCTTTTGTCAATTGTTCCAGAGAGCAATATATTGATAGGGTATGGTCTGAAAATGGTCTGTGCCAATGTTGGTGAAGATCAGATGAAATTTGTGACCTGTGATAACTTTTTGATGTTTTTGATTAAATCTAACATGGTGGCCGAATCAATTACGATGACATCACAAGTTGGCGTGGGTTGGCCTAAGGACCTCCAACAGTATTACCAGACACCACTAGTACATTTTAATTCTAAGCACAAGAGCAGCTACAGGCCAAAAGGCATGTTTCTTAATTACAGCGCCCCCTAGAGGTCAAAGGTCACCAAATTCCTTGAGCGTCCCCCTGATTGGGTCCTGAGTCCATATACTAAGTTTGGTTATGATAGATTAATGGGTTGCTGAGATATTAGCTCACTTCCTGTTTGGCGGCTTCGCCGCAAGTTTCGATTGGCTGTTACAGCCGCATGCTACTGTCAATTGTTCCAAAAAGGAATGCACTGATAAGGCATGGTCTGAGGATGGTCTCTGCCAATTTTGGTGAGAATCCGCTGAAATTTGTGACCTGCGAAAACTTGAACGTGTTTTTGATTAAATCCAATATGGCGGCCGAATCAATTACGATGACATCACAAGTCTACATGGGTCGGCCTAAGGACCTCCAACAGTATTACCAGACACCACTAGTGCGTTTTAATTCTAAGCACAACAGCAGCTACAGGCCAAAAGGCATGTTTCTTAATTACAGCGCCCCCTAAAGGTCAAAGGTCACCAGATTTCTTGAGCGTCCCCCTGATTGGGTCCTGAGTCCATGTACTAAGTTTGGTTATGATAGATTAATGGGTTGCTGAGATATGAGCTCACTTCCTGTTTGGTGGCTTCGCCGCAAAATTCGATTGGCTGTTTATGCGCGAATGGTTATAGTTCCGAAGACAAAAAGCAATGCATTAATGAGGCATGGTCTGTAGATGATATCTGTGAAGTTTGGTATCAATTGGACAAAATGTGTGACCTGTGAAGACATTTAAGTTTTTCTGATGAAATCCAATATGGCGGAAAATCCATCATAGCGGAAATTGACGTCATAGGGTGTGTTGAACTCGGCTTGGTCCAAGGATTCCAACGATACATCATTTTTGACAATCGGCCATACGGGTCAAAAGTTACGTGCGTGAACGCACATCCAACTTTGGCCTGTTGGTGGCGCTAGAGCGCTTGAGGTGCCGGCATGAAACTTGGTGAAATGAATTACTGGACTTTCCCCAATTAGTGTGCAAAATTTTATAACTTTTTACCAGACGGTTCTATGGGCTGCCATTGACTTCCATTGCAAAATAATGCGCATCATCAACTACTGGCCAAAATGCATTTTTGTCAATTACGGTGCCCCCTAGAGGTCAAATGTCACCAAATTTCTTGAGAGTCCTCCCGATGGGGTCTGAGGTACATGTACTAAATTTGGTTTTGATACATGAAAGCGTTGCTGAGATATAAAATCACTTCCTGTTTGGCGGCTTCGCCGCAAATTTCGATTGGCTGGTACAGGTCAATGCTTCTGTCAATTGTTCCAGAAAGCATTGCACTCATCAGGCATGGTCTGAAGATGGTCTCTGCCAATTTTGGTGAAGAACAGATGAAATTTGTGACCTGCGAAAATTTGTACGTGTTTTTGATTAAATCCAATATGGCGGCCGAATCAATTACGATGACATCACAAGTTGGCTTGGGTCGGCCTAAGGACTTTCAACAATATTACCAGACACCACTAGTGCGTTCTAATTCTAACCACAACTGCAGCTACAGGCCAAAAGGCATGTTTCTTAATTACAGCGCCCCCTAGAGGTCAAAGGTCACCAGATTTCTTGAGCGTCCCCCTGATTGGGTCCTGAGTCCATGGACTAAGTTTGGTTATGATAGGTGAATGCGTTGCTGAGATATGAGCTCACTTCCTGTTTGGCGGCTTCGCCACAAATTTCGATTGGCTGTTACGCGCGAACGGTTTTAGTTCCGGAGACAAAAAGCAATGCATTAATGAGGCATGGTCTGTAGATGATATCTGTGAAGTTTGGTGTCGATTGGACAAAATATGTGACCCCTGATACATTTTAAGTGATTTTGATGAAATCCAAAATGGCGGAAAATCCATCATGGCGGAAAATGACGTCATAGGGTGCGTTGAACTCGGCTTGGTCCAAGGATTCCAACGATACCTTATTTGTGACAATCGGGCATACGGGTCAAAAGTTACGTGCGTGAACGCAAGTCCAACTTTGGCCTGTTGGTGGCGCTAGAGTGGTCAAGGTGCCAACATGAAACTTGGTGAAATTAATCATGGGACTGTCCCCAATCAGTGTGCCAAATTTCACAACTTTTTACCAGACGGTTCTATGGGCTGCCATAGACTCCAATGGCAGAGGAAAGATGTTTAATAATAATAATAATAATAATAAGAAATCATAGAAACACAATGGGTGCCTTCGCAGCTTCGCTGCTTGGCCCCCAAATATAGCTGCAAGCAGCAATGAGGGGGCCAAGCAGTATAGGCCGGAGTAGCCACGGTGACAAAATAGAACTCAGCAGACACCCGGGATCAACAGGGCTGAAATAGGGCTGAGTATTGCCACCGCCTCCGCCAGCCAGCCCCCCCCCCACCTAATCACCCCAGCCGGTCCCACCCCGTCCTGCCCTGCCCTGCCCTTGCACGCACGCATTAGAATTATCTGGATGGAACATGTTGTCATCAGTTTCACATCAAAAAATAAAAGATTGATAAAACACATCAGCAACTACACATCAAAATGCAATATTGTTAATTGCAGCACCCCCTACAGGTCAAAGGTCACCAAATGTTTTGAGTGTCCTCCTAATGGGGTCATGAATATATGTAGTAACTTTGGTTATGATACATGGCAGGGTTGCTGAGATATGAGCTCACTTCCTGTTTGGCGGCTTCGCCACCAATTTCGATTGGCTGTTATGGGTGAATGCTTTTGTCAATTGTTCCAGAGAGCAATATATTGATAGGGTATGGTCTGAAAATGGTCTGTGCCAATGTTGGTGAAGATCAGATGAAATTTGTGACCTGTGATAACTTTTTGATGTTTTTGATTAAATCTAACATGGTGGCCGAATCAATTACGATGACATCACAAGTTGGCGTGGGTTGGCCTAAGGACCTCCAACAGTATTACCAGACACCACTAGTACATTTTAATTCTAAGCACAAGAGCAGCTACAGGCCAAAAGGCATGTTTCTTAATTACAGCGCCCCCTAGAGGTCAAAGGTCACCAAATTCCTTGAGCGTCCCCCTGATTGGGTCCTGAGTCCATATACTAAGTTTGGTTATGATAGATTAATGGGTTGCTGAGATATTAGCTCACTTCCTGTTTGGCGGCTTCGCCGCAAGTTTCGATTGGCTGTTACAGCCGCATGCTACTGTCAATTGTTCCAAAAAGGAATGCACTGATAAGGCATGGTCTGAGGATGGTCTCTGCCAATTTTGGTGAGAATCCGCTGAAATTTGTGACCTGCGAAAACTTGAACGTGTTTTTGATTAAATCCAATATGGCGGCCGAATCAATTACGATGACATCACAAGTCTACATGGGTCGGCCTAAGGACCTCCAACAGTATTACCAGACACCACTAGTGCGTTTTAATTCTAAGCACAACAGCAGCTACAGGCCAAAAGGCATGTTTCTTAATTACAGCGCCCCCTAAAGGTCAAAGGTCACCAGATTTCTTGAGCGTCCCCCTGATTGGGTCCTGAGTCCATGTACTAAGTTTGGTTATGATAGATTAATGGGTTGCTGAGATATGAGCTCACTTCCTGTTTGGTGGCTTCGCCGCAAAATTCGATTGGCTGTTTATGCGCGAATGGTTATAGTTCCGAAGACAAAAAGCAATGCATTAATGAGGCATGGTCTGTAGATGATATCTGTGAAGTTTGGTATCAATTGGACAAAATGTGTGACCTGTGAAGACATTTAAGTTTTTCTGATGAAATCCAATATGGCGGAAAATCCATCATAGCGGAAATTGACGTCATAGGGTGTGTTGAACTCGGCTTGGTCCAAGGATTCCAACGATACATCATTTTTGACAATCGGCCATACGGGTCAAAAGTTACGTGCGTGAACGCACATCCAACTTTGGCCTGTTGGTGGCGCTAGAGCGCTTGAGGTGCCGGCATGAAACTTGGTGAAATGAATTACTGGACTTTCCCCAATTAGTGTGCAAAATTTTATAACTTTTTACCAGACGGTTCTATGGGCTGCCATTGACTTCCATTGCAAAATAATGCGCATCATCAACTACTGGCCAAAATGCATTTTTGTCAATTACGGTGCCCCCTAGAGGTCAAATGTCACCAAATTTCTTGAGAGTCCTCCCGATGGGGTCTGAGGTACATGTACTAAATTTGGTTTTGATACATGAAAGCGTTGCTGAGATATAAAATCACTTCCTGTTTGGCGGCTTCGCCGCAAATTTCGATTGGCTGGTACAGGTCAATGCTTCTGTCAATTGTTCCAGAAAGCATTGCACTCATCAGGCATGGTCTGAAGATGGTCTCTGCCAATTTTGGTGAAGAACAGATGAAATTTGTGACCTGCGAAAATTTGTACGTGTTTTTGATTAAATCCAATATGGCGGCCGAATCAATTACGATGACATCACAAGTTGGCTTGGGTCGGCCTAAGGACTTTCAACAATATTACCAGACACCACTAGTGCGTTCTAATTCTAACCACAACTGCAGCTACAGGCCAAAAGGCATGTTTCTTAATTACAGCGCCCCCTAGAGGTCAAAGGTCACCAGATTTCTTGAGCGTCCCCCTGATTGGGTCCTGAGTCCATGGACTAAGT
This sequence comes from Alosa pseudoharengus, assembly GCF_046254945.1. Taxonomy (NCBI): domain Eukaryota; kingdom Metazoa; phylum Chordata; class Actinopteri; order Clupeiformes; family Clupeidae; genus Alosa; species Alosa pseudoharengus. Next base: position 40,566,902 of record NW_027468620.1, on the reverse strand, counting down.
TTGGTTATGATAGGTGAATGCGTTGCTGAGATATGAGCTCACTTCCTGTTTGGCGGCTTCGCCACAAATTTCGATTGGCTGTTACGCGCGAACGGTTTTAGTTCCGGAGACAAAAAGCAATGCATTAATGAGGCATGGTCTGTAGATGATATCTGTGAAGTTTGGTGTCGATTGGACAAAATATGTGACCCCTGATACATTTTAAGTGATTTTGATGAAATCCAAAATGGCGGAAAATCCATCATGGCGGAAAATGACGTCATAGGGTGCGTTGAACTCGGCTTGGTCCAAGGATTCCAACGATACCTTATTTGTGACAATCGGGCATACGGGTCAAAAGTTACGTGCGTGAACGCAAGTCCAACTTTGGCCTGTTGGTGGCGCTAGAGTGGTCAAGGTGCCAACATGAAACTTGGTGAAATTAATCATGGGACTGTCCCCAATCAGTGTGCCAAATTTCACAACTTTTTACCAGACGGTTCTATGGGCTGCCATAGACTCCAATGGCAGAGGAAAGATGTTTAATAATAATAATAATAAATATAGCTGCAAGCAGCAATGAGGGGGCCAAGCAGAATAGGCCGAAGTAGCCACGGCGACAAGATAGAACTCAGCAGACACCCGGGATCAACAGGGCTGAGTATTGCCACCGCCTCCGCCAGCCAGCCCCCCCCCCCCACCTAATCACCCCAGCCCGTCCCACCCCGTCCTGCCCTGCCCTGCCTTTGCACGCACGCATTAGAATTAACTGGATGGAACATGTTGTCATCAGTTTCACATCAAAAAATAAAAGATTGATAAAACACATCAGCAACTACACATCATAATGCAATATTGCTAATGGCAGCACCCCCTACAGGTCAAATGTCACCAAATGTTTTGAGCGTCCTCCTAATGGGGTCATGAATATATGTAGTAACTTTGGTTGATACATGGCAGGGTTGCTGAGATATGAGCTCACTTCCTGTTTGGCGGCTTCGCCACCAATTTCGATTGGCTGTTATGGGCGAATGCTTTTGTCAATTGTTATAGAGAGCAATATATTGATAGGTTATGGTCTGAAGATGGTTTGTGCCAATTTTGGTGAGGATCCGCTGAAATTTGTAACCTGCGAAAACTTGTACGTGTTTTTGATTAAATCCAATATGGCGGCCGAATCAATTACGATGACATCACAAGTTAACTTGGGTCGGCCTAAGGACCTCCAACAGTATTACCAGACACCACTAGTGTGTTTTAATTCTAAGCACAACTGCAGCTACAGGCCAAAAGGCATGTTTCTTAATTACAACGCCCCCTAGAGGTCAAAGGTCACCAGATTTCTTGAGCGTCCCCCTGATTGGGTTCTGAGTCCATATACTAAGTTTGGTTATGATAGATTAATGGGTTGCTGAGATATGAGCTCACTTCCTGTTTGGTGGCTTCGCCGCAAAATTCGATTGGCTGTTTATGCGCGAATGGTTATAGTTCCGAAGACAAAAAGCAATGCATTAATGAGGCATGGTCTGTAGATGATATCTGTGAAGTTTGGTATCAATTGGACAAAATGTGTGACCTGTGAAGACATTTAAGTTTTTCTGATGAAATCCAATATGGCGGAAAATCCATCATAGCGGAAATTGACGTCATAGGGTGTGTTGAACTCGGCTTGGTCCAAGGATTCCAACGATACATCATTTTTGACAATCGGCCATACGGGTCAAAAGTTACGTGCGTGAACGCACATCCAACTTTGGCCTGTTGGTGGCGCTAGAGCGCTTGAGGTGCCGGCATGAAACTTGGTGAAATGAATTACTGGACTTTCCCCAATTAGTGTGCAAAATTTTATAACTTTTTACCAGACGGTTCTATGGGCTGCCATTGACTTCCATTGCAAAATAATGCGCATCATCAACTACTGGCCAAAATGCATTTTTGTCAATTACGGTGCCCCCTAGAGGTCAAATGTCACCAAATTTCTTGAGCGTCCTCCCGATGGGGTCTGAGGTACATGTACTAAATTTGGTTTTGATACATGAAAGCGTTGCTGAGATATAAAATCACTTCCTGTTTGGCGGCTTCGCCGCAAATTTCGATTGGCTGGTACAGGTCAATGCTTCTGTCAATTGTTCCAGAAAGCATTGCACTCATCAGGCATGGTCTGAAGATGGTCTCTGCCAATTTTGGTGAAGAACAGATGAAATTTGTGACCTGCGAAAATTTGTACGTGTTTTTGATTAAATCCAATATGGCGGCCGAATCAATTACGATGACATCACAAGTTGGCTTGGGTCGGCCTAAGGACTTTCAACAATATTACCAGACACCACTAGTGCGTTCTAATTCTAACCACAACTGCAGCTACAGGCCAAAAGGCATGTTTCTTAATTACAGCGCCCCCTAGAGGTCAAAGGTCACCAGATTTCTTGAGCGTCCCCCTGATTGGGTCCTGAGTCCATGGACTAAGATTGGTTATGATAGGTGAATGCGTTGCTGAGATATGAGCTCACTTCCTGTTTGGCGGCTTCGCCACAAATTTCGATTGGCTGTTACGCGCGAACGGTTTTAGTTCCGGAGACAAAAAGCAATGCATTAATGAGGCATGGTCTGTAGATTATATCTGTGAAGTTTGGTGTCGATTGGATAAAATATGTGACCCCTGATACATTTTAAGTGATTTTGATGAAATCCAAAATGGCGGAAAATCCATCATGGCGGAAAATGACGTCATAGGGTGCGTTGAACTCGGCTTGGTCCAAGGATTCCAACGATACCTCATTTGTGACAATCGGGCATACGGGTCAAAAGTTACGTGCGTGAACGCAAGTCCAACTTTGACCTGTTGGTGGCGCTAGAGTGGTCAAGGTGCCAACATGAAACTTGGTGAAATTAATCATGGGACTGTCCCCAATCAGTGTGCCAAATTTCACAACTTTTTACCAGACGGTTCTATGGGCTGCCATAGACTCCAATGGCAGAGGAAAGATGTTTAATAATAATAATAATAATAATAAGAAATCATAGAAACACAATGGGTGCCTTCGCAGCTTCGCTGCTTGGCCCCCAAATATAGCTGCAAGCAGCAATGTGGGGGCCAAGCAGACAGGCCAGATTTGCCATGTAAGTCAATGCCGTTGCATCAGACATATAGCCTTAAGCAGTCACAGCAAGTTCCATGCCATACAACCCAAGATTGGCTGAGTTACAAGGTCAAGTTTCACATCAAAACATAACTGATTTTGTGGAGCTGAACCAGGGCTGAGTGTCGCCGCCCCCTCCCCCAGCCAGCCCACCGCCGCAACCGCCCCTGCCCATCCCACCCCGCCCCACCCTTGCACGCACGCTTTAGAATGAACTGGATGGAACTTGCTGTCATCAGTTTCACATCAAAAATTAAAGATTGACTGAGATATGATCACACTTGCTGTGATTTAAATATAGAGGTCAAAAATTGACGTCATAGGGTGTGTTGAACTCGGCTTGGCCCAAGGATTCCAATGATACCTCATTTTGCCATTCGGGTCAACAGGTCAAAAGTTACGTCCGTGAACAAAAATCCAACTTTGGCCTGTTGGTGGCGCTAGAGCGCTTGAGGTGCCGGCATGAAACTTGGTGAAATGAATTATTGGACTGTCCCCAATTAGTGTGCAAAATTTTATAACTTTTTACCAGACGGTTCTATGGGCTGCCATTGACTTCCATTGCAAAATAATGCGCATCAGCAACTACTGGCCAAAATGCATTTTTGTCAATTACGGAGCCCCCTAGAGGTCAAATGTCACCAAATTTCTTGAGCGTCCTGCCGATGGGGTCGGAGGTACATGTACTAAGTTTGGTTTTGATACATGAAAGCGTTGCTGAGATATGAAATCACTTCCTGTTTGGCGGCTTCGCCACAAATTTCGATTGGCTGGTACCGGCCAATGCTTCTTTCAATTGTTCCAGAAATCAATGCACTCATCATGCATGGTCTGAAGATGGTCTCTGCCAATTTTGGTGAGGATCCGCTGAAATTTGTGACCTGCGAAAACTTGTACGTGTTTTTGATTAAATCCAATATGGCGGCCGAATCAATTACGATGACATCACAAGTTGGCTTGGGTCAGCCTAAGGACCTCCAACAGTATTACCAGACACCACTAGTGCGTTTTAATTCTAAGCACAACTGCAGCTACAGGCCAAAACGCATGTTTCTTAATTACAGCGCCCCCTAGAGGTCAAAGGTCACCAGATTTCTTGAGCGTCCCCCTGATTGGGTCCTGAGTCCATGGACTAAGTTTGGTTATGATAGATCAATGGGTTGCTGAGATATGAGCTCACTTCCTGTTTGGAGGCTTCGCCACAAATTTCGATTGGCTGTTACGCGCGAACGGTTTTAGTTCCGGAGACAAAAAGCAATGCATTAATGAGCCATGGTCTGTAGATGATATCTGTGAAGTTTGGTGTCGATTGGACAAAATATGTGACCCCTGATACATTTTAAGTGATTTTGATGAAATCCAAAATGGCGGAAAATCCATCATGGCGGAAAATGACGTCATAGGGTGCGTTGAACTCGGCTTGGTCCAACGATTCCAACGATACCTCATTTGTGACAATCGGGCATACGGGTCAAAAGTTACGTGCGTGAACGCAAGTCCAACTTTGGCCTGTTGGTGGCGCTAGAGTGGTCAAGGTGCCAACATGAAACTTGGAGAAATTAATCATGGGACTGTCCCCAATCAGTGTGCCAAATTTCACAACTTTTTACCAGACGGTTCTATGGGCTGCCATAGACTCCAATGGCAGAGGAAAGATGTTTAATAATAATAATAATAATAGTAAGAAATCATAGAAACACAATGGGTGCCTTCGCAGCTTCGCTGCTTGGCCCCCAATAATAAGAAATCATAGAAACACAATGGGTGCCTTCGCAGCTTCGCTGCTTGGCCCCCAATAATAAGAAAACATAGAAACACAATGGGTGCCTTCGCAGCTTCGCTGCTTGGCCCCCAATAATAGTAAGAAATCATAGAAACACAATGGGGCTTCGCAGCTTCGCTGCTTGGCCCCCAAATATAGCTGCAAGCAGCAATGAGGGGGCCAAGCAGGCAGTTCAGCAGTCCAGAAGTCCAGATTTGCCATGCAACTCAATGCCGTGGCATCAGGCATATAGCATTAAGCAGTCACAACAAGTTCCATGTCAAACAACCCAAGATTGGCTGAGTTACAAGGTCAAGTTTCACATCAAAACATAACTGATTTTGTGTGGCTGAACCAGGGCTGAGTGTCGCCGCCCCCTCACCCAGCCAACCCACCACTGCAATCGCCCCTGCCCGCCCCTGCCCGTCCCACCCCGTCCCACCCCGCCACACCCTTGCACGCACGCATTGAATTAACTGAATGGAACTCGCTGTCAACAGTTTCACATCAAAAATAAAAGATCGATTGAGATATGATCATGCTTGCTGTGATTTCAATGCCCCAATAGAGGTCAAAGGTCACCAAATTATTTGTGCATCATCAGGATGAACCAGATGGTTCTATGGGCTGCCATTGACCTCCATTGCAGAATAATGCAGCAACTACAGGCCAAAATACATTTTTGCCAATTACAGAGCCCCCTAGAGGTCAAAGGTCACCAGATTTTTTGAGCATCGTCCTGATGGGGTCAGTAGTCCATATACTACGTTTGGTTATGATACATGAAAGGGATGCTGATATATGGGCTCACTTCCTGTTTGGCGGCTTCGCCGCAAATTTCGATAGGCTGTTACAGACCAATGCTTTTGTCAATTGTTCCAGAAAGCAATGCACTCATCAGGCATGGTCTGAAGATGGTCTCTGACAATTTTGGTGAGGATACGCTGAAATTTGTGACCTGCGGAAACTTGTACGTGTTTTTGATTAAATCCAATATGGCGGCCGAATCAATTACGATGACATCACAAATTGGCTTGGGTCGGCCTAAGGACCTCCAACAGTACTACCAGACACCACTAGTGTGTTTTAATTCTAAGCACAACTGCAGTTACATGCCAAAAGGCATGTTTCTTAATTACAGCGCCCCCTAGAGGTCAAAGGTCACCAGATTTCTTGAGCGTCCCCCTGATTGGGTCCTGAGTCCATGTACTTAGTTTGCTTATAATAGATCAATGGGTTGCTGAGATATCAGCTCACTTCCTGTTTGGCGGCTTCGCCGCAAATTTCGATTGGATATTATGGATGAACGGTTTTAGTTCCGGAGACAAAACACCACAACTTTTGTGAGGCTTGGTCTGAAGAACATGTATGTCAAGTTTGGTGTCGATCGGACAAAATTTGTGACCTATGAAGTTTTAGTTTCACTTTCACTAAAATCCAATATGGCGAAAAATCCATCATGGCGGAAAATGACGTCATAGGGTGCGTTGAACTCGGCTTGGTCCAAGGATTCCAACGATACCTCATTTTTGACAATTGGCCCTACGGGTCAAAAGTTACGTACGTGAACGCACGTCCAACTTTGGCCTGTTGGTGGCGCTAGAGTGCTCGAGGTGCCGGCATGAAACTTGGTGAAATTAATCATTGGACTGTCCCCAATCGGTGTGCCAAATTTCACAACTTTTTACAAGACGGTTCTATGGGCTGCCATAGACTCCAATGGCGGAAGAAAGATGTTAAATAATAATAATAATAGTAAGAAATCATAGAAACACAATGGGGCTTCGCAGCTTCGCTGCTTGGCCCCCAAATATAGCTGCAAGCAGCAATGAGGGGGCCAAGCAGAGAGTTTAGCAGGCCAGATTTGCCACGAAACTGAACGCAGTTGCATTAAACATATAGCATTAAGCAGTCACAGCTAGTTCCATGGCAAACAACCCAAGATTGGCTGAGTTACAAGGTCAAGTTTCACATCAAAACATAGCTGATTTTGTGGGGCTGAACCAAGGCTAAGTGTTGCCGCACCCTCCCTCAGCCAGCCCACCGCCGCAATCGCCCCTGCCCGTCCCACTCCGCCCCACCCTTGCACGCACGCATTAGAATGAACTGGAAGTAACTTGCTGTCATCAGTTTCACATCAAAAATGAAAGATCGATCACACTTGCTGTGATTTAAACACAGAGGTCAACACACATCAACACAGACAACACAACATGTGGTGAACACACATCCAAATTTGGCCTGTTGGTGGCGCTAGAGCCCTTGAGTGAAATTAATTATTGGACTGTCCCCAATCAGTGTGCAACATTGTATAACTTTTTACCAGACGGTTCTATGGGCTGCCATTGATTTCCTTTGCAGAATAACGCACATCAGCAACTACTGGCCAAAATACATTTTTGTCAGTTACAGAGCCCCCTAGAGGTCAAAGGTCACCAAATTTCTTGAGCGTGTTCCTGATGGGGTCTGAGGTACATGTACTAAGTTTGGTTTTGATACATGAAAGCGTTGCGAAAAGTGAAATATGAGCTCACTTTCTGTTTAGCAACTTTTTCTTCTTGTTACGTGGCAAGCATGGTATGTGCATTATGGCCACCCTGAACTGGAAGATGACTCTCCTTTTACAGAATATCGAATAAAAAATAACGTTGGTCCATGTGTCATTTCCAGCTTTGGAACTTGGTGCATGGTCAGAGCTGACTGGCGCTGGATCCGAGCTGCAGTGTTCAATATGGCATTGACTATGAATTGGCCAGATTTATTAGCCTAGTGTCCGCCATTCATTTGTATGGAGGGCGGGACTTAATCACTCTCTCCAGTTATATATAATACCCCCATGTGTGAAACAACATAAGCTTCAATCAGATGTGTTTTCAGATATATGTTGGGTGCAATAATGGTGTGACTGTTACTAAATGTTGGAGCCTATGTAATGTCAATAAAATACAAATATTTTTGTCTGACTTTATCCTTTATTCACATTTCTTTTTTTTTAATCATGCAAATTAGGCCTACCACATTTTATGCAGATATTGCCTGATTTGCTGAGTCTGGATATGAGATTTCAGAAAACTTGCAATACAACAATGATGTTTTTTATGATAGTAAATAAGTTTCATGGTAGTTAAGTTTCATGGTGATATTTGTTTTTTAACCTATCACCTGTAATCTCTAACCTTTCCATCAAATGTATTTTGTGTTCTGTGTGGAAATATTTTGATATCGAGAATGGCAAATGAAGTAGGGACTTTTATTGTGACGAGTATTATCCAATAACTCCTCTGTGACATCTACCATCTTTCTTTTAGCTGACTACAACTGTCGAGGTAAGACGCAAAGTTAACATCTCCAGAAAATGAATTGATATGTCTGTATATTTGGTTTTGAGCTACTTATAACAGAATAGGCACACAAAAATATGTCTAGCTGAGGTGCATCTGGAGAGCCACCTTTGTTAAATGTGTTAGCAGCTGCTAACGTTTTAGTGTCACACTATGAACGACAAACGTTAACGTTAAAGTTAGGCAGACAGGAAAGGTAGTGATTGTGTAAAAATGAATTAGTAACTTTAATAGCCTAACGTTACATAAAACATATTATCCTATGGAAGCAGGCAATGTGTTAATCTCATGAAATACGTTGTATCGTCGAATTAAGTTTACATCATGCTGGCTTCACGCCATGATGCAGGGTAACGTTGTTAGGCACGTTTGATTGTGAGCAATTAACTTTGTGGTAACGTTAACGTTAACTGAACTCATTTGGAATAGAACTAACTGTTGGAAAACGTTTTTCGGTACTATAACCTTGGTTGAGTTTTGGAGTCATGTCTGATCTTGAAAGCCGTTTGGAATGCAAGTTAACCTTAATGTTAGCAGAGCCCGTTTAGACATTCTCTGCTAAATCAGACAGACTTCTAGCAGCTAACTTATAGCTGAAGGGAGAACATAGCAAACCCGTACGAGTTGATTAAGCATTAAACAAATGTATGGCTCCGTTTCATGTACACCGTGTGTAAAGGCAGGTAACTATGTACAATTCTTAACAAATGAAGTAATTTAATTGATTTTAAACAGAGGATGTGAAGTTATCCTAGGTTAAATTGGTCTTGTTTGGGTGGAATGTGACCGAGGCTGCTAAAATCATAGCTATGAATACGTAGGTTACGGCTAAAATACTCTTTTACAATTACAAGCAAAATCACTCGTTTGTAAGCTCAAAGTACATATCTATGTAATTGTAAATGCTAAGTTTGTATCTTTAATAAACTATATATGTTAAATGTTTTCCAGATTTTGGATTCCTTTTTGAGCAAGTTAATTGAAGGTAAGTGTTAAATGTTTCAGGGCTTTTATGTAACGTAGCAACTACTACAACTTCTAGGGAAATTTTGAAACTTTTATGCTGCATTGCCTGCAAAATGTAAAACCGTAGTGCTAGTAAGAAATATGCCATATGTTTATCTGGAATAATTACAGCTGTGCTCGGCCTTGTGTATGGCCTTACAGTTCTGGACAGAAAAACTAGTATATTACACTGATATGTGCTGATTCAGAGTAATTTCTATGGCCTCATAGTAGAAAGTCATGAGAATCACTGCAGGGACTCCTCCTGGTATTATTTGTGTTATGGATGAATGTGGTGTGGCATGCATATGAAAGTAAGTAAGGACGGTTTAAGTGTTGTAGAGGGAAACATTACTGCTGTATTGTAAGTTAATCCTAACATTTGGTTAATAGTCTGATTTGTATACCGGGATGCAGGTTGAATTGGGTTGCTGGGCTTTGGACAGAGATGCTCACATAGTTGCTCATCCTGAGCTTGGATTAGTTTTATTCCTGTCTCGTATGCTTTGTACTTTAGGTCAAGAATGTGTATGCCTAACTAGGGTGTAGCTGTAAATGTGTGCAATAGGTTCCATTTCATGGTACTTGTGTGTAGGCCTAGTGGTATGTAACAATCCTCCAGATTTGTTTAGCAGATTAATAATAGCTATAAAGCTACATATCACCCCTTTTGATAAATGCAGTGTGGCCTACTCTAGCAGGAAGTGCAAAATAAAAAAGTAACATTTGCCTACTGCCCCCATCAAGGCAAATATTTCAAAAAAATATAAATATCCTTGATTAGACTATGTTCGTGTTTTGTGGAAGAGAAAATTGGCGTTAGTCCTGGTTTTAGTAGTAGTAGTGGGCAGTATGCAGTCAGATAGGTCACCATAGGCATATTTGGATTTGCTACGGATGGATTCACAAATAAATAAATTACATTTGGCAAGATACTTATATACAGGCTAAATGCAAATGGGCTACGCCAATGCATTATATTTTACATTAACAAAATGCAGAAAAATAGAACGGATTGAAAATAAAGTAGTCAGGTATGTCTGTCATTTGCAATCAATTGCAAGCAATTGGTGTACTGGCATGTTTAACTGTTAGCTGCAGTGCAATGTTACATTATGTGTAAGTTAAGTACAGAACCGACTGTGCAACCAGATTTTTTTCTGTGCTCTTAAATCTTTTAACTTGGGCGCATAAGTGCTCCTGGATTTTTTTTTTTTAAATGTAGAGCCCTGTCTTAAGTTCAGAAGTTAAAGAGTCTTTATGATGTAAATATGTACATTGTTATTGCCTGTTTATCAGAACTGATGAAAGTATTAGTGCTAACTGTATGAGATTTCTATTGTTTTCTGTGTATTTTGCAGATGCCGCGTCCAAGCAAGCGGTCCAGGGCGGCCAAGAAGAGAGAGGCTGACTTGAGGTCCACTGAGGTCAGGCTGTTGAGCTTTACTATATGTCCTGATGTATTATGATTGTGTGTTTAATAGGAAACATGTAATGTTGGACACATTTGATATGTTTCTCCCCATTCTTATTTACAGTAGTTTTTATGTTTGCTTGAAATATGCCGCTTACATGTTGAATGTATTTGATTTTAATGAAGGATGTGCTGCATGTCTAATTTAAAGGAGAAATCCAGCGAGTTCTTACATAGATCTACGTTTCTCAAGGTGACCAAGTATTGTCGGTACAAAAAATGAAAATGTTTGTTTTACCGGTAGCTGCTGGTTGTAGCAACTTGAGCTAGGAAAAACTGATTGTTTTGATTTTGTTTCATACCAACAGTACTCAGTGACCTTGAGAAACGGAGACCTATGTGAAAACTCCATATTTCCTTTTGAAGTTGCTGAATCATGATCTAAATATATTAACATTACTGTTCTGAAAGTATGTGTATATTAGTTGCTTTAATGATGGAATTATTAAAGAAGTATGGTATGTTAGACTTGGTAACTTTATGATGGGTTTTCTGTGTTACAGGTGCCGAGCAAGAGGTCCCCGGTGGCGCAGGTTGACTTGGTCTCCTGTGACGAGGTTGGGCGTCCTCGTAAAAAAGCCCACACACAGTCTTCGGACGCTATACAGTCTTCGGACAGCCAGTTGCAATGCCAGTTACAATGCCAGTTACAATGCCAGTTACAATGCCAGTTACAGTCTTCGGACGCAATACAAGCAAACTCTACCAACTCTCAAACAAACTCTACCAAAACTCTGAATATGTGCCATGACTCTGTTGTAAACTCATTGTCAAGTAATGTGAAAGAAAATAATGCTACTGATTGTTGTTCTTTGAATGAATCTGTTGACTTCCCAGAGAGATCTGTGCTGATGGGGTCTTTTCATCAAGGTCATTCACGGTTTGGAAATGTGCGCAACAAGCAGTGTGGTGCCATCAGCTTGACTGCTGTTTTGAAGTCCAAGATGAAGAACGTGTGGAGCTGGGAAACTGGAGATCTTGATGATGTTTTGATTAAGGGAACTGTTCTATACAGGTCAATGAGTGGACAGGGTAAAATAAGAGACCATGGAAGGGGTTACATTGCTGTGTCTGAATTACCTAGGCAATATGAAGTGTGGAATTGTGATTTTGCAATAAACTTTGCTGAATCTTACACTGGATTTATTCACGTTGATGACTATGACCATGCTTTGCGTGATGTTGCCATGCCTTTTGATGTAGCACTGCAGCGGGCACTGTTTAGCAATGATGCTTGTTTGTTAACCATTTGTGCTAATACATGTGCTATAGTGAATGCAGGAGCAAGGTTTGCCTTTGTTGATTCACATGCAAACAGGAATGTCAACCAGAGAGGTCAGAGGACAAGTTGTGTTGCATACTTCAGCTCTGTACAGGCCCTGATCACATCTGTTTATGACTTTGCACGATCTTTTGGCGTAAGCACACCACGGTTTGAGGTAACTGGTGTCACAGCAGTAACTCATGCAACCACCGAGATGACTGACTCATCCAGCTGCGCAACAAGCTCTGTGAATTACTGTCCACTCTACAGTGATGCTGTGAAGGGTAGGCCTAAAGTGTACCAACGGCAGGAATTTGTAAGTGGGTTGTTTAAGCCACCAAAGGTTGTAGGAAATGCTACAAATTGCACAGAACAGTTGCAGACAAAACAAGACACAAATGCCCGTTCCAATGTAAGCAGCAGAACACTCTACAGTGATGTTTTGAAAGGAATGCCCTGTAAGGATGTTAAACAAAACGTTTGCAGACCTCTGTATGTACATGAAGTTGGCGTAACTCTGAACAGAGATCGTGCATCAAAGGACGAAAACAGAAGCTGTGAGTGTAATGTAAAGAAACCAGAGACCAAAAAGGATAAGCAGTCATTCAATGAAAGTACAACAGACGATGTCATTCTTGTCGATGTAGAAACACACAAACAGTCTTTAAAGCGTAATCTGCAGGCAACTGATGATGTCATCATAACTGATACAAGAGTACACAAACAGGCTTTTAAACCTTTAACTCGTCAGGACCAGGATGCACTGTGCACGCGTTTAGAGCTTCAAAATGAAAATGTTGATTTAGGCTTAATGGCAACCACTGATCTCGATGACATGGGATGTCCCTGTAAGATAAAAAGCATAAAACCTGATGGGAATTGCTTTTACCGTAGCCTAACCTTTAGCATTTGTCACAATGAAGACAAGCATTTGAAAATAAGACGGGCTGTCGTGAAACACCTTCAGAGAAACAGCATCAAATTTGAAACATATCTGAGGGATGAATACATATCTGTGCAGGACTATGTGAGTAAATCAAGAATCTACTACTGTGGTTCATGGGCAAAAGAGATTGATATTTTTGCTGCTGCTGACTTATTGCAAACAACTATATTTACTTTCAATGATGGAAGATGGAATATGCACAGACCTACAGACTCACAGACATGTAGAGATAATTGCATTTATTTAAATCACACTGGCAGTCATTATGAAGTTGTTGAATGTGTACAACACAAAGATGCAGGAAGGCCTTGTGCAGGAACATGCCAGCCAGTCAAGATTGATGACAACTTGAGGCCACAACGGAAAAGAAAGTTGAAAGATGAATCAGAAAATGTGAAAGCAAAGAAAGACCGCCAACAATATCAAAATGATAATGATTACAGACAGAGAAAAGTTCAATATGTCAAAGATAAGTACCAGAAAGATAAGCTTGCCAAACAGACTAAGCGCCAGTGCTCTCGTGACTATTTCCTAAAGAAATACAGAACAAATCTGGACTTTAGGAAATTCGTGCTTCAGCGTTTTCAGAGAAAATATCAAACAAATCCAAAATTTCAGAAATTACGAAGTGTTTATTTTCAAAAGAAATATAAGGAAAATACAGATTTTCAAGCAAAGGTACGAGAGTATTCCAAAGACAAATACAGGAGAAATCTTAAACATCAGAATGCTGTCCGTGATTATTCTAAAGTTAAATATAAAACAAACAGCACATTTCAGAGACTTGTCCGTGATTACAGTCATATGAAATACAAGAAAAACATTGGATTCCAGAACAAAATTAAAGAGCATAACAAGAGGAAGTATCAAGAAAATGAAAACATCCGTATAAATAAAATCAAAAGAAGTCGTGAGAGTTGTTTAATATGGCAGAAGAAACAAGAAGACATTGGCCTAGCTATTGATCATTTTCGTCAGGAGGTCAGCTGTGGTCCTGAATATGTATGCTCAGTATGTCACCGTTTACTCTTCAGGAAGCAAGTGGTTGAGTGTAAAAGACATTGCTATGAAAGAAAAGGAGCAGAAGTGGCTGCATTGGCTAATAGATGCATAACATTGCAATATTTACATGTGTGTGATGTTGAATGTGATCAGAAATGTCATTTGTCTGATAGTCCATCAAGCAAATTATGGATTTGCCATACATGTCATCGTAAAATACTTGGAGGAAAACTTCCCGAAGAGAGTGTTACCAACAACATGCATTTGGATGATATTCCAGCGGAACTTAAATGTCTAAACTCTTTGGAACAACATCTCATTGCACGTCACATTCCCTTCATGAAGCTGTTGTGTTTGCCTCGAGGCCGCCAGAGAGCTTGCCATGGTCCTTGCGTCTCTGTTCCAGTTAATAACGCAGGTGTGACAAATATACTCCCAAGAAATGAATGTGATGACAAGATGATAAGAGTGAAACTGAAACGCAAGTTGACGTATAAAGGTCATTACGAGTACATGTATGTCCACACTGATCGTGTCAGAAATGCACTGAGGTATTTGATGGCAAACAATAAATGGTACGGTGATGTGACTATGAATGACGAATGGGTAAACTCTCTGAATGGCACTGACCAGAATGAGGAAAGTACCAAACACGAAACACCTGCTAACAGTGATGATGACAATGTTCCTGAAGAGCAAGCAGAGGAAGATGTAACTTATATCAAAGACCAGAATGGGCTTTTGTCAGATACATCATTACAACCTGTCGATCTGGGTTCAGAGATCATTGATCAGAATTTTCAGGATATACTTAATGTGGCACCAGGTGAAGGTAACAGTCCAGTGAGGTTGCTGTCTGATAAAACCAACGAGGCAAAATGTTTCCCTGTTTTGTATCCATCTGGTGGACCTACATTCCATGATGAAAGAGAGTCCAAAATAACTCTGTCACGGTACCTGAATACACGCATTCTGAATGCAGATGGGCATTTTGCACAGAACACAGACTTCATTTTTTACGCACAATACATATCAGAGGTGCATCAAGTTGTATCTGGTGTATCAGTGGCATTACGCAAAGGTGGCGGCAACTCTTCTCTGAAAGACGCATCACCAGACATGTTGTTGAACTCAGAGTCGTTGGGTAAAATATTGCGCAATGACGAAGGATACAAGTTCTTACGAGGAATTCGTGGCACACCTCCATACTGGATGGCAGTTCAGAAAGATTTATTTGCCATGATAAGACAACTCTCCATACCCACGTTCTTTGCATCTTTTAGCTCTGCAGATTTGAGATGGCCTGAAATGCTGAACTCTATTCTAAGAATAGAAGGTAAACAAACGTCTGTTGACGATCTTGACTGGTCTGACAAATGTGGACTCATACGTCGAAACCCTGTGACAGCGGCAAGAATGTTTGATCACAGATGGCATTGCTTTCTCCGTGATGTAATCATGTCGCCAGCAGAACCCATAGGGAAAATAAAGGACTACTTTTATCGTGTTGAATTTCAACAACGTGGTTCTCCTCATGTCCACTGTCTCTTTTGGGTTGAAAATGCTCCCAAGATTGATAAAGAGAGTGATGATGAAGTGGCACAGTTCATAGATACATACATCACTTGTGAGATTCCACCAGAAACAGATGCAGAGCTTTATGAGGTTGTGAGCAGCGTACAGAGGCACAGCACAAGACACTCTAAGACTTGCCGCAAGAAAAACACAGTGTGCAGGTTCAACTTCCCACGGCCACCATCAAGCTGTACTTTCATCACACGAGGCGGTAACTGTGAGGACTTGAATGGCAATGATGACAATACAAGTGCGAGTGCAATAATAAAGAATGTTAAAACTGCGTTGACCATGCCTGACATGAATTTTGATACAGCCGATGCATTTTTTGAGTCTCTTGGGATAGATCAAGGTTTGTTTGAAAAGGCGTACAACATATGTTCCAAAAAGAAAAGCATTGTCCTGAAACGAAATCCTGGAGACATTTGGGTGAACCAGTACAACAAAGACTTACTCCGTGCTTGGCAAGGCAATATGGATATCCAGTATGTCACAGATGCCTTTTCAGTTGTGGTCTACATACTGTCGTACATCACAAAAGCAGAACAAGAAATGGGTTTGCTCTTACAACGTGCCCAAGACGAGTCAATGAATGGCAACCTTGATGCAAAAGCAGCATTCAAACAGCTTGGAAGTGTATACCTACACAACAGAGAAGTTTCAGCCCAAGAGGCAGTGTATCGATTAACACACATGCACTTGAAAGAATGCTCTCGTGACGTACAGTTCATTCCAGTTGGTGATAATCCTGTTAGGATGAGTTTACCTCTGCATGTACTTCAAAATAAAGCCCAATTCCAACAGTGTAATGATGAAAGCAGCATTTGGATGACCAATGTGATTGAGAGATATAAGAGCAGACCCCAGAATGAACAATTTGAGGATTTATGCCTGGCCAGTTTTTGTTCTGAATACAGAGTTCTATCAAAGTCACAGGTTCCGACTGAAAAAGATTCACATGACATTATACAGCTCAACAACAATTGTGGTTTTGTGAAACGAAGGACCCGAACTGAACCTGCTGTCGTGAGGTATCCCAGATTTTCTCCCACAAAAAACCCTGAAAAGTACTTCCATTCGTTGCTGCAACTGTTTCTGCCTTACTATGAAGACTGTCACCTCAAACCGCCCCAGTTTGATACATATGAACATTTCTATAAAAATGGTGCAGTGAAATGTGGTGTTGATGTTCAAAGAGTGCAGTCGATTGTGGATACCAACAAAGCTTTATTTGAAAAAGAAAGTGATGAGATTGACAGAGCTAAACAGCTGCTGGAAGACAAAATTGATTTGGAAGATGCCTGGGCTCAAATATGTCCTGAAACAGAAAGGGAGCGTCTTCGTTGTTTGGATCTGATGAAAGAAAAAGTTGTAGATGATGAAGGTGATGATGATGACAAACTCATTCCTGACCTGACAGCAAACCCACAGACTACATGCACTTTGGAAACAAATCATGTGTCAATGCCCAGACAGGATGCATTGCATTTATTGCGATCATTAAATGAAGAACAGTCTGCCATATTCTATGCTGTTCGTAAGTGGTGTTTGCAGAAACTGTTTGGACAAAATCCTGAACCGTTGCGATTATTCATTACTGGTGGAGCAGGAACGGGGAAAAGCCATTTAATCAAAGCGATACATTACGAATCTACACGGCTGTTGTCACAGATTGCTGAAAATCCTTAGGACCTCACTGTGCTTCTAACAGCCCCTACAGGAGTGGCTGCATATAACATTGGCGCTGCAACAATTCACAATACATTCTCCATTGGTGCAAATGTCAAACTGCCATATCAACCACTAGGTGATGAGAAAGTAAATTCTTTGCGAACCAAAATGGGCAGCTTGCAAATTCTGATCATTGATGAAGTGTCCATGGTCGACCACCGTCTTTTGGCTTACATTCATGGTAGACTGCGTCAAATCAAGCAGACTGGTGATTATTCCTTGTTTGCAAAAGTTTCCCTGATTTGTGTGGGTGATTTTTTTCAACTCAAGCCCGTGAAAGGCACGCCTCTTTTTGCTGAAAACAAAGGAGCCAACCTGTGGGACAACAACTTTGAGGTTGCAGAACTGACTAAAGTTGTTAGACAAGAAAATGCAGCATTTGCAGAAATGCTTAATCGTCTCAGAGTCCGTAAAAAGAACGAACCTCTCACCAACTGTGATGTTCTCACATTGAGGCAGCGTGAAACTGGTGAGGAATCTACAGACATTCATGTGTATGCTACAAATGCAGAGGTTGATGAATATAACGTGAAGAGACTGCAAGAGACCTGCCCAGACGCAATCAGCATACGTGCTCAAGACTTTGTCCGAAATCCCAAAACTGGAAGAATGGAACGGAAAGTTGGCTTTCACACAAAAGTTTTCAACTCTTGCTTGCCTAAATGTGTTTCGTTGGGTGTTGGAGCAAGGGTCATGTTGAAGAAAAACATAGATGTGTCTGATGGCCTTGTCAACGGAGCATGTGGCACAGTCGTGGAAATCATTCAGAGTCAACAAGAGGATGACATACCTGCAGCTATCCACGTGGAGTTTGAAGACCCTAATGTAGGAAAGATCCAGAGGTCAAAAGCAAAAAGGGTTTCTGAACGTTCAACGATAGTGGAAGTGCAAGAGGAACAAGTGGCTACTAATGGTGGAGTACGAAGGCAACTGCCGATTAGCCTGGCCTGGTCAGTAACTGTGCATAAATGTCAAGGGCTTACTGTTGAAAGGGCTGTTGTATCACTCAAGAAGATCTTTGCTCCAGGACAAGCATACGTTGCATTGAGTCGTGTTAGAACTCTCGGTGGGCTGATAATTGAGGACTTCAAAGAATCTGCCATATTTTGTGATAACAAAGTAGGTTCGGCTATGAAAAGCTTGCCTGAGTTTGACTTTGGAATGTCTGTTTCATCCAACATGAACCCTGTGTGCACAGTAGCACTTCACAATGTGCAGAGTTTGAATGCTCACATTCAGGATGTTCAATCCCACAAAGCCCTCATGAACGCTGATTGTATTTGCTTAACAGAGACGTGGCTCAATGTAGACACTGAAGAAGAGCCACAACTTCCAGGATACGTCTTCAAACACAATCCGAGAGGAAACTGTTACGATGACTCCGAGCCAGCCTTTGCAGCGCTGAAACAACAACAAAGAGGTGGAGTTGGTGTGTATTGTTCAGAAAACATTGATGTGCAGGTGTCAATTCCAGAAAGATGCAATTTGGAATGTCTGTATTTTGAAATACCTCATGCAAATTTGATTGCTGCTGTGTTGTACAGGCCCAGCTCTTATAAGATTGACATGTTTCGAGAACAGTTATTACAGGTCATCTTTGAACTTGAGAAGCATCCAGGGAGGAAACTCATCATGGGAGACTTCAATGAGGACATCTTTGTATCGTCTACAATTCTCAAGTTACTGGAACGGCATGGGTACACTCAACATGTGCAAGCAGCTACAACTGAAAAAGGTACATTAATAGATCATGTCTACATTAAAGGCACAGAAGATGTTGTTGTTGAAGTTGTGCAGACATACTACAGTTTTCATGAAGCGATACTGATCTCACTGTTGTAATGTTTTCTGTGATTAATAATATTCGTCTTTGAATAGGTAGGCATTTATGTTCTGGCTATGTTACATATGACATCATTATGAGTTCACTTCATATTCCGTCCGCTAAGTGGGGTTTGGGTGGGTGGGTGGTGGCAAGGAGAAAGCATAACACTGGACGGTCCTTGCAAGGGATGGGAGGGGTATGGGGGCCATTTTCCAAAAGAAGTTGCAAATAACGGTAAAGATATACAGATGAATATGTAAATATCAGGAAGCTATACAGTTGATTTATTATCTAGGCAACTAATTTTTTTTTTAAAGTCAGCAGATCATTCCTTAATTGTCTAAAGCATTTTAGACTATGTCTTGTTAATGTTTGTCAAATTATTTCATTTTGGTTACATTACACCACCATTACACCAAGTTATGCATAATGCTTTAAATGCTAAAAAGAGTCCAAATTAAAGTTTTAATTAATGGACAGACATATCACTCTATTGAATGATTTTATCTTTACCGTTATTGTAAAACCTTAACATCATCAGTGAATTACAGTTAAGACGATAACAGTCAATAACAGCAAACACAGCAGTTCAATTTTAGTGTACAAAAAAACGATAACAGTAAAATAAAATTAACCGTATTATTTGACACAGATATCACAGTCAGTTGAAGACTGGTATTATTATTGCAACACCGAGTTGAAGGACAACAATACCTTAAATCTTCAATGAAGTGAAAGAATAAATTATGTATGAATGAATTGTCTTGAGATTATGTAAGAATGGTGAAAACAAACAAAGAAAACAAATCTTAAGTGCAACTTCTTTTGGAAAATGGCCCCCATACAGGGATTTTTTTTGTTTAACATTTTTATGAATTATGGAATTATACCAAGTGGACAGTCATGCCATTGCTGTTTATCATCCATATCGAAGGTGTCCAAATCACCACCAATTTGCAGCTAAGCTACAGTTTTCAACAGTTGTGTGACACAAAAAGTGTACCTGGTTCACCCGTATTGGTGTCATACTGACAAATGCTTTGGTACAGTAAAATCATGATACCATGAAGATCACTTGAGATAGTGCTGATTACAGACAAACTCTTGTCATTTACTGTGGGATCAGTTCTGTTCCCTTTAAGCTGACACAAGTCAGAGGCCCAGCCTCATCTCGCTGCAACACCACTATTTCTTGGAAAAGGGCAGAATCTCCAAGGACATTCTGTTTGGTGGAGTTGCCACCAGCACCAGGGCAGTTGAAGGACATGAAAGCCATGGACAGCAATGCAGTCTGCTGAGACAAGCATGTGAGTAAACACGCTTGCTGGAGATAGGTGATGTGTAAAGGGGGAAATTCAGAGGACACAGTCAGAAGAATACCATTTGGATTAAAAAAAAAAACAGCAGCAACAGCCATTATTCCTGTGTCGGACTATACAGCCATTTTTAGCAGTGATTTCTATGTCTACGAGACTGACAAGTGGCGTCTTAGCACTGTGTATCTTTCATACCAATTGAACTGAATAATAATAATAATAATAATAATAATATGTTTATTTTACTGTATATAGCGCCTTTCTCAAACCCAAGGTCGCTTTACATAGTCGAAGGAAAACACCTTACCATTTTTGTCTGAGTGATGAAAATACATGTTAGCAGTCATTTACATATTCAGCACTGTCCACTTGGTATGCAGTTCTGTAAACAGGGTCTAATACACATGGTGAATCAAAGTAAATTGCATTGTTAAAGTAGTTAAAATATGTATCAGTTGATTATTTTATTTACAAATCTGTTACAATATATTGACAGACCTTAGATAAATATTTTGTTTATGTAAAAATGCTATGTTTTGACATGAAGAATTCAGAGAAGAAAGTTTATTTTTGTTTCTAAGTTTTAGATTGGGTGAGGACAATTCAGTTGGCTACTTAATCAACCCAGGACAATTTTCAGCCATTAGTCCTGGACAACAACTTGAAATAAGACATATTTAATGGTTGAAGTTTTATTTTTTCTGCCTGTGTGATGCGTTGTTCGTTTTCCATTTGGGCCTGATTTTGTATTAGGCTGTTCTTTTGTGTTCTGTTCTTTTGTGTGGGACTGATTTGTTTTAGCTGCGACTGTACTATAAGTATTTTGTTATCACACCGCAGACTAATTTAGATGGTGTGTAACATGTTAGGCCTACTTTACTTGTTGATACATTGAATGAACTATTTTTATTTTGTTTTGTTTTGTTATGTTATTATCAATTATTGTGAAGTATGTTTTGGCATGGAAGGAAAAAGTAGGAAGAGTTATTGATATTATATCAGAAAAGTTACTAATGCTCTATGAATTTCATTTCATATTGGCATATGGAATCTATTCACTAACATATTGCTAAATTTCACTGCTGGATCTATACAATTAACCACCACAAAACAATGGACTGAATATGGAGTGCAAGAAGTCCTACTTTGTAAGACAAAACTGAACCAACCACTACAGAGGTTTGGAGTCAGAAATGCAGTCATGCTCTCCTGACATATTGACATTATGTGAGTATCCATTATATGATATATATAACTGTAATTTTTTTCCAAGACAGGCATCCTAATTCTGATTCATGCACTTTTGACAGGATGTAAACTTTAAGAAAAAGACATGTTGGTTTATTTTACCTGTGTAACAATAGCATGTAGACTTTTATTGTAAATGTACATCTGCTATCAAATAACCATACAGAAAATGTTGGCCAAGGCCCAGCAACGTAGCCTTTCGAGTGACCTGCACCAGACACAGGGCATGCTGAGGATCACGGACATCCACCAACAACGCAGCCTTCGGAGTGACCTGCACCAGTCCTGCTGCTGATCACGGACATCCGCCAGTAACGCAGCCTTCCGAGTGACCTGCACCAGTCCTGCTGTGGATCACAGACATCTGCCAGTAACGCAGCCTTCCGAGTGACCTGCACCAGTCCTGCTGTGGATCACAGACATCTGCCAGTAACGCAGCCTTCCGAGTGACCTGCACCAGTCCTGCTGTGGATCACAGACATCTGCCAGTAACGCAGCCTTCCAAATGACCTGCACCAGTCCTGCTGAGGATCACGGACATCCATCAGCCTCAGAGTCTTCTGAGAGACCTGCACCAGTCCAGCTGCGAATCACGGACATCCACCAGCAATGCAGCCTTTTGCGTCACCTGCACCAGTCAAAGAGCCTGCTGAGGATCACAGCCATCCACCAGCCTCAGAGCCTTCCGAGTGTCCTACACCAGTTCTACTGAGGATCATGGATATCAGTCAGCCCCACAGCCTTCCGAGTGACCTGCACCAGTCCTGCTGCGGATCACAGATATCCGCCAGCAACGCAGCCTTCCCAATAAACTGCACCAGTCAAAGAGCCTGCTGCGGATGACAAACAACCACCAGCAACACAGCCTTTCGAGTGACCTGCACCAGACACAGGGCCTGCTGTGGACCACGGACATCCGCCAGCAACGTAGTCTTCCCAAAGAACTGCACCAGTCACAGAGCCTGCTGCGGATGGCGGACATCTGCCAGCCATGCAGCCTTCCGAGTGAACTGCACCAGACACAGGGCCTGCTGAGGACCATGGACATTGTCCAGGAATGCAGCCTTGCAAGGGACCTGCACCATCACAGGGCCTGCTGAGAATCACAGACATCCACTAGCAATGCAGCCTATCAAGATCTTATATTAAGGTTATGTAAGTATCCGTGTTTTTCTTTTGCCAAAAGATGCAATCTAAATGTTTATGCATATTTAGTAGGATGTACATTTTATACACTATTGCTAACACCTGTGCAACAAAATAATGTATACTTTTACTGTAAATTTACATGTGCTCTAAAACTACCTTACAGATAATGTTTACCAAGTCTCAAAGAATACCTGCTGAGAGACTTCAGAGCTGAGATGTGGCCACTGCCACAGGTATGCACAGAGCTTGTCCATGCGTCTGTTCCCTGGGGCACACCAATGGCGAGGACTGCTAAGGCTCATCCGCTCATCTGCCAGCCACACAACCTATCGAACCAACTGTACCAGACGGAGAGCCTGTTGAGACTCCTCCTTTTTCATTGTTGGTTGTGGTGGTGCAGAGGGACTTGTACTTGTCAAAGAGCCTGTTCAGGGTCATGGACCTCCACCAGCCTTGCAACCAATAGCAGTTACCTGTAAAAGTCAGAGCCTGTTTAGGCTCATGGACCCCCATCAGCCTTGGTACCTGCTGAGGTTCATGTAGCTGATCTTGGCCATCTGCAACAGCACTACCAGACAGTATTATAAAGGGCAATGAGCTGTAGATGGGGCCATCTACTGACTACCGGTTAAAAGATTGACTTTGTCCTGTAGATTGGTATAGGCCCATTTAGTAATAAAAGCGAATTAGAAATAATTGGGGATTTAACGACTTCATGTTTTGCACTTGTGTGGTCAAGTACTTATATATGTTTTTGCATTTTGTCAGTTTTATTTTTTACTATTTTGGGCATGTTTGTTTTTTGTGTTGTCATTGTTTTGCATGGAACTTTCTTTTTCTTACATTAAATTTGATACAATAATTCAAAAAAAATATCATACTATCATACTATTGTTACGTCCCAGTTAACCCTCCCGGCTCGTCAAACCCCTGTAAACATATGTGTGGAGGGAAACGGGAGCAACACTAAGTGTTTGTGTGTGTGTATGTTGTGTGCGTAAGTGTATGTAAACAAGCCAAAAACAAAAAGAAACGGCACCGGACAGATTCCCCAGGTAGATGGAGCTTACCTCGTCTCACGGGGACTGTTCTCAGGGCCGCTGCCTTATCGCGGAAGAGCCCGCGCGGTTCTTTGTCCTCCTTCCGAGGTCGTGCAGTTTTTAGTTTGTTTAAAAACTTTGGTGTATTCCCAGGTATTTCCCGTGCACAAGTGAGTGCTGGCGTTGGCGTAACCCGGCGTGGATACTAGGCAACTCGGCGACGTACTGAAAAACAAAACTATATGGCTAGCCAAAAACAACGCAAAACCCGTCGCTCATTCAAAGGGAACCCTCCAATCCTGGAGAAACTTGGTAGGCCTCCGGCTGATCACACCAGGCCAAAAATACGAAAGAATCAACATCCACTGCCGTCTTCAGAGTCAACACAACTCTCCATTGCGAAACGCCATGTTCCCAAACCCCAACCAACACAGGTGCCCTCGTCGCAGTCAATTAAGGGTGCAGCCCCACCCCCTGAGGGACCGTCAGCCACACGTTATTGTTGTGTAGCAGGTGCCATTAAAAAAAAAAAAACAAGACAATCAGTATCAGTGTGTACCTGGGTGTAGCTTATGTATTTTCGTAACACTATCCAGTTTTCAGGTTATTTGTTTGCATAATATCATGTAATTTCTACCTCTGCAATTTGAACACTTATTGTTAATAATGTTTTTATTATAAACCAGAATAATTCTGGAAATGTGTTAATATGTTTATATCTTATGCAATTGAGTAGAAAACGTGTCATGAGAATCACATGAGAAATATTATGAATGTTTAAAGATTGTTCTGTCTACCAGAGTTGTAGCAGATTATCAATGACTGCAATAATGACTTTCAGTCCATAAATAGCCTGAAATGTAACCGACTAACCACACTTAGAGATTAACTAAGCTAAATGTGAAGGATTTAATTTCATACCACTAGCTATGCTATAATCAAAGTGTTATTAATAAAGTACACATACTTTGTGCCTTATCTTTCTTTAGTAAAAAAAGACTTTGATTATTCAGTGACTTTTTTTAAATGAATGAACTTAAACATGTCAAGTTTTACATCCTTATACATGAACTGTTATGAATAAAAATGACATTGACGTCAAACATTGGCATGTGTTGTTCAATATTATTACACAGCTAGTGAGTTTTAAATACAAACACATCAACAATTACAAGCCAAAATGTATTTGTGTATTTTTGCTACTTATAGCGCACCCTTGAGGTCAAAGGTCACCAAATGTCGTGTGCCACCTCAAAATGGGATCCCGAGTCTGCGTAGTAAGTTTGGTATTGATGCATTAAAGTGTTGCAGAGATATGAGCTCACTTACTGTTTGGCGGCTTTACGGCTGATTTCAATGGTCAAATGCTTCAAATGTGTGACCTGTGACAGTTTAGTTTCGAATATGGCGGAAAGGATGGGTCAAAGGTTAAGTGCGTGAACGCATGTCCAACTTTGACCTGATGTGGCGCTAGAGCGCTCAAGGTGTCAACATAAAACTTGGTGAAATTAATCATGGAGCTATGCCCAAACAGTGTGCCGAATTTTACAACTTTGTACCAGACGGTCCTATGGGCTGCCATAGACTTCCATGGCGGAATAATACACATTGCAGCTACATGCCAAAATACAATTTTGCTAATTGCAATGCCCCCTAGTGGTCAAAGGTCACCACATTTTTTGAGCATTTCCCTAATGGGATCATGAGTCTATCTACTAAGTTTAAATATGATACATGAAAGGGTTGCTGAGATATGAGCTCATTTCCTGTTTGGCGGCTTCGCCACTGATTTCGATTGGCTGTTACGGGCGAATGCTTTTGTCAATAATTGCAGAAAATTAGGCAGTGATAAGGCATGGTCTGAGGATGGTCTGTGCCAATTTTGGTGAAAATCAGATGAAATTTGTGAACTGTGAAAACTTGTTCGTGTTTTTGATTAAATCCAATATGGCGGCCGAATCAATTACGTTGATGTCACAAGTTGTCCTCGGTCTACCTAAGGGTCTTCCAGACACAACTAGTGCATTTAATTCTAAGCACAATAGCAGCTACAGGCCAAAAGGCATGTGTCTTAATTGCAGTGCCCCCTAGAGGTCAAATGTCACCAAATTTTTTGAGCGTCGTCCTGATGGGATCAGTAGTCTATATACTACGTTTGGTTATGATACATAAAAGGGTTCTGAGATATGGGCTCACTTCCTGTTTGGCGGCTTCGCCGCAAATTTTCGATTGGCTGTTACAGCCGAATGCTTCTGTCAATTGTTCCAGAAAGAAATGCACTGATAAGGCATGGTCTGAATATTGTCTCTGCCAATATTGGTGAGGATCCGCTGAAATTTGTGACCTGCGAAAACTTGTTCGTGTTTTTGATTAAATCCAATATGGCGGCCGAATCAATTTCAATGACATCACAAGTTGACATGGGTCAGCTTAAGGAACTCCAACAGTATTACCTGAAACAACTAGTGCATTTTAATTCTAAACACAAAAGCAGCTACAGGCCAAAAGGCATGATTCTTAATTGCAGCGCCCCCT
Source organism: Alosa pseudoharengus (assembly GCF_046254945.1). Lineage (NCBI taxonomy): Eukaryota > Metazoa > Chordata > Actinopteri > Clupeiformes > Clupeidae > Alosa > Alosa pseudoharengus. Next base: position 40,540,570 of record NW_027468620.1, on the reverse strand, counting down.
AGAGGTCAAAGGCCACCATATTTTTTGAGCGTCCCCCTGATTGGATCCTGAGTCCATGCACCAAGTTTGGCTTTGATATATGCAAGGGTTGCTGAGATATGAGCTCACTTCCTGTTTGGCGGCTTCGCCACAAATTTCGATTGGCTGTTACAGCCGAATGCTGCTGTCAATTGTTCCAAAAAGAAAGGCAATGATAATGCATGGTCTGAAGATGGTCTCCGCCAATTTTGGTGAGGATCCGCTGAAATTTGTGACCTGCGAAAACTTTTTGATGTTTTTGATTAAATCCAATATGGCGGCCGAATAAAATAAGATGACATCACAAGTTGGCTTGTGTCGGCCTAAGGACCTCCAACAGTATTATCAGACACCACTAGTGCGTTTTAATTCTAAGCACAACAGCAGCTACAGGCCAAAAGGCATGTTTCTTAATTACAGCGCCCCCTAGAGGTCAAAGGTCACCAGATTTTTTGAGCGTCCCCCTGATTGGGTCCTGAGTCCATGCACCAAGTTTGGTTATGATAGATGAATGGGTTGCTGAGATATGAGCTCACTTCCTGTTTGTCGGCTTCGCCGCAAATTTCGATTGGATATTACGGGTGAACAGTTATAGTTCCGAAGACAAAACACCACAACTTTTGTGCGGCTTGGTCTGAAGATCATGTGTGTCAAGTTTGGTGACGATCGGACAAAATTTGTGACCTGTGAAGTTTTAGTTTCACTTTCACTTAAATCCAATATGGCGGAAAATCCATCATGGCGGAAAATGACGTCATAGGGTGCGTTGAACTCGGGTTGGTCCAAGGATTCCAACGGTACCTCATTTTTCAAAATCGGGTCAACAGGTCAAAAGTTATGTGCATGAACGCACGTCCAACTTTGGCCTGTTGGTGGCGCTAGAGCCCTCGAGGTGCCGACATGAAACTTGGTGAAAGTAATCATGGGACTGTCCCTAATCAGTGTGCCAAATTTCACAACTTTTCAACAGACGGTTCTATGGGCTGCCATAGACTCCAATGGCAGAGGAAAGATGTTAAATAAATATAGCTGCAAGCAGCAATGTGGGGGCCAAGCAGGCAGTTCAGCAGGCCAGATTTGCCATGCAACTCAATGCCGTGGCATCAGGCATATAGCATTAAGCAGTCACAGCAAGTTCCATGTCAAACAACCCAAGATTGGCTGAGTTACAAGGTCAAGTTTCACATGAAAACATAACTGATTTTGTGTCGCTGAACCAGGGTGAGTGTCGCCGCCCCCTCACCCAGCCAACCCACCGCCGCTATCGCCCCTGCCCGTCCCACCCCGCCCCACTCTTGCACGCACGCTTTAGAATTAACTGGATGGAACTCGCTGTCATCAGTTTCACATCAAAAATAAAAGATTGATTGAAATATTATCATGCTTGCTGTGATTTCAATGACCCCATAGAGGTCAAAGGTCACCAAATTATTTGTGCATCATCAGGATGAACCAGACGGTTCTATGGGCTACCATTGACCTCCATTGCAGAATAATGCAGCAACTACAGGCCAAAATACATTTTTGCCAATTACAGAGCCCCCTAGAGGTCAAAGGTCACCAAATTTCTTGAGCGTCCTCCTGGTGGGTCCTGGGGACAATGTACTAAGTTTGGTTTTGATACATGAAAGCATTGCTGAGATATGAAATCACTTCCTGTTTGGCGGCTTCGCTGCAAATTTCGATTGGTTGGTACAGGCCAATGCTTCTTTCAATTGTTCCAGAAATCAATGCATTCATCAGGCATGGTCTGAAGATGGTCTCTGCCAATTTTGGTCAGGATCCGCTGAAATTTGTGACCTGCGAAAACTTGTATGTGTTTTTGATTAAATCCAATATGGCGGCCGAATCAATTATGATGACATCACAAGTTGGCTTGGGTCGGCCTAAGGACCTCCAACAGCATTATCAGACACCACTAGTGCGTTTTAATTCTAAGCGCAACAGCAGCTACAGGCCAAAAGGCATGTTTTTTAATTACAGCGCCCCCTAGGGGTCAAAGGTCACCAAATTTCTTGAGCTTCCCCCTGATGGGGTCATGAGTCCAAATACTAAGTTTGTTTATGATAGATGAATGGGTTGCTGAGATATGAGCTCACTTCCTGTTTGGCGTCTTCGCCGCAAATTTCGATTGGATATTACGGGTGAACGGTTGAAGTTCCGAAGACAAAACACCACAACTTTTGTGCGGCTTGGTCTGAAGATCATGTGTGTCAAGTTTGGCGACGATCGGACAAAATTTGTGACCTGTGAAAAATTAGTTTCACTTTCACTAAAATCCAAAATGGCGGAAAATCCATCATGGCGGAAAATGACGTCATAGGGTGCGTTGAACTCGGCCTGGTCCAAGGATTCCAATGGTACCTCATTTTTCAAAATCGGGTCAACAGGTCAAAAGTTACGTGCTTGAACGCACATCCAACTTTGGCCTGTTGGTGGCGCTAGAGCGCTGCAGGTGCCGACATGAAACTTGGTGAAATTAATTATGGGACTGTCCCTAATCAGTGTGCCAAATTTCACAACTTTTCACCAGACGGTTCTATGGGCTGCCATAGACTCCCATGGCGGAAGAAAGATGTTAAATAAATATAGCTGCAAGCAGCAATGTGGGGGCCAAGCAGTCAGTTCAGCAGGCCAGATTTGCCATGTAAGTCAAAGCCGTTGCATCAGACATATAGCCTTAAGCAGTCACAGCAAGTTCCATGCCATACAACCCAAGATTGGCTGAGTTACAAGGTCAAGTTTCACATCAAAACATAACTGATTTTTTCGAGCTGAACCAGGGCTGAGTGTCGCCACCCCCTCCCCCAGCCAGCCCACCACCGCAACCGCCCCTGCCCATCCCACACCCTTGCACGCACGCTTTAGAATGAACTGGATGGAACTTGCCGTCATCAGTTTCACATCAAAAATAAAAGATTGACTGAGATATGATCACACTTGCTGTGATTTAAACAGAGAGGTCAAAAATTGACGTCATAGGGTGTGTTGAACTCGGCTTGGCCCAAGGATTCCAATGATACCTCATTTTGCCATTCGGGTCAACAGGTCAAAAGTTACGTCCGTGAACACAAATCCAACTTTGGCCTGTCGGTGGCGCTAGAGCGCTTGAGGTGCCGGCATGAAACTTGGTGAAATGAATTATTGGACTGTCCCCAATTAGTGTGCAAAATTGTATAACTTTTTACCATACGGTTCTATGGGCTGCCATTGACTTCCATTGCAAAATAATGCACATCAGCAACTACTGGCCAAAATGCATTTTTGTCAATTACGGAGCCCCCTAGAGGTCAAATGTCACCAAATTTCTTGAGCGTCCTCCCGATGGGGTCGGAGGTACATGTACTAAGTTTGGTTTTGATACATGAAAGCGTTGCTGAGATATGAGCTCACTTCCTGTTTGGCGGCTTCGCCGCAAATTTCGATTGGCTCTTACAGCCGAATGCTTCTGTCAATTGTTCCAGAAAGCAACGCACTGATAAGGCATGGTCTGAAGATGGTCTCTGCCAATTTTGGTGAGGATCCGCTGAAATTTCTGACCTGCGAAAACTTTTTGATGTTTTTGATTAAATCCAATATGGCGGCCGAATAAAATACGATGACATCACAAGTTGGCTTGTGTCGGCCTAAGGACCTCCAACAGTATTATCAGACACCACTAGTGCGTTTTAATTCTAAGCACAACAGCAGCTACAGGCCAAAAGGCATGTTTCTTAATTACAGCTCCCCCTAGAGGTCAAAGGTCACCAAATTTCTTGAGCGTCCCCCTGATGGGGTCCTGAGTCCATTTACTAAGTTTGGTTATGATAGATGAATGGGTTGCTGAGATATGAGCTCACTTCCTGTTTGGCGGCTTCGCCGCAAATTTCGATTGGATATTACGGGTGAACGGTTTAAGTTCCGAAGACAAAACACCACAACTTTTGTGAGGCTTGGTCTGAAGATCATGTGTGTCAAGTTTGGTGACGATCGGACAAAATTTGTGACCTGTGAAAAATTAGTTTCACTTTCACTAAAATCCAAAATGGCGGAAAATCCATCATGGCGGAAAATGACGTCATAGGGTGCGTTGAACTCGGCTTGGTCCAAGGATTCCAACGATACCTCATTTTTGACAATCGGCCATACGGGTCAAAAGTTACGTGCGTGAACGCACGTCCAACTTTGGCCTGTTGGTGGCGCTAGAGCGCTCGGGGTGCGGACTTGAAACTTGGTGAAATTAATCATGGGGCACTGCCTAACTAGTGTGCCAAATTTCACAACTTTTCACCAGACGGTTCTATGGGCTGCCATAGACTTCAATGGCAGAGGAAAGATGTGTAATAATAATAATAATAGGAAAAGATAGAAACACAATGGGTGCCTTCGCAGCTTCGCTGCTTGGCCCCCAAATATAGCTGCAAGCAGCAATGAGGGGGCCAAGCAGAATAGGCCGGAGTAGCCACGGTGACAAGATAGAACTCAGCAGACACCCGGGATCAACAGGGCTGAAATAGGGCTGAGTATTGCCACCGCCTCCGCCAGCCAGCCCCCCCACCTAATCACCCCTATCCCCCCCCACCACGTCCCGCCCCGCCGTTGCACGCACGCATTAGAATTAACTGGATGGAACATGTTGTCATCAGTTTCACATCAAAAAATAAAAGATTGCTAAAACACAAGCAACTACAGATCAAAATACAATATTGCTAATTGCAGAACTGCCTACAGGTCAAAGGTCACCAAATGTTTTGTGCGTCCTCCTAATGGGGTCATGAATCTATGTAGTAAGTTTGGTTATGATACATGGCAGGGTTGCTGAGATATGACCTCACTTCCTGTTTGGCGGCTTCGCCACCAATTTTGATTGGCTGTTACGGGCGAATGCTTCTGTCAATTGTTCCAGAAAGCAATACACTGATAGGGCATGGTCTGAAGATGGTCTCTGCCAATTTTGGTGAGGATCCGCTGAAATTTGTGACCTGCGAAAACTTGTACGTGTTTTTGATTAAATCCAATATGGCGGCCGAATCAATTAAGATGACATCACAAGTTGGCTTGGGTTGGCCTAAGGACCTCAAACAGTATTACCAGACACCACTAGTGCGTTTTAATTCTAAGCACAACAGCAGCTACAGGCCAAAAAGCATGTTTCTTTATTACAGCGCCCCCTAGAGGTCAAAGGTCACCAGATTTCTTGAGCGTCCCCCTGATTGGGTCCCGAGTCCATGCACCAAGTTTGGCTTTGATACATGCAAGGGTTGCTGAGATATGAGCTCACTTCCTGTTTGGCGGCTTCGCCGCAAGTTCGATTGGCTGTTACAGCCGAATGCTACTGTCAATTGTTCCAAAAAGCAAAGCACTGATAAGGCATGGTCTGAAGATGGTCTCTGCCTATTTTGGTGAGGATCCGCTGAAATTTGTGACCTGCGAAAATTTGTACGTGTTTTTGATAAAATCCAATATGGCGGCCGAATCAATTATGACATCACAAGTTGACTTGGGTCGGCCTAAGGACCTCCAACAGTATTACCAGACACCACTAGTGCGTTTTAATTCTAAGCACAACTGCAGCTACAGGCCAAAAGGCATGTTTCTTAATTACAGCGCCCCCTAGAGGTCAAAGGTCACCAGATTTCTTGAGCGTCCCCCTGATTGGGTCCTGAGTCCATGTACTAAGTTTGGTTATAATAGGTGAATGGGTTGCTGAGATATGTGCTCACTTCCTGTTTGGCGGCTTCGCCGCAAACTTTGATTGGCTGTTACGGGCGAACGGTTTGAGTTCCGAAGACGAAAAGGAATAACTTTTGTGAGATTTGGTCTGAAGATCAAGTGTGTCAGGTTTGGTGTCGATCGGACAAAATTTGTGACCTTTGAAGACTTTTTAGTGTTTTTGATGAAATCCAATATGGCGGAAAATCCATCATGGCGGAAATCGACGTCATAGGATGCGTTGAACTCGGCTTGGTCCAAGGATTCCAACGATATCTCATTGTTGACAATCGGCAATACGGGTCAAAAGTTACGTGCGTGAACGCACGTCCAACTTTGGCCTGTTGGTGGCGCTAGAGTGCTCTAGGTGCCATCATGAAACTTGGTGACATTAATCATTGGACTGTCCCTAATCAGTGTGCTAAATTTCACAACTTTTCACCAGACGGTTCTATGGGCTGCCATTGACTTCAATGGCGGAATAATAATAATAATAATAATAATAATAATAATAAGAACAAATAGAAACACAATGGGTGCCTTCGCAGCTTCGCTGCTTGGCCCCCAATAATAATAATAAGAAAAAATAGAAACACAATGGGTGCCTTCGCAGCTTCGCTGCTTGGCCCCCAAATATAGCTGCAAGCAGCAATGTGGGGGCCAAGCAGGAAGTTCAGCAGGCCAGATTTGCCATGCAACTCAATGCCGTGGCATCAGGCATATAGCATCAAGCAGTCACAGCAAGTTCCATGTCAAACAACCCAAGAATGGCTGATTTACAAGGTCAAGTTTCACATCAAAACATAACTGATTTTGTGGGGCTGAACCAGGGCTGAGTGTCGCCGCCCCCTCACCCAGCCAACCCACCGCCGCAATCGCCCGTGCCCGTCCCACCCTGCCCCACCCTTGCACGCACGCTTTAGAATTAACTGGATGGAATTCGCTGTCATCAGTTTCACATCAAAAATAAAAGATCGATTGAGATATTATCATGCTTGCTGTGACTTCAATGCCCCCCATAGAGGTCAAAGGTCACCAAATTATTTGTGCATCATCAGGATGAACTAGACGGTTCTATGGGCTGCCATTGACATCCATTGCAGAATAATGCAGCAACTACAGGCCAAAATACATTTTTGCCAATTACAGAGCCCCCTAGAGGTCAAAGGTCACCAAATTTCTTGAGCGTCCTCCTGGTGGGTCCTGGGGACCATGTACTAAGTTTGGTTTTGATACATGAAAGCATTGCTGAGATATGAGCTCACTTCCTGTTTGGCGGCTTCGCCACAAATTTCGATTGGCTGTTACAGGCGAACGCTTCTGTCAATTGTTCCAGAAAAAAATATACTGATAAGGCATGGTCTGAAGATGGTCTCTGCCAATTTTTGTGAGGATCAGCTGAAATTTGTGACATGCGAATACTTATTCATGTTTTTGATTAAATCCAATATGGCGGCCGAATCAATTACGATGACATCACAAGTTGGCTTGGGTCGGCCTAAGGACTTCCAACAGTATTACCAGACACCACTAATGTGTTTTAATTCTAAGCACAACTGCAGTTACAGGCCAATAGGCATATTTCTTAATTACAGCGCCCCCTAGAGGTCAAAGGTCACCAGATTCCTTGGGCGTCCCCCTGATTGGGTCCTGAGTCCATGCACCAAGTTTGGCTTTGATACATGCAAGGGTTGCTGAGATATGAGCTCACTTCCTGTTTGGCGGCTTCGCCACAAGTTTCGATTGGCTGTTACAGCCGAATGCTACTGTCAATTGTTCCAAAAAAGCAATGCACTGATAAGGCATGGTCTGAAGATGGTCTCTGCCAATTTTGGTGAGGATCCGCTGAAATTTGTGACCTGCGAAAACTTGTACGTGTTTTTGATTAAATCCAATTTGGCGGCCGAATCAATTACGATGACATCACAAGTTGCACGCAAGCCAGGAAAACGTGGCCCCCAGGTCGCCCACTCACCGCTGCGACCGCTGCGGTCTCCTCCAGCGTGCAAACTCCTACACCATTTCCTATTCTGGAGTGCTGGTCGTGATCGGGGGACACGGGGAGGAGCGCACCATGACCCTGACAAATTCCTCAGTGTTCAATTACGTCAGGGACAACTACCTCAGCTGCAGCGCTCACGACGGGCGAGCTTTGGAGGACCAGGTAATGTCACTGTCCGAGTTGGACGTGACCGTGAACGAAGGGGGTCTGGTTGTGCGGTTCGGGAAACAAGCAGAAGAAGTCCGCGGCGCGGCAAAAGAAACCGAACCAAGCGATCAGGGGAATGCCCCGGACGCGAGAACAGACTCAAATGTGCCGGAGCAATTGTTGGCCCAGGACGCGGACCCAAATGCGCTGGAGCAATTGATGGCCCAGTCCAAGGACTTTGACTGATGGGTGTTTTTTTTTTTGTCATGCCTATGTGTTTTAGGGGGAAAATCCATGCGGTTGTTTAAAAATGTTTGAAATGTTTGACTTATTTTGCGAGCGCTTTTGGCATTTCATGTTTTTTGGGACTTAAACTGATGTTCTTGCCTGTTCATTTCATTAACAACATTTTGTGTTTGATTAAGCAATTGTTTTGCGTTTTGACTCAAAGGTGAAAATGGTCACAGTTAGACTAACACATTTTGATGAAGCTTAGCTTTTGGTCTTTGAGTTGTGAAAATTTTAATAGCCTATTGAATGCACAGAATTAATTGCCTAGCGGTAAACCTTGAATTGAATGAAAGAACAATGAAAAAAGGACGCAAATGTGTATAGGTAATGCAAAGTCTCAGTCTAAATTTAGTTTATTTGGCTTGTATTATCATATGTAGACCTCATTTAGTATTAGGTCATCTGTAGTGCCATCATCACATGAATCCCACTGAACTCCTACATAGAAAAACAATGCACAGGCTTGTTGCCATGTCAATGGAGGGCCACAAGCAGGATTCATTTAGCGTAGCCTTAGTAGTCAATATGAACTAATTGATTTTAAAACAATAAAAGCTTCATAGTCTACATGACTACTGTATAGGCCATTATATAATTAATGCTTTTGGGGTTTTGCCTTTTAGTTTATTGACTAAAGGTAGCCGGGCTACGAAGCTGTAGACTATTTAGAGCGAAGGATGGTTCATTCATAAAGTAGGCCTACAAGACCTCAGGCAGATATCGGTGTGACTTGATGTGGAAGATTTTTTAATTGATTTTACATTTGACTATTCCATGATTTATCTAGCCTACAAGAAAACTGAAAAGCCATAATAACTCAAAATTGTAGATGCATTTTAGATGCAACACTGCGTGATATATTAAGCTAAGCATACTTAGGTTAAGCAAAGCTATACTTTGTGTTTCTATAGTTTATGCAATAGTGTTTTTGAGTTTGACTCTCCATATTAAATAATCTGGTATTTTTATTGTCCAGTTGGTGGCAGCAAAGCTCTTCCGTAGGCTGTTAGCTGTGGGCAAAGTGCGAGCATGACAGTGCAGGGATTTGCAATGGTTGGTTATACTTACATAAGTAGCCACTCTAGTCAAACAACATGAATTGATTTTTTATAAAATGAATAGCCTAAAGAAAACACATTTAGTATATTTGCCATAAACCATGCAGAATAGAAGTCTCATGCAAAATTGGGTGCTTTTATTTAGCTGGTAGCCTAACTGAAATGTTCATTTTTAGTCATTTTATTTAATCCACTGTGTGTATGGTACATTTGGTTATCTTTTGAATATTTTGATATCAGGAGATGGCAAATTAAGTTGAAAAAGGTTTAGGGACTTTTATTGTGACGAGTAATATTGAATAGTTCGCCTGTAATCACGAGCCATCTTCCTTTTCGGTGATTGCTGGCTGAAGGTAAGACGTGTCTGTAATGTCTCGTGAAAATTAATTGATATGTCGGTATATTTGGTTTTGAGGTAACGTTATTTATAACAGAATAAACTCACGAAAATATAAAAATATGTTTAGCTGATATGCCTCTAGATAGCCACCTTTGTTACATTTGTTAACGTGTTCGTGTCACACTATGAACGATAAACTCAGGCAGGAACGGTAGCGGTTGTGTAAATGTGAATTCGTAACGTTAACATTAATAAATCAAAAATGTTAATCCGATTGAAGCAGGCATTGTCTTGAGAACTGGCCGTTATCTCATGAACAACGTTGTATCAAATACAGTCAAAGGTTATTAGCAGTTAACGTTATTACTGGGATGATGCTTCAGCCATGCTGTAGGCTAACGTTAGCGTTGTTGGATAGCAATTAACGTCAACCTTGTATTGTTTAAACTCACATCTGCTTCTTGAATAACCGTGTTAGAAAACGTGTTACATTATTAGTCGGTTGAGTTGGCTTTTGAGTAATCTCAGTTAGGAATGCTAGTTCACGTTGTCTGCTATTGAAAATCAGAGGCAGACTAGCAGTGTTTGCAGCTAAAGGGAGAACATAACGTTAGCGAAGATGAGTTGATATTGGCTCAGCAAGACCGTTTGTGAAGGCAGGCAAGCATGTGTAATTCTTAAGAAATACAGTTATTTAATTAATCGTAAATCTTTAATTAATCTTGATGTAGCCTAGGTTAAATTGGTGTGGTTTGGCAGCAAGCATTCAAACGCGAGGGGGGAATGTTTCTGGCGGTAAATATATTGCTATGAGGGTAAGTTATGACTAGACTCTTGAACTGGCGCATTGCGAAAGGTCACACATGGCGACAAACAGTTTCGTTGCACGCTACCGGGTCTAAATGATTATTTTCTGGAGGTTATATGCATTTGTCAAACGGCCTATTGCACAAGAGTATTTTTGATGGGTAAAATTAAATGTATAACGTTTTTATCTATGACAACCAATGCCATGACTATTATGAGGTGTCTTGTTTGGGTTTAGATCATGGCTTTAGATATGGGACTAGATGTATATTTTGGTGTTAACAGTCTTGAATGCAATGCCATACAGTCCTGTATGATTAGTAGTTTGTGTGTATTCAATGAAAATATGCATGTTTTATAATGAAACATATCTATGAGTTATGATGCTGTCAGTAAATTTTGAAGGCATAGTATACAGATTTCCTCCTGGCTCAATACAGAATGTGGCAGGTCCTGCATGCCTTTTAGGTAGCTAATTTGCTAGTTTTACATCAATTTAACAATTCTGCTAGTTTTCATATTAACTGAATGTTTCAAGCATGTTTATGTATACATAGGAAGAGTTTATTGGTGGAATTTAAGAATGGTTACAAGCCAAACCACATGTTTGTAAGTTTAAAGTACATATCTGTCATTGTAAATGCTAAGTTTGTAACTTTCATAACCTATATATATATATATTAAATGTTTTCCAGATTTTGGATTGCTTTTTGACCTATAGTAAAGGTAAGTGCTAAAAGTTTCAGGGCTTTTATGTTGCATACTATCACATAAACAGTACAACTTCTAGGGGAATTTAAAAACCTTTTACGCTGGATTGACAGATACATTAGTTTTATTCCTGTGTCATATGCCTTCTACTTTAGCTCAAGAATGTGCATGCCTATCTCTGGTGTAGCTGTAAATGTGTGCAACAGGTTCCATTTCATGCTACCTGTGTGTAGGCTTAATGGTATGTAACAATCCTCCAGATGTCAATTCGTTTTGCAGATTAATAATAGCTATAAAGCGACATATCACCCCTTTTGATGAATGCAGTGTGGGCTACCCTTGCACATGAAATCAGAGAAGCAAAATTGTAGGTTGTGGAGAGATGCTGTAGCACAAATTGATACATTTGGCACTGTTCTGTTTAAGGATGTAAGCGAAATGGTGTTACTAAGCCACCACTATTCAATGTTCATGTTCAGGAACAGCACTATCTTATCAAAACAGTGAGGTGGAACAGGTTGACACCTGAATGTTTTTTTTATTTTGTTTGTTTATTTTTAGGTTAGCATTTTGATAAATGTTAGATATGAAATATTGTACATTGAGATAGCAAAATCCAGAGTACTTCTACTGAAACTACTTGCGCGGTAGCAGAACTTGCAGGGCAGCCTAATTTGACACAGCACTGGCTCTTTGGCATTGCCACCAATGTGTCAACGACAGTTCAAGGCTGTGTGAGGTGACTGTAATTTGCACTTGTGACATAGTTGACAAGTGATTCGACACCTTGTTTTTCAATTATTTAAAATGTTTGAACATCTGGTCAGTGTTTTGCAGACTATGTAAGTAGTAATTATTGTGTGTAGCATTTTATTGTGAAACATGTTAAACATCTGATGCTAAGCTTGATTCTTTATCTGAGAAAAGATTAGTATTTTTTGCTTTCAGTATGCTTTGCTCATGTTTTTAATTGTTGTATAGTTGAACTTTTGAATGTACTTGGTTTAAATTAAGTAGAAGAATACTATGTCTTAAGTTGAGACTTTAGAGTCCTTATGATGTAAATATGTACATTGTTATTGCCTGTTCAACAAGGCTTGTGCAAAATTCAGAATTGAATTGAGAATGACTCCTAAATTCCAATTCAATTCTTGAATTTGAATTGAACTTGAATTGAGGTCAAAAACAGGATGTAGAATTACAATTCAAATTTGAATTAAAGGAAGTAGAATTGAAATTCAAATAAATTCATATGCATAATTTAAGGGTAGTGTTTAACAATGAAGTTTCACAATATATGTCAGATATGATCGCAACAAGCACACAACTTATAATTGAAAACAGTAACCAATTACATTTCCAAACTAACCTTCCCAAAACTGAATGTATGTGAGATTGTGTGTTGCCATGAATTGAATTCCACTTCCTGTCATTCTAATTCAACATCCTGTGGGGTGGGGCCAATTCAAATTCCAATTCATTAATTGAATGTAGGCCAATTCTAAAATTTGGAATTGTGCACAAGCCTGCGTTCAACAGAACTGATGAAAATATTTCAGTGTAACTGTATGAGATTTCTGATGTGTTTTCTGTGTGTTTTTCAGATGGCGCCTCCTAACAAGTGGTCCAAGGCGGCCAAGAAGAGACAGGCTGACTTGAGGTCTACTGAGGTCAGGCTGTTGAGCTTAACTATCTGTCCTGATGTATTATGAGTGTGTGTTTAATAGGAAACATGTAATGTTGAGCACATTTTATGTTTCTCCCAATTCTTATTTACAGTAGTTTGTATGTTTACTTGAAATGTCGCTTACATTTTGAATGTATTTGATTTTAATGAAGGATGTGCTGCATGTCTAATTTAAAGGAGAAATCCAGCGAGTTCTTATATAGATCTATGTTTCTCAAGGTGACCAAGTATTGTCGGTACAAAAAATGAAAACGTTTGTTTTTACCGGTAGCTGCTGGTTGTAGCAACTCGAGCTAGGAAAAACTGATTGTTTTGATTTTGGTTCATGCCAACAGTACTCAGTGACCTTGAGAAACGGAGACCTATGTGAAAACTCGCCATATTTCCTTTTGAGAATATTTATGATCTAAATATATTTACATTACTGTTCTGAAAGTATGTGTATATTAGTTGTGTTAATAATGGAATTATTAAAGAAGTATGGTATGTTAGACTTGGTCATTTATGATGGGTTTTCTGTGTTACAGGTGCCGAGCAAGAGGTCCCCGGTGGTGCAGGTTGACTTGGTCTCCTGTGACGAGGTTGGGCGTCCTCGTAAAAAAACCCACACACAGTCTTCGGACGCTATACAGTCTTCGGACTGCCAGTTACAATGCCAGTTACAATGCCAGTTACAGTCTTCGGACGCAATACAAGCAAACTCTACCAACTCTCAAACAAACTCTACCAACTCTCTGAATATGTGCCATGACTGTTGTAAACTCATTGTCAAGTAATGTGAAGGAAAATAATGCTACTGATTGTTGTTTGAATGAATCTGTTGACTTCCCAGAGAGATCTGTGCTGATGGGGTCTTTTCATCAAGGTCATTTACGATTTGGAAATGTGCGCAACAAGCAGTGTGGTGCCATCAGCTTGACTGCTGTTTTGAAGTCCAAGATGAAGAACGTGTGGAGCTGGGAAACTGGAGATCTTGATGATGTTTTGATTAAGGGAACTGTTCTATACAGGTCAATGAGTGCACAGGGTAAAATAAGAGACCATGGAAGGGGTTATATTGCTGTGTCTGAATTACCTAGGCAATATGAAGTGTGGAATTGTGATTATGCAATAAACTTTGCTGAATCTTACACTGGATTTATTCACGTTGATGACTATGACCATGCTTTGCGTGATGTTGCCATGCCTTTTGATGTAGCACTGCAGCGAGCACTGTTTAGCAATGATGCTTGTTTGTTAACCATTTGTGCTAATACATGTGCTATAGTGAATGCAGGAGCAAGGTTTGCCTTTGTTGATTCACATGCAAACAGGAACGTCAACCAGAAAGGTCAGAGGACAAGTTGTGTTGCATACTTCAGCTCTGTACAGGCCCTAATCACATCTGTTTATGACTTTGCACGATCTTTTGGCGTAAGCACACCACGGTTTGAGGTAACTGGAGTCACAGCAGTAACTCATGCTACCGCCCAGATGACTGACTCATCCAGCTGCACAACGAGCTCTGCTAACTGCTGTCCGCTCTACAGTGATGCTGTGAAGGGTAGGCCTAAAGTGTACCAACGGCAGGAATTTGTAAGTGGGTTGCATAAGCCACCAAAAGTTGTAGGAAATGCCACAAATTGCACAGAACAGTTGCGGACAAAACGAGACACAAATGCCCATTCCAATGTAAGCAGCAGAACACTCTACAGTGATGTTTTGAAAGGAGTGCCTGGTAAGGATGTTAAACAAAACGTTTGCAGACCTCTGTATGTACATGAAGTTGGTGTAACTCTGAACAGAGATCGTGCATCAAAGGACGAAAACAGAAGCTGTGAGTGTAATGTAAAGAAACCAGAGACCAAACAGGATAAGCAGTCATTCAATGAAAGTACAACAGACGATGTCATTCTTGTCAATGTAGAAACACACAAACAGTCTTTAAAGCGTAATCTGCAGGCAACTGATGATGTCATTATAAGTGATGTAAGATTTCACAAACAGGTTTTTAAACCTTTAACTCGTCATGACCAGGATGCACTGTGCACATGTTTAGATCTTCAAAATGAAAATGTTGATTTAGGCCTAATGGCAACCACTGATCTCGATGACATGGGATGTCCCTGTAAGATAAGAAGCATAAAACCTGACGGGAATTGCTTTTACCGTAGCCTAGCCTTTAGCATTTGTCACAATGAAGACAAGCATTTGAAAATAAGACGGGCTGTCGTGAAACACCTTCAGAGAAACAGCACCAGATTTGAAACATATCTGAGGGATGAATACACATCTGTGCAGGACTATGTGACTAAATCAAGAATCTACTACTGTGGTTCATGGGCAAAAGAGATTGATATTTTTGCTGCTGCTGACTTATTGCAAACAAGTATATTTACTTTCAATGATGGAAGATGGAATATGCACAGACCTATAGACTCTCAGACATGTAGGGAGAATTGCGTCTATTTAAATCACACTGGTAATCATTATGAAGTTGTTGAATGTGTACAACACAAAGATGCAGGAAGGCCTTGTGCAGGAACATGCCAGCCAGTCAAGATTGATGACAACTTGAGGCCACAACGGAAAAGAAAGTTGAAAGATGAATCAGAAAATGTGAAAGCAAAGAAAGAACGCCAACGATATCACAATGATAATTACAGACGGAGAAAACTTCATTATGACAAAGATAAGTACCAGAAAGATGAGCTTGCCAAACAGACTAAGCGTCGGTGCTCTCGTGACTATTTTCTAAAGAAATACAGAACAAATATGGACTTTAGGAAATTCGTGCTTCAGCGTTTTCAGCGAAAATATCAAACTAATCCAACATTTCAGAAATTAAAAAGTGTTTATTTTCAAAAGAAATATAAGGAAAATACATATTTTCAAGCAAAGGTACGAGAGTATTCCAAAGACAAATACAGGAGAAACCAGAAACATCAGAATGCTATCCGTGATTATTCTAAAGTTAAATATAAAACAAACAGCAAATTTCAGAGACTTGTCCGTGATTACAGTCATATGAAATACAAGAAAAACATTGCATTCCAGAACAAAATTAAAGAGCATAACAAGAGGAAGTATCAAGAAAATGAAAACATCCGTATAAATAAAATCAAAAGAAGTCGTGAGAGTTATTCAACATGGCAGAAGAAACAGGAAGACATTGATCTAGCTATTGATCATTTTCGTCAGGGGGTCAGCTGTGGTCCTGAATATGTATGCTCAGTATGTCACCGTTTACTCTTCAGGAAGCAGGTGGTTGAGTGTAAAAGACATTGCTATGAAAGCAAAGGAGCAGAAGTGGCTGCATTGGCTAATAGATGCATAACATTGCAATATTTACATGTGTGTGATGTTGAATGTGAGCAGAAATGTAATTTGTCTGATAGTCCATCAAGCAAATTATGGATTTGCCATACATGTCATCGTAAAATACTTGGAGGAAAACTTCCCGAAGAGAGTGTTTCCAACAACATGCATTTGGATGATATTCCAGCGGAACTTAAATGTCTGAACTCTTTGGAACAACATCTCATTGCACGTCACATTCCCTTCATGAAGCTGTTGTGTTTGCCTCGAGGCCGCCAGAGAGCTTGCCATGGTCCTTGCGTCTCTGTTCCAGTTAATAACGCAGGTGTGACAAATATACTCCCAAGAAATGAATGTGATGACAAGATGATAAGAGTGAAACTGAAACGCAAGTTGACGTATAAAGGTCATTACGAGTACATGTATGTCCACACTGATCGTGTCAGAAATGCACTGAGGTATTTGATGGCAAACAATAAATGGTATGGTGATGTGACTATGAATGACGAATGGGTAAACTCTCTGAATGGCACTGACCAGCATGAGGAAAGTACCAAACAGGAAACACCTGCTAACAGTGATGATGACAATGTTCCTGAAGAGCAAGCAGAGGAAGATGTGACTTATATCAAAGACCAGAATGGGCTTTTGTCAGATACATCTTTACAACCTGTCGATCTGGGTTCAGAGATCATTGATCAGAATTTTCAGGATATACTTAATGTGGCACCAGGTGAAGGTAACAGTCCAGTGAGGTTGCTGTCTGATAAAACCAACGAGGCAAAATGTTTCCCTGTTTTGTATCCATCTGGTGGACCTACATTCCATGATGAAAGAGAGTCCAAAATAACTCTGTCAAGGTACCTGAATATACGCATTCTGAATGCAGATGGGCGTTTTGCACAGAACACAGACTTCATTTTTTACGCACAATACATATCAGAGGTGCATCAAGTTGTATCTGGTGTATCAGTGGCATTACGCAAAGGTGGCGGCAACTCCTCTCTGAAAGATGCATCACCAGACATGTTGTTGAACTCAGAGTCTTTGGGTAAAATATTGCGCAATGATGAAGGATACAAGTTCTTACGAGGAATTCGTGGCACACCTCCATACTGGATGTCAGTTCAGAAAGATTTATTTGCCATGATAAGACAACTCTCCATACCCACGTTCTTTGCATCTTTTAGCTCTGCAGATTTGAGATGGCCTGAAATGCTGAATTCTATTCTAAGAATAGAAGGTAAACAAACGTCTGTTGATGATCTTGACTGGTCTGACAAATGTGGACTCATACGTCGAAACCCTGTGACAGCAGCAAGAATGTTTGATCACAGATGGCATTGCTTTCTCCGTGATGTAATCATGTCGCCAGCAGAACCTATAGGGAAAATAAAGGACTACTTTTATCGTGTTGAATTTCAACAGCGTGGTTCTCCTCATGTCCACTGTCTTTTTTGGGTTGAAAATGCTCCCAAGATTGATAAAGAGAGTGATGATGAAGTGGCACAGTTCATAGATACATACATCACCTGTAAAATTCCACCAGAAACAGATGCAGAGCTTTACGAGGTTGTGAGCAGCGTACAGAGGCACAGCACAAGACACTCGAAGACTTGCCGCAAGAAAAACACAGTGTGCAGGTTCAACTTCCCACGGCCACCATCAAGCTGTACTTTCATCACAAGAGGCGGTAACTGTGAGGACTTGAATGGCAATGATGACAATACAAGTGCTAGTGCAATAATAAAGAATGTTAAAACTGCGTTGACCATGCCTGACATGAATTTTGATACAGCCGATGCATTTTTTGAGTCTCTTGGGATAGATCAAGGTTTGTTTGAAAAGGTGTACAACATATGTTCCAAAAAGAAAAGCATTGTCCTGAAACGAAATCCTGGAGACATTTGGGTGAACCAGTACAACAAAGACTTACTCCGTGCTTGGCAAGGCAATATGGATATCCAGTATGTCACAGATGCCTTTTCAGTTGTGGTCTACATACTGTCGTACATCACAAAAGCAGAACAAGAAATGGGTTTGCTCTTACAACGTGCCCAAGATGAGTCAATGAATGGCAACCTTGATGCAAAAGCAGCATTCAAACAGCTTGGAAGTGTATACCTACACAACAGAGAAGTTTCAGCCCAAGAGGCAGTGTATCGATTAACACACATGCACTTGAAAGAATGCTCTCGTGATGTACAGTTCATTCCAGTTGGTGATAATCCTGTTAGGATGAGTTTACCTCTGCATTTACTCCAAAGTAAAGCCCAATTCCAACAGTGTAATGATGAAAGCAGCATTTGGATGACCAATGTGATCGAGAGGTATAAAAGCAGACCTCAGAATGAACAGTTTGAGGATTTATGCCTGGCCAGTTTTTGTTCCGAATACAGAGTTCTATCAAAGTCACAGGTTCCGACTGAAAGAGATTCACATGACATTATACAGCTCAATAACAACTGTGGCTTTGTGAAACGAAGGACCCGGACTGAACCTGCTGTCGTGAGGTATCCCAGATTTTCTCCCACAAAAAACCCAGAAAAGTACTTCCATTCATTGCTGCAACTATTTTTGCCTTACTATGAAGACTGCCACCTCAAACCACCTCAGTTTGATACATATGAGCATTTCTATAAAAATGGTGCAGTGAAATGTGGTGTTGATGTTCAAAGAGTTCAGTCGATTGTGGATACCAACAAAGCTTTATTTGAAAAAGAAAGTGATGAGATTGACAGAGCTAAACAGTTGCTGGAAGACAAAATTGATTTGGAAGATGCCTGGGCTCAGATATGTCCTGAAACAGAAATGGAGCGTCTTCGTTGTTTGGATCTGATGAAAGAAAAAGTTGTAGATGATGAAGGTGATGATGATGACAAACTCATTCCTGACCTGACAGCAAACCCACAGACTACATGCACTTTGGAAACAAATCATGTGTCAATGCCCAGACAGGATGCATTGCATTTATTGCAATCATTAAATGAAGAACAGTCTGCCATATTCTATGCTGTTCGTAAGTGGTGTTTGCAGAAACTGTTTGGACAAAATCCTGAACCATTGCGATTATTCATTACTGGTGGAGCAGGAACGGGGAAAAGCCATTTAATCAAAGCGATACATTACGAATCTACACGGCTGTTGTCACAGATTGCTGAAAATCCTGAGGACCTCACTGTGCTTCTAACAGCACCTACAGGAGTGGCTGCATATAACATTGGTGCTGCAACAATTCACAATACATTCTCCATTGGTGCAAATGTCAAACTGCCATATCAACCACTAGGTGATGAGAAAGTCAATTCTTTGCGAACCAAAATGGGCAGCTTGCAAATTCTGATCATTGATGAAGTGTCCATGGTCGACCACCGTCTTTTGGCTTACATTCATGGTAGACTGCGTCAAATTAAGCAGACTGGTGATTATTCCTTGTTTGCAAAAGTTTCCCTGATTTGTGTGGGTGATTTTTTTCAACTCAAGCCCGTGAAAGGCATGCCTCTTTTTGCTGAAAACAAAGGAGCCAACCTGTGGGACAACAACTTTGAGGTTGCAGAACTGACTAAAGTTGTTAGACAAGAAAATGCAGCATTTGCAGAAATGCTTAATCGTCTCAGAGTCCGTAAAAAGAACGAACCTCTCACCGACTGTGATGTTCTCACATTGAGGCAGCGTGAAACTGGTGAGGAATCTACAGACATTCATGTGTATGCTACAAATGCAGAGGTTGATGAATATAACGTGAAGAGACTGCAAGAGATCTGCCCAGACGCAATCACCATACGTGCTCAAGACTTTGTCCGAAATCCCAAAACTGGAAGAATGGAACGGAAAGTTGGCTTTCACTCAAAAGTTTTCAACTCTTGCTTGCCTAAATGTGTTTCGTTGGGTGTTGGAGCAAGGGTCATGTTGAAGAAAAACATAGATGTGTCTGATGGCCTTGTCAACGGAGCATGTGGCACAGTCGTGGAAATCATTCAGAGTCAACAAGAGGATGACATACCTGCAGCTATCCACGTGGAGTTTGAAGACCCTAATGTAGGAAAGATCCAGAGGTCAAAAGCAAAAAGGGTTTCTGAACGTTCAACGATAGTGGAAGTGCAAGAGGAACAAGTGGCTAATAATGGTGGAGTACGAAGGCAACTGCCGATTAGCCTGGCCTGGTCAGTAACTGTACATAAATGTCAAGGGCTTACTGTTGAAAGGGCTGTTGTATCACTCAAGAAGATCTTTGCTCCAGGGCAAGCATATGTTGCATTGAGTCGTGTGAGAACTCTCGGTGGGCTGATAATTGAGGACTTCAAAGAATCTGCCATATTTTGTGATAAAGTAGATTCGGCTATGAAAAGCTTGCCTAAGTTTAACTTTGGAATGTCTGTTTCATCCAACATGAACCCTGTGTGCACAGTAGCACTTCACAATGTGCAGAGTTTGAATGCTCACATTCAGGATGTTCAATCCCACAAAGCCCTCATGAACGCTGATTGTATTTGCTTAACAGAGACGTGGCTCAATATAGACACTGAAGAAGAGCCACAACTTCCAGGATACGTCTTCAAACATAATCCGAGAGGAAACTGTTACGATGACTCCGAGCCAGCCTTTGCAGCGCTGAAACAACAACAAAGAGGTGGAGTTGGTCTGTATTGTTCAGAAAACATTGATGTGCAGGTGTCAATTCCAGAAAGATGCAATTTGGAATGTCTGTATTTTGAAATACCTCATGCAAATTTGATTGCTGCTGTGTTGTACAGGCCCAGCTCTTATAAGATTGACATGTTTCGAGAACAGTTATTACAGGTCATCTTTGAACTTAAGAAGCATCCAGGGAGGAAACTCATCATGTGTCACGGTTCAGACAGACGACCAGAGGACCACAATTGCGTCACACCAGAAAGTTTATTAAACTTAAGGGAAAAGGGAAGTAGGGAGTGAATGAAGGCTCCAGGGGTTCCAGGGGTAGCCGGGAACGTGCTGTGTCTGTCCCCCCCCCCAGTGGCAGCGAAGCGTCCTGTGATGCCGGTGGTGGGTGGTCCGGAAGTCCTGGGGGGGAACACAGATACAACAGGGCGGATGAAACGAGGCAGAAATACAGTTCAAGGGAAATCCAAAATTCGTAGTAGCAAGGCAGAAGGCTGGTCAGAGTTACCGGGATTGAAGAGTAGTCAGGAGTCGTTACAGCAGAAAGCAGGTCTGGTTTTCAGGGGCAGAAGAGTAGCCAAGATTCAGGCAGGTCCGTGGTCACAAAACAAGAGTCAGCCAGAAGCGCGAGCAAACAGGTTCCGGGTGTGAGCTTTGCAGACGATCTGACAAAGGAGAGCTGAAAGACAGGGCTTTACATACTGGGAGAGGTTAGTGGGTAATGCAGCGCAGCTGGCAGAGTAATTAGAGCAGAGCAGAGCAGAGACAGGTGGAGCTAGTTAGGCTGAGTAGAGAGAGTGGTGAGCAGAGTGGAAGATAATGGAAACCAATTAAGGTGGTAACCCGGTGGAGTGAGAGGGCTCATGACAGAACCCCCCCCCCAAGGGACGGCCCCAGAAGTCCCAAGAGCAGCACCATGCCGGGTGGGAGGAGGGGAGCCGGCGGAGGGCTAGAACTCCTCCGAACGGTCCGAGTGAACGTCCTCATCCTCGGAGGAAGCCGGAGGGTCGTGGTCGGGAGACGGGACAGGTCCCGAAACAGGGTCAGGCACAGGACAGGAAGCCGAGCGGGCAGGACGGTTAGGGACCCCTCTGGGGCGGCCCCTACGGATTGCAGGTTGATCAGGATTCCGTTGGTGGAAGGCGGTGATGAGGGTCCGATCCACAATCCGACAAGCCGGCACCCAGGTCCTTTCCTCAGGTCCATAGCCCTCCCAGTCAACGAGGTACTGGAGACCCCTACCCCTCCGTCTGGACCGAAGCAGGCGGCGGACGGTGTAAACCAGACCACCATCGACGAGCCGTGGAGGAGGAGGAGAAGGCGCAGCAGGGACCAGCGGACTCTCATGAATGGGCTTAATCTTGGACACATGGAAAGTGGGGTGCACCCTCATGGAATTAGGCAGTTGGAGCCGGACAGCAGTTGGACTAATCACTCTTACGATAGGGAATGGGCCAAGGAACCGAGGTGCCAGCTTTCGCGACTCCACCCTGAGTGGCAGGTCCTTTGATGACAACCATACCCTTTGACCAACATGGTAGGTGGGAGCAGGAGTTCTCCGACGGTTGGCCCCGGTAGTGTAGCTGGCAACGGATCTGAGGAGTGTGGCTCGGGCTTGTGACCAGGTGCGGCGACATCGACGGGCAAAAGCAAGTGCAGATGGGCAAGTAACCTCCCCCTCCTGGCTGGCGAATAGAGGAGGCTGGTATCCATAGACACATTGGAAGGGGGACATACCGATGGCAGAGCAGGTCAGGGAATTGTGTGCGTACTCCACCCATGTCAATTGCTGCGACCAGGAGTGGGGGTTGCGGGATGTCATGCATCGCAGTGCCTTCTCGAGCTCCTGATTTGCCCGCTCTGATTGCCCATTGGATTGGGGATGGAATCCGGAAGTCAGACTGACTGTGGCTCCCAGCAGGTGACAGAACTCCTTCCAAAAGGCGGAGGAGAATTGTGGGCCACGGTCAGAAACTACATCCCTTGGCAGTCCGTGGATCCGGAAGACGTGTTCCAGGACCACCTGGGCGGTCTCCTTGGCGGTTGGGAGCTTGGGGAGGGGAACGAAGTGTGCCATCTTGCTGAATCGGTCAACTATGGTGAGAATGACGGTCATGCCACTTGAAGGGGGCAGCCCCGTGACAAAGTCAAGGGCGATGTGAGACCAGGGACGTGTGGGCACAGGCAGGGGCTGCAGCAATCCGGCTGGGGGCTGGCAGGATGACTTGTGTTGGTTGCAGATGGGGCAGGCTTGGACGAATTCCCGTACATCTCTTCTCAGAGAGGGCCACCAGAACCTCTGGGTGAGCAGGTTGTAAGTGCGGGTGGAGCCAGGGTGACAAGCTAGGCGGGAGTCATGTCCCCACTGAATGACCTGGGACCTCAGGTTTTCGGGGACAAAGAGGCGGTCAGCTGGGCAAGCGCTGGGACCTGGCTGGTTACGGAGCGCTTCCAGCACCTGTTCCTCAACGTCCCAGGTCAGAGCTGCTACGATGCAGGGACTTGGCAGAATCGACACAGGATCCTTGGAGGGGGTGTCATCCTTCTGGAATTGACGGGAGAGGGCGTCTGGCTTGGTGTTGCGTGACCCAGGCCGGTATGACAGAGTAAAGTTAAACCTGGTGAAGAACAGGGCCCAGCGGGACTGCCTGGAGTTCAACCGTTTGGCCGTGCGGATGTACTCCAAGTTCTTATGGTCGGTCCAAACGAGGAATGGAACAGTGGACCCCTCCAGCCAGTGACGCCACTCCTCCAGGGCAAGCTTCACAGCCAGCAGCTCTCGGTTCCCTATGTCGTAATTGCACTCAGAGGGGGACAACCGACGTGAGAAAAAGGCACAGGGATGGAGCTTCCTATCCTCCGCAGCCCACTGAGAAATCACAGCACCGACTCCCACATCCGAGGCGTCCACCTCCACAATGAACTGCCGGTCCACATCAGGCATCTGGAGGATGGGAGCGGAGGTGAACCTTACCTTGAGGGTACTGAAGGCTTTGTCGGCTGCTGGGGTCCAGGTGAAGGGTTGCTTGGTGCTGGTTAGAGCAGTGAGAGGAGCAGCAACGGTACTGTAGTTCCGGATAAACTTCCTATAGAAGTTAGCAAACCCCAGAAACTGTTGCAGCTTCTTTCTGTTCTCCGGAACGGGCCATGAAGTGACTGCTGATATCTTGGCAGGATCCATTTGGATACTTCCCTCTGCCACGATGTACCCCAGGAAGGCCACTGTCTTGACGTGAAACTCACATTTCTCCGCCTTGGCGTAGAGGGAATTCTCCAGGAGACGGTGAAGGACTTGCTGGACATGGCGGGTGTGTTCAGACAGGTTTCTGGAGTATATTAAGATGTCATCCAGGTAAACGAAGACAAACTTATTTAACATGTCCCGCAGCACGTCATTCACTAGAGCCTGGAACACAGCAGGAGCATTGGTGAGGCCAAAAGGCATAACCAGATACTCGTAGTGGCCTGTTGGTGTATTGAAAGCGGTTTTCCATTCATCTCCCTCCCGGATCCGCACTAGGTGGTAAGCGTTTCTGAGATCCAACTTGGTAAAAACAGTGGCTCCCTGGAGCAACTCAAAGGCAGAGGTGAGCAGAGGCAGAGGGTAACGGTTCTTCACCGTGATGTCGTTGAGTCCCCTGTAGTCGATGCAGGGGCGAAGAGATCCGTCTTTCTTCCCCACAAAGAAGAAGCCAGCACCAGCAGGAGATGAAGACGGGCGGATTAATCCTGCGGACAGAGAGTCGTTGATGTAGTCCTCCATGGACCTTCTTTCAGGAGCAGACAACGAATAGAGACGGCCCTTTGGAGGGGCTGTTCCAGGGAGGAGGTCAATGGCACAGTCGTACGGTCGGTGAGGGGGCAGAGATGTGGCTCTTGCTTTGTTAAACACTTCTCTGAGACCATGGTAGCATTCTGGGACATTGGATAGGTCAGGAGCAGAGTTGGTGGGTACTGGCCGAGGAGGTAGTGCGGCAGCAAGCAGGCAGGTTCGATGGCAGTCCTCTCCCCACTCCCTGATCACCCCGGTCACCCAGTCGAGCTGAGGGTTGTGCCGGCGGAGCCATGGGTAACCCAGGATGATGGGTTGGCCTGGAGAGGGGAGCAGGTGAAACTGGATAGTTTCTTGATGGTTTCCGGACAGACCCATAGAGACCGGGGCCGTGACATGAGTGACCGATCCGAGTAAGTGTCCGTCCAGTGCCCGGGCAGGAATAGGAGGTGTCAATCGGTGGTTCTCCAGTCCCAGTTGGCGTGCCAGCTTGATGTCCATTATGTTGGCTTCGGCGCCAGAATCCACCAGAGCAGCCAGGGTGTGAGTTGAGTCAAAGAGACGGAGGTGAACTTGCAGCAGGGGTTTGCGGTCGGGGGACTGGACGGTCATTGAGCTCAACCGGACTCCCCCTATGCCCGGTGAGCTTCGGCTTTTAAAGGGCAGGTCACAACACGATGTCCATCACCTCCACAATAGAGACAGAGGTTTGAGGTGAAGCGGCGCTGGCGCTCTGCAGGAGTGAGGGAGGCTCGCCCAATTTCCATGGGCTCAGACTGGTCAAGCTGGCTTGGTTGAGTGGCAGTAGACGACAGGAGCCCAGTCGGATTTCTCCGAATGCCGGTAGTTGGTGGATTTTGGCGCCCCCTCTCACGACGACGGGTCTGTATCCTTCTGTCGATCCGGACAGCCAGTGCGATGGCTTCGTCAAGGGTGGAAGGCAGTTCATGGGAGACCAACTCGTCCTTGATATAGTCGGCCAAGCTATGGAAGAATGCGTCCACCAACGATGGTGTGTTCCAAGAACTTCGTCTTGCCAGGGTTCGGAAGTCGATGGAATGGTCTGCAACTGTACGTCTGCCTTGCCGAATACTGAACAGTTCACGAGACGCCTCTGCAGTTGGTGAATCCAGGTCAAACACCTTCAGCATCTCCTCAGCAAACAGGTCGAAGGTTGCACATGCAGGGGTTTGACGTTCGAACTCTGCTGTTCCCCAGAGTCGAGCTCGGCCCGTCAGGTGAGTGATGGCATACCCAACTTTAGCCCCTTCAGTGGCGAAGGTCCTTGGCTGCAAGGAGAACTGAAGTCGGCAGCTAGTCAGGAATGGCCGGACCTGGGTTGAATCGCCGTTGAACCGCTCTGGGTTTCCGATCTTGGGTTCCGGGACAGCGGCTGCAATGACCGGGGCAGGTAACTCGGGGGCTGGGCTGGTGGGCAGACTGACTGGAACTGGGCCGGTGGGCGGAGTGGCTGGGGTAAGGTTGGTGAGGAGTTGGATGATCATGCCGAGTTGTTGTTGCTGCTGCTGGAACTGCTGCTGTTGTTGCTGGAACTGCTGATGCTGTTGGTGGCCGACCTGAAGCAGGGAGGCAATGTCGCCGCTCATGCGGGCTAATCCTCTCTCAGTGTGTTCCAGGCGTTGCATGGCGGTGGGTTGCTCAGGTTCATCGGCTTCCATGTCGGGGGAAGTGTGCGCTGAGTCCATGATGGTCAGATCGTACTGTCACGGTTCAGACAGACGACCAGAGGACCACAATTGCGTCACACCAGAAAGTTTATTAAACTTAAGGGAAAAGGGAAGTAGGGAGTGAATGAAGGCTCCAGGGGTTCCAGGGGTAGCCGGGAACGTGCTGTGTCTGTCCCCCCCCCCAGTGGCAGCGAAGCGAATCCTGTGATGCCGGTGGTGGGTGGTCCGGAAGTCCTGGGGGGGAACACAGATACAACAGGGCGGATGAAACGAGGCAGAAATACAGTTCAAGGGAAATCCAAAATTCGTAGTAGCAAGGCAGAAGGCTGGTCAGAGTTACCGGGATTGAAGAGTAGTCAGGAGTCGTTACAGCAGAAAGCAGGTCTGGTTTTCAGGGGCAGAAGAGTAGCCAAGATTCAGGCAGGTCCGTGGTCACAAAACAAGAGTCAGCCAGAAGCGCGAGCAAACAGGTTCCGGGTGTGAGCTTTGCAGACGATCTGACAAAGGAGAGCTGAAAGACAGGGCTTTACATACTGGGAGAGGTTAGTGGGTAATGCAGCGCAGCTGGCAGAGTAATTAGAGCAGAGCAGAGCAGAGACAGGTGGAGCTAGTTAGGCTGAGTAGAGAGAGTGGTGAGCAGAGTGGAAGATAATGGAAACCAATTAAGGTGGTAACCCGGTGGAGTGAGAGGGCTCATGACATCATGGGAGACTTCAATGAGGACATCTTTGTATCGTCTACAATTCTCAAGTTACTGGAACGGCATGGGTACACTCAACATGTGCAAGCAGCTACAACTGAAAAAGGTACATTAATAGATCATGTCTACATTAAAGGCACAGAAGATGTAATTGTTGAAGTTGTGCTGACATACTACAGTTTTCATGAAGCGATACTGATCTCACTGTTGTAATGTTTTCTGTGATTAATAATATTTGTCTTTGAATAGGTAGGCATTTATGTTCTGGCTATGTTACACATGACGTCATTATGAGTTCACTTCATATTCCGTCCGCTAAGTGGGGTTTGGGTGGGTGGGTGGTGGCAAGGAGAGAGCATAACACTGGACGGTCCTTGCAAGGGATGGGAGGGGTATGGGGGCCATTTTCCAAAAGAAGTTGCAAATAACGGTAAAGATATACAGATGAATATGTAAATATCAGGAAGCTATACAGTTGATTTATTATCTAGACAACTATTTTTTTTTTTAAGTCAGCAGATCATTCCTTAATTGTCTAAAGCATTTTAGACTATGTCTTGTTAATGTTTGTCAAATTATTTCATTTTGGTTACATTACACTAGCCTCGTAAGACCATCCTGATCTCGCGAGCTTCAGGGTTTCACTCGCAGATCAGTCTGGATACTTTCCGTTAAAGAAAATTTGGAGCAGTTCACCAAACGAACGTCCAATCAGCGTTGGCTTTGAGGCGGGTTGAGGTGTGACGCAACGAACAACATGACGGCATCCACAGAGATGAGCATAGCTATCGCGCAAGTTTTATTCAAATTAGAAAGTATTCCTGGGTAAACTGTGAAGCTATGAGTCTCAGCCATGCAGCTGGGAGGAATGAACGACACAGACATCCTCCACGGCTGATTCCAGTTCATAATGGAGGAATATAGCCTACTATCTTCAGAAGTGTATAGGGCCTACCGTGAAAACTTGATGGGAATTGTCGTTGATTAGGTTCATAAATGGTACGTTAAAACATCTTAACGTTTGTCACGTTACCTAACTTAATTGTATGTTAAACGGCATTAGAAGAATACTTTGTTCATCTAATTGATTGATTTGGCCCGTCGATAACCAACAAAGGTGGTGATAGACAGATGGTTTATCCAATCAGCTAACCAGTATGTCCGCCCCTTCCCAAAAGTTCTTCAATGAAAAGTTCCCAGATGGATATGCGGAGCAAATCCATCTGGCGGAGTCAGGTTAACATTAGACCACCATTACACCAAGTTATGCGTAATGCTTTAAATGCTAAAAAGAGTCCAAATTAAAGTTTTAATCAATGGACAGACATATCACTCTATTGAATGATTTTATCTTTACCGTTATTGTAAAACCTTAACATTATCAGTGAATTACAGTTAAGATGATAACAGTCAATAACAGCAAACACAGCAGTTCAATTTTAGTGTACAAAAAAAGGATAACAGTAAAATAAAATTAACCATATTATTTGACACGGATATCACAGTCAGTTGAAGACTGGTATTATTATTGCAACACTGAGTTAAAGGACAACAATACCTTAAATCTTCAATGAAGTGAAAAAATAAATTATGTATGAATGAATTGTCTTGAGATTATATAAGAATGGTGAAAACAAACAAAGAAAACAAATCTTAAGTGCAACTTCTTTTGGAAAATGGCCCCCATACAGGGAACTTTTTTGTTCAACATTTTTATGAATTATGGAATTATACCAAGTGGACAGTCATGCCATTGCTGTTTATCATGCATATCGAAGGTGTCCAAATTACCACCAATTTGCAGCTAAGCTACAGTTTTCAACAGTTGTGTGACACAAAAAGTGTACCTGGTTCACCCTTATTGGTGTCATACTGACAAATGCTTTGGTACAGTAAAATCATGATACCATGAAGACCACTTGAGATAGTGCTGATTACAGACAAACCCTTGTCATTTACTGTGGGATCAGTTCTGTTCCCTTTAAGCTGACACAGGTCAGAGGCCCAGCCTCATGTCGCTGCAACACCAGTTTTTCTTGGAAAAGGGCAGAATCTCCAAGGACATTCTGTTTGGTGGAGTTGCCACCAGCACCAGGGCAGTTGAAGGACATGAAAGCCATGGACAGCAATGCAGTCTGCTGAGACAAGCATGTGAGTAAACATGCTTGCTGGAGATAGGTGATGTGTAAAGGGGGAAATTCAGAGGACACAGTCAGAAGAATACCATTTGGATAAAAAAAAAAACCCAGCAGCAACAGCCATTATTTCTGTGTCGGACTATACAGCCATTTTTAGCAGTGATTTCTATGTCTACGAGACTGACAAGTGGCGTCTTAGCACTGTGTATCTTTCATACCAATTGAACTGAATAATAATAATAATAATATATGTTTATTTTACTGTATATAGCGCCTTTCTGAAACCCAAGGTCGCTTTACATAGTATAAGGAAAACACCTTGTCTGAGTGATGAAAATACATGTTAGCAGTCATTTACATATTCAGCAATGTCCACTTGGTATGCAGTTCTGTAAACAGGGTCTAATACACATGGTGAATCAAAGTAAATTGCATTGTTAAAGTAGTTAAAATATGTATCAGTTGATTATTTTATTTACAAATCTGTTACAATATATTGACAGACTTTAGATAAATATTTTGTTTATGTAAAAATGTTATGTTTTGACACGAAGAATTCAGAGAAGAAAGTTTATTTTTGTTTCTAAGTTTTCGATTGGGTGAGGACAATTCAGTCGGCTACTTAATCAACCCAGGACAATTTTCAGCCATTAGTCCTGTACAACTACTTGAAATAAGACATATTTATTGGTTTAAGTTTTATTTTTTCTGCCTGTGTGATGCGTTGTTCGTTTTCCATTTGGGCCTGATTTTATATTAGGCTGCTCTTTTGTGTTCTGTTCTTTTGTGTTGGGACTGATTTGATTTGACTAATTTAGATAGTGTGTAACATGTTAGGCCTACTTTACTTGTTGATACATTGAATGAACTATTTTTATTTTGTTTTGTTTTATGTTATTATCAATTAATCTGAAGTATGTTTTGGCATGGATAATTACAAAGAAGGAAAAAGTAGGACGAGTTATTGATATTATATCAGAAAAGTTACTTATGCTCTATGAATTTCATTTCATATTGGCATATGGAATCTGTTCACTAACATATTGCTAAATTTCACTGCTGGATCTGTACAATTAACCACCACAAAACAATGGACTGAATATGGAGTGCAAGAAGTCCTACTTTGTAAGACAAAACTGAACCAACCACTACAGAGGTTTGGAGTCGGAAATGCCGTCATGCTCTTCTGACATATTGACATTATGTGAGTATCCATTATATGATATATATAACTGTACATTTTTGTACAAGACAGGCATCCTAATTCTGATTCATGCACTTTTGACAGGATGTAAACTTTAAGAAAAAGACATGTTGGTTTATTTTACCTGTAACAATAGCATGTAGACCTTTATTGTAAATGTACATCTGCTGTCAAATAACCATACAGAAAATGTTGGCCAAGGCCCAGCAACTAGCCTTTCGAGTGACCTGCATCAGACACAGGGCATGCTGAGGATCACGGACATCCACCAACAACGCAGCCTTCGGAGTGACATGCACCAGTCATGCTGAGGATCACAGACATCCGCCAGCAACGCAGCCTTCCGAGTGACCTGCACCAGTCCAGCTGCGAATCACAGACATCCACCAGCAACGCAGCTTTTTGCGTCACCTGCACCAGTCAGAGCCTGCTGAGGATCACAGCCATCCGCCAGCCTCAGAGCCTTCCGAGTGTCCTACACCAGTTCTACTGAGGATCACGGACATCAGCCAGCCCCACATCCTTCAGAGTGACCTGCACCAGTCCTGCTGCGGATCACAGACATCGGCCAGCAACGCAGCCTTCCCAATAAACTGCACCAGTCACAGATCCTGCTGCGGATGACAAACAACCGCCAGCAGCACAGCCTTTCGAGTGACCTGCACCAGACACAGGGCCTGCTGCGGACCACGGACATCCGCCAGCAACGTAGCCTTCCCAAAGAACTGCACCAGTCACAGAGCCTGCTGCGGACAGCGGACATCTGCTAGCCATGCAGCCTTGCAAGGGACCTGCACCAATCACAGGGCCTGCTGAGAATCACAGACATGCACTAGCAATGCAGCCTATCAAGATCTTATATTAAGGTTATGTAAGTATCCGTGTTTTTCTTTTGCCAAAAGATGCAATCTAAATGTTTATGCATATTTAGTAGGATGTACATTTTATACACTATTAATGAATAGACATTTTCCTTTCTAACACCTGTGCAACGAAATAATGTATACTTTTACTGTAAATTTACATGTGCTCTAAAACTACCTTACAGATAATGTTTACCAAGTCTCAAAGAATACCTGCTGAGAGACTTCAGAGCCGAGGTGTGGCCACTGCCACAGGTATGCACAGAGCTTGTCAATGCGTCTGTTCCCTGGGACACACCAATGGCGAGGACTGCTGAGGCTCATCCGCTCATCTGCCAGCCACACAACCTATCGAACCACCTGTACCAGACGGAGAGCCTGTTGAGACTCCTCCTTTTTCATTGTTGGTTGTGGTGGTGCAGAGGGACTTGTACTTGTCAAAGAGCCTGTTCAGGGTCATGGACCTCCACCAGCCTTGCAACCAATAGCGGTTACCTGTAACAGTCAGAGCCTGTTTAGGCTCATGGATCAGCCTTGGTACCTGCTGAGGTTCATGTAGCTGATCTTGGCCATTTGCAACAACACTACCAGACAGTATTATAAAGGGCAATGAGCTGTAGATGTGGCCATCTACTGACTACCGGTTAAGAAGATTAAATTTGTCCTGTAGATTGGTATAGGCCCATTTAGTAATACAAGCGAATTATAAATAATTGGGGATTTAACAACTTCATGTTTTGCACTTGTGTGGTCAAGTATTTATATATGTTTTTGCATTTTGTCAGTTTTATTTTTTACTATTTTGGGCATGGTTGTTTTTTGTTTTGTCATTGTTTTGTATGGAACTTTCTTTTTCTTACATTAAATTTGATACAATAATTCTAAAAAAATTATCATACTATCATACTATCCAGGAGGTTAGTTTTCAGGTTATTTGTTTGCATAATATCATGCAATTTCTACCTCTGCAATTGGAACACTTATTGTTAATAATGTTTTGATTATAAACCAGAATAATTCTAGAAATGTGTTAATATGTTTATATCTTATGCAATTGAGTAGAAAACGTGTCATGAGAATCACATGAGAAATATTATGAATGTTTAAAGATTGTTTTGCCTACCAGAGTTGTAGCAGATTATCAATGACTTCAATAAAATAGTCTGAAATGTAACCAACTAACCACACTTAGAGATTAACTAAGCTAAATGTGAAGGATTTAATTACATATCACTAGCTATGCTATAATCAAAGTGTTATTAATAAAGTACACATACTTATCTTTCTTTAGTAAAAAAAGACTTTGATTATTCAGTGACTTTTTTAAATTAATGAACTTAAACATGTCAAGTTTTACATCCTTATACATGAACTGTTATGAATAAAAATGACATTGACGTCAAACATTGGCACGTGTTGGCCAAAATAAATTGTTCAATATTATTACACAGCTAGTGAGTTTTAAATACAAACACATCAACAATTACAAGCCAAAATGTATTTGTGTATTTTTGCTACTTGTAGCACACCCTTGAGGTCAAAGGTCACCAAATGTCGTGTGCCACCTCAAAATGGGATCCCGAGTCTGCATAGTAAGTTTGGAATTGATGCAGAGATCTTTACCGCTTTACCGCTGATTTCAATTGTCAAATGCTTCAAATGTGTGACCTGTGACAGTTTAGTTTCACTTCTGCTAAAATCGAATATGGCGGAAAGGATGGGTCAAATGTTAAGTGTGTGAACGTGTGTCCAACTTTGACCTGATGGTGGTGCTAGAGCGCTCAAGGTGCCAACATAAAACATTTTTGACACTTGATACACAAAGGTCACCACATTTTTTGAGCATTTCCCTAATGTGATCATGAGTCTATGTACTAAGTTTGGATATGATACATGAAAGGGTTGCTGAGATATGAGCTCACTTCCTGTTTGGCGGCTTCGCCACCGATTTCGATTGGCTGTTTCGGGCGAATGCTTTTGTCAATAATTCCAGTTTAGGCAGTGATAAGGCATGTTCTGAGGATGGTCTGTGCCAATTTTGGTGAAAATCAGATGAAATTTGTGAACTGTGAAAACTTGTTTGTGTTTTTGATTAAATCCAATATGGCAGCCGAATCAATTACGATGACATCACAAATTGGCTTGGGTCGGCCTAAGGAACTCCAACAGTATTGCCATACACCAC
>NW_027468620.1:39849830-39899830 GCF_046254945.1 Alosa pseudoharengus | reverse complement strand
GCCATCTACAGGATTTTCATCGAAAGTCATCAAATTTAACATTGAGAGAAAAAAATAGATTGCCTACAGAAATTGATAAATAATGAAAGCATACATTTAAAACCACAATGCTAATGGTTTGAAATCAATTGCGAGTTTGATTGGCTTCACTCTTGAACACAGACTATACAGTCTATGCTTGAAATAAATAGTATAAACTCAAAAACAACTTTGCCATATATTCAAAACTATCTATAGCCTACGTTCTTAGATTAAAAGAGTCCAAATTATTGTCTAGGTGTAGGTGGTCATAAAATAAATTAGTATCAACATAATAGCCTGTCTCCCATGAGTCCCAAAGTGTTTGAAATATAATTATCTGAAATGCAATTGCTTTCGATTTGTCATTTTTGCCTAGTATTTAATCTGTGTAGCACACAGTTGATTTGACATTCATGAACAATCGTCGACACATGAAGCAGTTTTAATTATTAGCTGCCTATATATAGCCCACTGGCAAAGCATATTACTGTCACTGAACAGCCTATCAAATGTGCATGACCCTTTATTAACAGTAGACATATGTCTTTCATTAAAGAGTATAACTAAAAATGCCATTATCAAGGTGATAAGTTATTTAGCCTTAATACTTCATATGGGAAAAGAACCTGAGAACACGCAAGAATGTATTTAATTGGTAGCCTATGCCGTCTCTCTGCACGTTACACCACCACCGAACGTTCATGACGCACAGTAGCAAGATTCCTAGAACCACACGCATGTGAAGTTAAAACATTTTAAGTCGCATAATCTTCATAAATTCTTTGGAGCCAGTGAATGTGTAAATCCATGCTTGGTGACACTGTCGGAAAAAACATTTCTAGGCCTACTTCTATTTTTGAAGTTGTAGGATACAGGTGACGAAAGCACAGGTTGACGGAACCATCGTTTTGGAGTCGTTTTCCGACTGATTGGTTTTTTTGCAACACAGCTAATTTAGCTTGAAAGTTAACCTGCTACGGAGCAGGTTAGTTCTGTGGCATAAATTCCCATAGTTACCAAGCTGGGATTCACGTTAACCTCATTAATGGAACGGATTTCTCACTAAAATTAGCGAGACTTATCGAAATAAGCCAGGTTTGGCCTTTAGCGAGGTTGATGGAATACCCCTCATACCCCCTGTGCTGTGTATATATTGTATGGTGTGTACATCGTGCGCGTTGTGTATGTTTTGCTGTGTGTGTTGCACGTTGTGTGCGTTGTGTATGTTTTGCTGTGTGTTGTGTATGTTGTTGATGTTGCTGTGCCTGTGCTGTGTATATATTGTATATTGTATGGTGTGTACATTGTGTGTGTATGTTTTGCTGTGTGTTGTACATGTACATAGTTGTGTATGTTGTTGATGTTGCATTTGTTGTGTATATTTTGTATGTTACGATAGTT
The DNA here is from genome assembly GCF_046254945.1 of Alosa pseudoharengus. Classification (NCBI taxonomy): domain Eukaryota; kingdom Metazoa; phylum Chordata; class Actinopteri; order Clupeiformes; family Clupeidae; genus Alosa; species Alosa pseudoharengus. Next base: position 39,898,408 of record NW_027468620.1, on the reverse strand, counting down.
GTGTATGTTGTTCATGTTGTGTATATTCTGTCTGTTGTGTTGTGTTGTGTTGTATTGTGCAGCTATGTGGAGAAGTACGGCCTGGAGAAACCCTGTGACAGTATTGAGCAGGTACGGAAGCGCATCGCCATCAAGCTGGGCAAGACGCAGCGTGTCAAAGCCATCACTGGAGTGGGTGTGTACACACACACACACACACACACACACACACACATCATACATTACACATCACACATACACACACACACACACACACACACACACACACACACACACATCACACACACACACACACATCACACACACACACACACACACATCACACATACATACACACACACACACACACACACACATCATACATTACACATCACACATACACACACACACACACACACACACACACACACACACATCACACACACACACACACACATCACACATACATACACACCACACACACACACACAGACACGCACACGCACACCACACACACACACACACACACACCACACACACACAGACACACACACGCACACAGAGAGACAGACAGAGAAAAAGAGAGAGAGGGACAGACATCCACATCTTCCACGTCCAAAGAGAGTGTATGGAGCTTGGCATTCCCTTTACTTTGTCTACTGTTATCTGCCAAGTTGCAAAGAGTGAGATAAAATGACTAGACATGAACTAGCTGTTTAGTCTAGTACTGCTACTGCTGCTACTGCTACTGCTACTGCTTCTAAGAGCTGCTGTGCACCACACTAGTGGTTTAGTTGGAGGTGTTTTCATGTTGTGTTTTCACCATCCACTCACGGGAGCGTGCCCTTGGGAGCGTGCCCTTTGTGTCTGGTCCACTGACGGGAGCGTGCCCTTTGTCTCTCTCTCTCTGGTCGCCCAGGCAACATCACCATCACGGTCCCCAACTACACAGCGGCGGCCTACGACTTCATCCGCGCCTTCAGGAAGGGCGAGCTCGGGAAGGTCATGCTGGACTGAGCCGGACGACCTGGGAGCCACGGCAACAGCAGCTGTCCCGTTAGGCTTTTGCAAGGTCTCGGTCGGGCATGCCATCCAAGTGACCTTTTGGGCCCTAATTTGATTGACGGGTAAAGTGCAAAGACTTAAGTCTCAAGTCTAACTAAAGCTAATTCAATAACTAGACTAAATCTCAAGTCTAACTAAAGCTAATTCAATAACTAGACTAAGTCTATTAGTTTAATTTAACATCATGGGCAAGACATTGAAGCGGAAACATTGATGAGTCAGCTTAATGCTCCTATACGATGAGTCAGCTCAAACATTGATGAGTCAGCTCAATGCTCCTATACGATGAGTCAGCTCAAACATTGATGAGTCAGCTCAATGCTCCTATACGATGAGTCTCTATGGTGTCTTCATGGGGTCCCATTATGTGGGAGTGCTAAGTGCTGTATATAATAGTATACTGTAAGTATGTTAGCAGAAGTGCTGTATATAATAGTATACTGTAAGTATGTCAGTGAGGAGGTGCACATCAACAGCAATAAATTATTTATTTTCATATTGTGTGTACTTTGATATTTAATTATACAGAATATTTGGTAAACAGGTAAATTTAGATTCCCATTGATGTTGGTTACGTCATACAATTTCATAATCTAATCTGATACTTTTTTATACATTTGATACATTTTAGAGGAACAGAGAAATGACAAACACCTGGTGAACAACAATAAGGGAATCTACAGCAATCTTAAGATCAAATACGACAACACACACACTTACAAAAACATTTCCCATTGGACAACAGTCACAATACAGAGGACACAGATCCGTATTGTCGTTTGCATTGCTTCAATAGAAATGGAGAGACCCAGATTATCTATCAAAATATTTCTAATACAAATATCTGTCTGGTTTAATTCACCAGGTCTGTTGCTTTGCTATCTTAATTTTCTCAAATTTTGAGATGTCCTTATTTCTGCAATCAAAAAATATTGCAAATTGCATATAGGAAATACCTACAATATAAATATTCCAAGCGGGTTTTTCAAAAGCTGTAGCTGAAATTCTATCTGTGTAGGTTTACAAAGTGGTGCTTACAAGACAGATCACTTACATTATACAAGGGTAGAAATAAGAGACATTGCTCTGAATATGAATGTGAACGTGACCTCCTGACTCTTAGGAATGTGGAGTCAGTGGCTGGGCTTTTGTTAGCGTTTTTTCTAGAGTAGAAGAACTGCAGAGTATCTGTGGGATCTTAACAGTGCACGTCAGGTGAGCGTTGGTGCCCCGAGCACAGGTGAGAGTCTCAGGTGAGCACAGGTAATGCTGGTCCAGGTGTGGTGTGGTGAGCACAGGTAATGCTGGTCCAGGTGTGGTGTGGTGAGCACAGATAATGCTGGTCCAGGTGTGGCTGTGATCAGTGAAGCAGAAGAGCCTGTAGCCTGCAGCTTAAACACTACACTTCCCAGCTGCCCCGGCCCCTTCAGCTTAAACACTACATTTCCCAGCTGCCCCACAGCTGGAACGCCTCCTGTCGCACGGATCGCAGGTGTCCTGCCCGCACAGTCACACAGGTGCAAACACATACGTCTTCTGTCTAAACGGCTCTCTCAGTCACACAGGTACAAACACATACGTCTTCTGTCTAAACGGCTCTCTCAGGTGCAAACACATACATCTTCTGTCTAAACGACTCTCTCAGGTGCAAACACATACGTCTTCTGTCTAAACAGCTCTCTCAGTCACACAGGTACAAACACATACGTCTTCTGTCTAAACGGCTCTCTGCCGCCCCCCAGTAACATGTAATAAAACTGCTCTAATGTGTTTTCTAGTGAATTTATTGCACAGGAACTTAACAATAGGTAGCTTATCACGCTGTGAGATAGCAGATAGCCTCAGAGATGGGTGTAGGCCAGCGTGTTGATTGACAGCAGGACTGACCACACTTTGGTGAGGAGGCAGCCTGAGGGGGCGGAGTCCGAGGTCCTGTAGAAGTCCCATTCGGTGCGGTTGGCGTACTGGTCATCGCGCTCCGAGCTGTCGTCCGGCCGTTTCTGAGCTGACGCGTACCACCCTCCGGCTGCCAAGGCGACCGCTGCTCCCGCTGCTGCCGCACCCGCCACGCGCACGGGGGACGAGCGAACGCTGGTCCGGCCACGCCCCCCACGAGACGTCCCCCGCGCCGACCCTCTGGCCCCGCCCCTGCCCCCTTTAGGGGTCACGGGGTCACAGAGGAGAGCACACAGCAACACCACGACCCAGCCGGCCACCCACACCCTCTTCATACTGCCCAGCCCTGTACACACACACACACACACACACACACACACACACCTGGGAGGGGAGAAGAGCACAGGAAGAAAGCACACAGGTTACACTGGTTAAAAGCATTTCCCAAACGAACAAGCAAAACCACACTCACACTCAAATAAAGACTGCCCAGATAGAATGTAGAACATTGTCCACTGAGATGGAACACAAATGACAGGATTAGGAACTAGAATGCATGTAGAACCCAGCCTGTGGAATTCACATATAGAACCCAGCCTGTGGAATTCACATGTAGAAGGCATTCACAGGTGTGTGGTGCATGTTGCAGGTGATGTTATGTTGTAAATAGACCTGGCTGAGGTTGTTAGTTGAAGAGCCCAACTGCCACCCCTAGTGGACAATTGTTAATATACAGACTCAATTAGGAGATTCATTGATTAGGAATAATAATTAAGAGATTCATTGATTGTGAATAATAATTAAGAGATTCATTGATTGTGAATGATAATGAAGATATTAATTAATTATGAATGATGGGACTCCTCAGAGTTAGCCGATACAGTTGGGAGTGTGAGCCACTTCTGCCCTCTCCAGATTCGGGCTTCATTTACTGTTACGTCTCAGTACACTCCTGTAAGGAGAGTGAGATGTTACTGTTACGTCTCAGTACACTCCTGTAAGGAGAGTGAGATGTTACTGTTACGTGTACACTTCTGTAAGGAGAGTGATGTGTGAGATGGGTCTTCTTGCAGCAATGCATGGTGAGAGTATTCCAGCTGTGTGTGGTGCTAATGTTGTGTGTGTGTGGTGCTAATGTTGTGTGTGTGTATGTGTGTGGTGAGAGTATTCCAGCTGGGTGTGTGGTGCTAATGAATGTTGTGTGTGTGTGTGTGTGTGGTGAGAGTATTCCAGCTGTGTGTGTGTGTGGTGAGAGTATTCCAGCTGTGTGTGTGTGGTGCTAATGTGTTGTGTGTGTGTGGTGCTAATGTGTTGTGTGTGTGGTGCTAATGTTTTGTGTGTGATGCTAATGTTGTTATGTGTGTGTGTAACGGATGCCAGCTAGCTTAGCTGTGCTTGTGGAACGTTGGTAAACCTCACTCCCCGACGAATGCGAGCCAGTAGCCTAGGCTATTGGCTCAATTGTTAGCGCGCTCGCCTCCCGATCCGAGGTGCTGCGGTTCGCGGGTTCGACTCCGGGCGTGTGCAGGGCTGAATTGCGCAGGTTCAACACAATGCAGGTTACATGTGGTGCTAATGTTGTGTGTGTCGTGCTGATGTTATGTGTGTGGGGCTTATGTTGTTGTGTGTGTGTGGTGCTAATGTGTTGAGTGCGGTGCTGATGTTGTGTGTGTGTGGTGCTGATGTTGTGTGTGTGGTGCTAATGTTGTTGTGTGTGGTGCTAATGTGTGTGTGGTGCTGATGTTGCAATAGTTGTGTCTGAGTGTGTGTGTTAGTTTAGGACACACTCCGTGTTAGCCGAGTCGACTCTACATTCGTTTTGACATGTCAGAGGTATCTGCAACGACGTGTCACATGATGGTGCGTTGATGCAAAAATAATTGTCTCGTGGGGAATATGTAGTTAATAGATGAAACAAAACTTGAAGAAAAAAATACAGACATGACCTCTGTGTCCTCTACGGTAGCTACAGCCAGCTCTATCCTCTATTCTACATATATGTGTGTGTGTGTGTGTGTGTGTGTGTGTGTCTGTGTGTGTGTGTGGACCTCTACCCTACATATGCTTTCAAATCCAGCCGTAATCCAAACCTGATGGTATTCCATTTTAGAGCAGGTAAGATCAACCAAAGCACATGTATGAGAAAGACAGGACATTACATCTAGACCTAGACATACAGGACACAGTGATGTCACGGGCCTAGACATACAGGACACAGTGATGTCACGGGCCTAGACATACAGGACACAGTGATGTCACGGGCCTAGACATACAGGATACAAGGAGGTTTATTTGTCACATACATCGCAATACTAACGTAAAGCATGTAGTGACATTTCGTTTGGTGTTCAGCTTTTTCTGTGCAAGTGTGAAGAAAGAAAGATCAAGAAATATTTTAATAAATAGCAAGAGAGAATAAAAAGTGCAGTGTGTGTACAGTCCATGTGCAAATGTGTAAAAGATAAAAAAGAAAAAAGTTTATATAGTCTTGTGTGTGTTCAGGATACAGATTGCTTGAGGATAGAAGCTCCTCCTCAGTCTCTCTGTTCTGGTCTTGTAGCAGCAAAGACGTTTCCATGATCAGGATGTGTGACGAGTCCTTAAGATACTTTGGGCCCTGGTACATAGTATTTTCTTGTAGGTCTCTTGCAGGGTAGGGAGAGGTGCTCTGATGGTACGTTTGGCATGATCGCACCACTCTCTGTAGGGCACTGCAGTCACGGGCTGTACAGTTCCCATACCAAGTGATTGTCAGGACACTCCACAGCTGAGGAGTAAAAGGCCTTCAAGATGGTGCTGATACTTTGAACTTCCTCAGCTGACGTAGGAAGTGCAGTCTTTGCCTAGATTTCCTCAGTGTGTGCTGGGTGTTCACAGTCCATGTCAGATCGTCAGTGAGGTGTACGCCCAGGTGTGTGTGTGTGTGTGTGTGTGTGTGTGTGTGTGTGTGTGTGTGTGTGTGTGTGTGAGGTGTACTCCCAGGTATTTGAAGCTTGTGACTCTCTCCACTTGCAGCCCACTGATCTTAAGTGGAGTGTAGGCTCTGCTCTGTTGTTTCTTGTAGTCCACCACCATTTCCTTTGTTTTGCTGACATTCTGACAAGTGAGGTTGTGATGATACAGGATACACAGTGATGTCACAGGCCTAAACAGACAGGACACAGTGATGTCACGGGCCTAGACATACAGGACACAGTGATGTCACAGGCCTAAACAGACAGGACACAGTGATGTCACGGGCCTAGACATACAGGACACAGTGATGTCACAGGCCTAGACATACAGGACACAGTGATGTCACGGGCCTAGACATACAGGACACAGTGATGTCACGGGCCTAGACATACAGGACACAGTGATGTCACGGGCCTAGACATACAGGACACAGTGATGTCACAGGCCTAGACATACAGGACACAGTGATGTCACGGGCCTAGACATACAGGACACAGTGATGTCACGGGCCTAGACATACAGGACGCCACAGTACGGGAATTGTGTCACTCTGTTGCATTCTTCCATCCAGCTAGTTCCTGATTCCAAATGCGCATCATCAGTTCTATCATTCATCAGCTCTGTTCAGGGTTCTTTAACGGCAGCACTGGGTGTGTTCAGGGTTCTTTAACGGCAGCACTGGGTTTAGCAGGTGTGACGTGGACTGCATTTGATGACTGCTACAAGGTTACCTATATAGTCACATTTCAGTGCTGGCAAGAAAACTGGTGTGAAGGCGCCACCGTGTGGGCATAACTAATAGTGCAACCTAATGCACTGCCCCTGTCTGGTCCAGTGTTAAATCAACACACTGCACACACATCATATCATATAATTACAATGAACAGATAGTGAATTCAAATAGAAAAGCTATAATACAGCCAATCCTGCGTTTTAAATAAATGTACAGCATTTAATATATGTAAAACTATGTAAATAAATGTAAAGCATTTAATATATGTAATACTATGTAAATAAATGTAAAGCATGTATGTATAATGAAAAATCATTGTTCCAGTTAGAGCCCGTTATGTTGTCCGTGATTTTAGTGTCCGCAGCAGAAATGGGCTCAATGACGAGGATGTGGAGCTGATATCATTTCCACACAGACAGATTTATCAGCTGGTGCACAAATATATCATCATTTTTATTTCATCATTGTGTTATTGGGAAATTTGGCCACAGAAAATTGATCCAACTCAGTTATGTTCGTCAGTGATAGCGAGGACACCGTGTCTGCACATCGCCATAACTGCCTTTTTTCCTGCGATGAAAATAGTATGACACTACACAAAGCTAATTACATGGAATTCGCTCAGAAAAAAGGCATTCTGATAAGCGAGCTAATAAGCAATTAGCACTTACCTCAAAACGACGCGCAGCTTCACTGATTTTCCAGACGGTGTAGAACGAGGAAAGGCAAAATGTAAATGGTCCGGGCGGTGTACATATAGGCTACAGCTGAATTAGGTTCGGGCGGATTCACGTCTATAGATGTAGGCTACGGGAACGGTGGATCACGCGAGCGCACTGATGCACGGGCGCGCACAGCTTGCCTCATGGAGTATAAATAATTCAGCTTCTACATGCTGATGGCATAATGTCACGTTTCCAATTTTTTGTTCTGTTCTGGCCATCCGATGTAGATAGGCAGGGCGTCCGACGAATGAATTCTAACATTGTTTTATTTTATTTTTTGCATTATTTGGTAAATGTTATCTGTGGTAGGTTATTCCACAACGAATTTCTTTTCATTTCTCGAATGAGAAGAGGGTGAGTTTGAGTGCTCCAGTGGGGTTTCATGTGTCTGATGCTGATCATCTTTAATCAGTGTCCAATTATGTACTGAAAAATCAGTATAGAATGAACCTAGCTCATGGTCTAGCTCAAGCATGCCAACATCGGTTTCTGTGGTTCTAAGGTTATTCGTTTTGTAAATGGGACTGGTTTGTTTGGTTGGGCTAGGCCTAATTAATTGAATTTTGTTACTGTGCTTCTTTATAATAGCTTAATTTCCACCATAAACAGTAAAAGAGAGACCGAGAACCTCCTACCTCCTCGGACTTTTTGATTGGTCTTGAAATATCGCGAGATTTTAGTTGGTCGGTGATTCCCTTGACTCAAGTGTGTCGGTGATCCATGGTCTGAGGGCTCATTGCTGCTGCACAGTGTTCAGTCTGTCTGTACATAACGAAATGGCGTTACTCTACAAATCAGCTGCAACACTCCTGAGGTCGTCAAAGTTGGCGCCTTTGACAGCAGCAATAATGCGACAGTATTCCGGTAAGCACGCGGCTATTTTGAAGCAAACAGCAAGTATTTTGCTTTTGTCTGCGTCAATGTCATGTTAGCTTCACAATGAACTTCAAGCTAAGTTGCAGCGCTAACAGCAATGCTACTTAACTGACTTGCTGGCTTGATTTGGTAACTGTTGTAAAGGTAACCTACCACGACATCCTTTAGTTTGATGTCTGAAATGTGTCATGTCGCACAGAAGTCCGAGTGTTATGTCACTTGTTATTATCCATAGACAGCTAGCTAGCCAGCTGTTGCAAACATGCATGGAACCAGCAACGGCAGCTGTTAATCCTTGCCCTGTTAACCCTGCTGTTAACCCCTGCTCTAGTGAAGGTAGACCATGTTATTGTAGTTTTGAGCATTAGGTAGACCACCTTATTGTAGTTTTGAGCATTAGGTAGACCACATTATTGTAGTTTTGAGCATTGCCCCAGTGAAGGTAGAACTTATGTTATTGTAGATTCAGTGTTTCCCAGAGAATTGAATTCCATTTGTGGTGGTTGGTTTGCAGAATTAACTTGAATGCAACATTTTTTTTAACAAATTAGCACAGCGTGGTTATGATGCTAACCAGATTTAAGCACAATTTTAGTACAACCTGGAAAATCATTGTGTGGTGGTCAATGTTGATATTGTGGTGGGCCGCCACAAATAAGTCAATGTATGGGAAACACTGAGATTTGAGCATTGCTGTTAACCCCTGCTCTAGTGAAGGTAGACCATGCTATTGTAGTTTTGAGCATTAGGTAGACCACTTTATTGTAGATTTGAGCATTGCTATTAACCCCTGTTCTAATGAAGGTAGACCAAGTTATTCTAGATTTGAGCATTAGGTAGACCACGTTATTGTAGATTTAAGCATTGCTATTAACCTCTGCTCTCAACTTTGCCTTAATGTCCTAATGAGGGGTGATTCTGCTGAACTCTATGGCTTTGTCTTAATGTCCTAACAGACAGCCTTATAACTTTGTCATGGAAGGAGATTGAAGCGTAGGGCTCTATTATTAGGGAGTTTACCACTTCCTCTTAGTTTAACTTGATCTGGGTTCGTCACTAAACCAACACCTCCCTGGCAACACAACTGAATAGTATTTGTGTGTGTATTGTTAGCGAGTAAGTCCAGAGGAGTTAGTCAACACACAGTCTGGGTTTGTGAACACAGGGCCTCAGTGGAGGAGTTAGTTCGTGAACACAGGGCCTGGTGTGGAGGAGTTAGTTAGTGAACACAGGGCCTGGTGTGGAGGAGTTAGTTAGTGAACACAGGGCCTGGTGTGGAGGAGTTAGTTAGTGAACACAGGGCCTGGTGTGGAGGAGTTAGTTAGTGAACACAGGGCCTGGTGTGGAGGAGTTAGTTAGTGAACACAGGGCCTGGTGTGGAGGAGTTAGTTAGTGAACACAGGGCCTGGTGTGAAGGAGTTAGTTAATGAACACAGGGCCTGGTGTGGAGGAGTTAGTTAGTGAACACAGGGCCTGGTGTGGAGGAGTTAGTTAGTGAACACAGGGCCTGGTGTGGAGGAGTTAGTTAGTGAACACAGGGCCTGGTGTGGAGGAGTTAGTTAGTGAACACAGGGCCTGGTGTGGAGGAGTTAGTTAGTGAACACAGGGCCTGGTGTGGAGGAGTTAGTTAGTGAACACAGGGCCTGGTGTGAAGGAGTTAGTTAGTCTGGTGTGCTCCACAGCCGGTTCTGGCCAGTTCCAGTACATCCTGGTGGAGAAGCGTGGGGAGCAGCAGAATGTGGGCTTCATCCAGCTGAACCGACCCAAGGCCCTGAACGCGCTGTGCGACGGCCTGATGCTGGAGGTGGGGCGGGCGCTTGACACCTTCGAGGCCGACTCCCAGGTGGGCGCCATCGTCATCACAGGAAGCGATCGAGCGTTCGCAGGTGAGACCCCGCTCACCTGTCTCAGCTCCACCTGGAGAAAGGTAACTGAGGGTTTGGCTGCTGTTTTTACACTGTGATTTCCTCATACACTTACCTGTTGGTTTTGGATTGGAATGCTTGTGTTGGACTGTAGCCATGACGACTATATCACTCTATTGTATTGGACTGTAGCATGACGACTATATCACTCTATTGTATTGGACTGTAGCATGACGACTATATCACTCTATTGTATTGGACTGTAGCCATGACGACTATATCACTCTATTGTATTGGACTGTAGCATGACGACTATATCACTCTATAGAGTCTCGAAGCCATGACGTAGCGTTGCCAAGGCAGCAATTTCACTGGATCTAAACAAATCAATCTAATCATTGAAATCGCCATAGCGGTGGCTTTCTTAATCTATTTCAATAATTTTACAACGTTTCTAAGACGTTAGTATATTTTTTTACACTGTAGGAATCACATACTACAACATATATTCATACCAACACGATCAAATTTGTGACTACAGAGTTTTATTTTAGCATGGGTTTCCTCCGTAAAAGAGACCTGCATGTAACTTCACAGCATGCGGTTAAAATCCTTAAATTCACGGACGTGTTTTGGCTTTATTTTTTTTGGCAAAAAACGTTGCTCTTAACAGCCGCCAGTCTTTGAGAAGACGTGAAATATCCACTGGAATTTTGTTTCTTTCTATTACACCTGCCAGGGAATCCGTGTTATGTGGCTAAGCTGCTGCCTAGCAGGTAAAATACGTTTAAATTTATATATTTATTTTTATTAGCTAGAAATGATGCCACATGTCTACATTCAATGCTATTTATGCCACTTCGAAAGTTTGTTTAGATCCAGTGATTCTGCTGTCATGGAAACGCTACGTCACACTTCGGGACTCTATTGTATTGGACTGTAGCCATGACGACTATAACACTCTGTTGTTCTCTTGTCTACATTTTTCTTCTTTTCTTATTTTTTTCTGTGTTCCATGCTTTATTGCATCCTGTGTTTATTTGTTTGTTTGTTTGTTTGTGTTGTTGACGTAATGTTGTTTATCAGCGGGTGCTGACATCAAGGAGATGCAGAACCGGACGTTCCAGGAGTGCTACGGGGGGAACTTCCTCGCCCACTGGAACAAGGTGTCTCTGGTCAAAAAGCCTGTCATCGCCGCAGTCAACGGATTTGCAGTAAGTGCTGACCACAGGACAGGCCCCACCACTGTGAACTTCCTAATTAAAGGTGTACTCTGCATTTTTGATGAAAGGCAGGACCCACCACTGTGAACTTCCTAATTAAAGGTGTACTCTGCATTTTTGATGAATGGCTGTTAATATGTGAGCTCAACAGGAAACTAGATTTGGGACACCACTCCTCACAGTGTTCTGGAAGCAACGTGTTGATTTACTATCTTATACTGATATGGAGTGTGTGTGTGTGTGCGTGTGCGTGTGCGTGTGCGTGTGTGTGTGCGTGTGCGTGTGCGTGTGCGTGTGCGTGTGCGTGTGTGTGTGTGTGTGTGTGTGTGTGTGTGTGTGTGTGTGTGCGTGCGTGCGTGTTAACAGCTCGGCGGCGGATGTGAGTTTGCCATGATGTGTGACATCATATACGCCGGGGAGAAGGCTCAGTTCGGCCAGCCAGAGATCCTCCTGGGCACCATCCCAGGTAAGAGGTCAAAGGTCACAGTATCCTCCTGGGCACCATCCCAGGTAAGAGGTCAAAGGTCACAGTATCCTCCTGGGGACCATCCCAGGTAAGAGGTCAAAGGTCACAGTATCCCAGCTCCTACCGTGGTCTGGGTAAGAGACGCTACTTGGACCAAAGCAAGGTCAAAGGTCAAAGGTCCCAGCGTTTCCCAGCATTCCGTGGGAATTTGGACGTCTCTACTGGCCAGGATTTGTGTTATCAACACAAACATGACGTGCAAAAGATGAAGCATGTAGACAGTGCGGATTATGGAGAAGGATTATGTTTTGCGCAGGTCTGCTTTATCCCTGTGGACCACACACCTACAGGTGTATAGGCTGTTATGGCCCAGTGGAGAGTCCTACAGGTAGAAGTGTAGACTGTTCTGGCCCTCTCGGAGACTCACCTGTGTGTCCTCCTCAGGTGCGGGCGGCACTCAGAGGCTGACGCGAGCCGTGGGGAAGTCCCTCGCCATGGAGATGGTGCTGACCGGAGACCGTATCTCCGCCCAGGATGCCAAGCAGGCAGGTAGGCACCAGACCTGATCACACGATCCCAGAGATGCCAAGCAGGCAGGTAGGCACCAGACCTGATCACACGATCCCAGAGATGCCAAGCAGGCAGGTAGGCACCAGACCTGATCACACGATCCCAGAGATGCCAAGCAGGCAGGTAGGCACCAGACCTGATCGCACGATCCCAGAGATGCCAAGCAGGCAGGTAGGCACCAGACCTGATCGCACGATCCCAGAGATGCCAAGCAGGCAGGTAGTCACCAGACCTGATCACACGATCCCAGAGATGCCAAGCAGGCAGGTAGTCACCAGACCTGATCACACGATCCCAGAGATGCCAAGCGCGCAGGTAGGCACCAGACCTGATCACACGATCTCAGAGATGCCAAGCAGGCAGGTAGTCAGCAGACCTGATCACACGATCCCAGAGATCCAAATTCCCGACATCTCAACAACTTCCAGTTTGGGACAACTCGGTGAAAACGAGCGTAGTGGACAAATGAAGTTAATTAAAAATGACAATGACAATGAATATTCGGCCACTCAGTCGAGTCATTTCTGTATGAGCAAGATAGTAGTTTGTAAGGACACTCACTCAATCTAGCTGTCGTCAACTTCACATTGCAATGTTTTTGCTTTTCTGTCTAGCTCAACAGAATAGTTCAATACATTTTCAGTAACTAACTACAACCACATGGTTTTGGTTTCACCTAGTACAACCCTTAGACTATGCTCAGACTGGTGTATTTTTCAGATTTTTGTAAAAACGGAAAAAGCGGTCTGCACAACTTCTCTTGTCAGTAGCCAAGTCTGAACGTATCCTTTAGACTGCAGACTAGAGCTGAACGATTTATTGCATTTGCGATAATATCGCGATATGATGAAACACGATTTTCAAACCTCAAAGGCTGCGATTTGTAATATGTGACGTCACCAAAACGCATTTATACTTGCGCTTGCCGACGCGTCACCGACTCTTCTCACCGACCACTAAAGAAGCAAAAAACGTAACGTGCGTGCGTGCGTGCGTGCGTGCGTGCGTGCGTGCGTGCGTGCGTGCGTGCGTGCGTGCGCGCGCGTGCGTGCGTGGAGAGCACAGGACAAGAAGCCGTGTCAGTGCCACTACATGTAGACCTATTTGTTAACTAACGAAAGAAGGTCATATCTACATGAAATAGAAACAAAATAGAAACGAATCAGAATCATTAAATGTTTACAAGGCTGGAAGTTCAACAAATATAGGTCTACTAATGTGATTAAAATAGTTAAAAAAAATATTTCATTCATCAATCTTATTCAATGACCTAATGCCATCATAACATAGGCCTGGGCTCCAGGAAAGAACAGTTTATGTTTAACTTATCTAATTTTGTGTTGGTCATACTATAGAGTAATATATTGCTCGTCTTTGTTGAATAAGACAGAAGATAAAGAGCTTAAAAATAATCGCGCATCGCAATCGCAATATTGGTGAGAAAAATTGCAATTAGATTTTTTTCCAAAATCGTTCACCCCTACTGCAGACTGACAGTCATAGACTGCACTTTATGTCAAGAGGAAACACAGGCATGCTCATACTCAGCTGATCTTAATGCTCATACTCAGCTCAGCTGATCTTAATGCTCATACTCAGCTGATATTAATGCTCATACTTAGCTGATCTTAATGAAGGAAACACAGACATGCTCATACTCCGCTGATCTTAATGCTCATACTCAGCTGATATTAATGCTCATACTCAGCTGATCTTAATGCTCATACTCCGCTGATCTTAATGTAGGAAATAAAGACATGCTCATACTCAGCTGATCTTAATGTAGGAAATAAAGATATGCTCATACTCAGCTGATCTTAATGCTCATACTCAGCTGATCTTAATGTAGGAAATAAAGACATGCTCATACTCAGCTGATCTTAATGTAGGAAATAAAGACATGCTCATACTCTGAATGCTCATACTCAGCTAATCTTAATGGAGTGTGGAGATGGGTCTCGCTGCAGAACACAATGTGTGGAGATGGGTCAATGTATGGAGATGGGTCAATGTGTGGAGATGGGTCAATGTGTGGAGATGGGTCAATGTGTGGAGATGGGTCTCGCTGCAGAACACAATGTGGAGATGGGTCTCGCTGCAGAACACAAGGTCCAAGGGGGGGGGGGGGGCCTGATCTAAATCCAACTCCTCCCACTATATCTACGCTTGCGCCCTACCGTACATTGACGTGATCCAGTAGGTGGCAGTAATGCACCCAATGGCACCTAATCTGCCAATGAACGCTCATAAGAAGAAGAAGGGCTGGCGATGTCCGCCTCCCTGTTCTTGTTGTCCCTGTCAAGGCTGCCAAGTCGTGGACACCTCAACATGCAACACAGTTGAGAAAGGGTGGGAATAGTGGACACCTCAACATGCAATATACAGTTGAAAAAGGGTGGGAATAGTGGACACCTCAACATGCAATATACAGTTGAAAAAGGGTGGGAATAGTGCAATATCAGTATAGATTGAGGTTTAAGATTAAATATAAATATAGTGCAAGGCAGTTTAGTGCAATGATAATGTATTAATAACACTATTGTTAACTGTAAGGTTGAAGTACGCATGAGGTAGATGAGCAGAACAGTGTTGATTGAATTTGGTCAGTGTGAGGGTGGGGGCTGTTACTGAGTGTTCAACACAGTGACAGATGTAAGCAGCCCTTAGCAAACAGTCCCAAACAACTTCTCTGCAAGGTAAATAGGATTTTTATTCAGTCATTCAACATTATTGGGGTAAGGATGGCTTTTTTCAGGCTACGTTTTTGGTTGTAACCCCTTGTCAATCAGTAGAGAAGTAAATAACTGTCAATCAGTAGTGAAGTAAATAACTGTGTAGAACCTGCCTATGAGGCCACGGTGATGATGGTTTCACTTTGCCTTTCGGTTGCCACGGTGATGATGGTTTCACTTTGCCTTTCGGTTCAAATAATAGGCCACGGTGATGATGGTTTCGCTTTGCCTTTCGGTTGCCACGGTGATGATGGTTTCGCTTTGCCTTTCGGTTCAAATAATAGGCCACGGTGATGATGGTTTCACTTTGTCTTTCGGTTCAAATAATAGGCCACGGTGATGATGGTATCGCTTTGCCTTTCGGTTGCCACGGTGATGATGGTTTCGCTTTGCCTTTTGGTTCAAATAATAGGCCATGGTGATGATGGTTTCGCTTTGCCTTTCGGTTGCCACGGTGATGATGGTTTCACTTTGCATTTCGGTTCAAATAATAGGCCACGGTGATGATGGTTTCGCTTTGCCTTTCGGTTCAAATAATAGGCGAGTGCAGAATGCATGTAGTCACAAACAGGTTTCAGTAAAGCAAGGTTTAGTGGAGTCCCTGTGTTCTATACATGGTCTCGCATGCAAGCAGATTCCTTCAAATGCGCCGCTGACTATCAAAATACTGATGCGCTGTTTAAAGTTGCGCTGCTTGCTGTTAAAGGGAATGACAGATGTCTCTCTCATTGGTTGAAAGGCTGTTATGCTCACCCATGACTGATTGAGAAACGGAAGAACAACCTTTTTGAACACTGCGCTCAACGTTTTTACGTTATTGCCAGTACATAACTTACAGGCAAACATGACCACACAATACACTAAGGGCAACAACAACAACAACAAAACTAAGATATAATACTAATGATATATATAAAAAAATATATAAAAAAACCAACAAAAACAAACAAAAAAAAAAAACAGACAAACATACAATCAGCTAGACTGACAAATAAGACCTTGATTGTGGATCACATAATATTTATAAATTACCTGGGCATATCTGTTCACTTTCAATCCATGTATAGAGTAACAAAAGTCCATCTCCTTATAAATAAAGGCAGTTTCAGCTGTAGAATGGCAGTCATATTTTCCATCATTTGGACATGTTTAATTTTCTGTATCCATTCAGATATTGTGGGAGGGTCGGGCTGCATCCAGTGAATGGTTATCATTTTCCTAGCGGTCATCAGAAGGATATGTAAAATATAACATTGGTCTTTGGTCAAATTTTGTTCTGCCATGTTGTCCAATAAGAACAACACAGGGTCCAGAGGTAAATTAATACCCATAATTTTTTCCAATTCGTCTTTAATGTTTCTCCAGAATATCTGTATTTTGGGGCAATCCCAGAATATATGGGTATGGTCTCCAACCATCCCACAATCTCTCCAACACTTGTTATTACATTTGTTATTAAAAACACTGACTTTTAAAGGGGTCCTAAAAAACCTCATCTTTACTTTCCAATCAAATTCCTTCCACAGTTGGCTCCCAATCCCCTTATGAAATTCAGAGCATATATCCTCCCACTTATCATCCTCTATAGTGACATTAAGCTCCATTTCCCATTCCCCTTTGATATGTAGAGTGTTATCAGATGTGTCAGCCATTAGCTTTTTATAGATGAGAGACACTTGATGTTTTGTTGTTAGGAGTTTTTGTAATATATGTATGAAATGCATTTCAATATTAGTGGGGCCTTGCTTGATAATGTCCCAGTCAGTGTGTTTTGTGATGTAGTGTCTGATTTGCAGATATCTGTAGAGATCGCTTTGGGGTAAACTAAATTGATCCTGGAGTTGTGAAAATGATTTGAATACATTTCCTTCAAATAGCTGATTCATTATTTTTAACCCACTTTCAGACCATCTTCTATAGACTCTGTCAACTATAGATGGGAGAAACTCTATATTTCCCAATATGGCTATGGCCCGTGACAAAGCCACCCCTCCTCTTAGATGCTTTTGGACTATATTCCACACTCGGAGTGTGTGTTTAATATATATGTTGCTTATTTAAAAAAAAAATTGAGACTGCTGACTAAGAAATGGCAGAGTATTTAATGATATTCCTGATAAGGAATTTCTTTCAATAGACACCCATTCAATCTCTTCATCTCTGGCTACCCAAGCTAGCATTGCTCTGAGTTGGGCTGCCCAGTAGTACAATTTGAAATTGGGTAGACCCAAACCTCCTTTCTCCTTACTTGCCATTAATATTTTCAATCTTATTCTTGGTCTTCTATTTTGCCAGATACATTTTGATAAACGCTTTTTAAGCAACTTAAATGTGGACTGTGGAACCTTAATAGGTAAGGACTGAAAGAGGAAAAGTAGCCTTGGTAGTACATTCATTCTCACTGTCTCTACCCTACCAAACAGTGAAAGCGGTAACATATCCCATCTGCTTATGTCTACATTGATTTCTTTTATCAATTTATTATAATTTGCTGTAAATAGTTGCTCGGCCCTTGAAGTGAGCATAACACCCAGGTAGCGAAATCCCTGTTTGGGTCTTCTAAAAGAGACCCTATCATCTAGCTGGGAGGGCCAATCCCCTGCTATCATCATGGCTTCAGAATTGTCTGTATTGACTTTGTAGCCTGAGACAGCACTGTACTCGCTAAGGCTATTCAGTAGTGCTGGGATAGAGGTACTAGGGTTCTCTAGAAATAATAAAATGTCGTCCGCAAATAGCGCTATCTTATGTTGAACTTTTCCTTCATCACATATACCTTGAATGAATGGATTGGTCCTAATCAACTCCGCTAATGGTTCAATGCTTAGTGCAAACAGAGAGGGGGATAGAGAGTCTCCCTGTCTGGTTCCCCTTCCCAGTGGAAAACATTTGGAACAGTGTCCATTAACTCTAACTCTGGATCTAGGATTGCCATAGAACATTTGAATCCACTTAATAAATGTATCATTAAAGCCCATACATCTAAGGGTCTGTTGGAGGAAGAGCCAGTCAACCCTATCAAATGCTGAGAAGCACTGACGGGGCATTTCTTTTGGCTGCAATTTCCTGTAAATTAAGGGCTCTTCTAATGTTGTCTACTCCTTGTCTGTTGTTAATAAATCCCGTCTGATCTGGTTTCACAAGTTTATATATATATTTCTGTATCCTCTTTGCTATTATTGAGGTTAATATCTTAAGGTCTACACATAGGAGACTAATTGGGCGATAGGATTTGCATTGTGTTGGATCTTTATTGTCTTTATGGATTACACTAATTATTGCTTCTGACCATGAGCCAGGTGGGTCCCCTTCTTTAAGTGCATAGTTTTACACTCTGAGCAATAATGGTGTTAATTCATTTATAAATGTTTTATAATATTCTCCTGGAAATCCGTCCACCCCTGGTGATTTATTATTTTTTAGATTTTGAATATTATCTTTAATTTCCTTGTCTGTAATTGGAGAAGACAACATTTCTGATTCAGATGATGTTAATTTAGACATTTTAATTGAGTTAAAGAATATTTCCATCTTTTCTTTTATCTGTGGGTCCCTCTCTTCCTCATATAGCTTTTCATAGTATTTAGCAAATGCCTCTGCAATATCATGTGGTTGCGTTAGCATCTTACCCTGATATGGGCACTGTATCTTGTGAACAATTCTACTAGATTGTTCTTTTCGGAGTTGAAAAGCCAATAAACGGCTTGCTCTATTTCCAAATTCATAATATTTTCTTTTTGTAAATCTTAATGCACCTTCTGCTTTAGAAATTAACAGGTCATCCAATTTTTGTCTAGTCTCCTTTAGTGTTGCTAATACTTCCTGATTATTAGATAGCTTGTGCTCTGTCTCTAGTTCCTTAATTTCTTTCTCTAATTTATCTTGTTGAGCTAATCTTTGCTTTTTCAGTCTTGAAGAAGTTGCAATAATTTTGCCCCTCATCACCACTTTGGCCCCCTCCCACAGGATAGAGGGAGATACAGCTCCATTATCATTTAATGTTATGTATTCTATTAAATCTTCTTTTATTTCTTGTTTAATTAAGTTGTCATTTAACAAAGAAACATTCATTCTCCAGTATTTAAACTGTTTACTAGGCCCTATCCTCACCTCCAAACCTCCAAAGTCACCGGTGCATGGTCCGATATAGTGATGGGTTCAATACTGCAGTTCCTAGTCCTAAAGAGTTCTGTTCCAGATATCAAAAACATATCTAATCTCGAATAGCTCCCATGCACCTGAGACATAAACGTAAAGTCTTTCTCCCTAGGGTGTAGGTGGTGCCATACATCCACCAACCCCAACTCACACATCATTGCCTGAAGAGTAGTGGATTTTTTGGACAAAGGCCCCACTGCTACTGGGAGTCTATCCATGTTCTGTTTCAGGACACAGTTGAAGTCCCCTCCTATTAAAATAAACCCCTCTGCTTTATCCGCTAATATAGCTCCAACATTTTTGAAAAATTGTGTGTCATCCTCATTGGGAGCATATAGATTCAGCATAGTAACTTTTGTACCCCCAATGGTTCCCATTACCATAACATATCTCCCTTCTTTATCTTTAATAGTCTGTGTATGGTTAAAGTAGACTGATTTGTTCAGTAAAATGGCCAGCCCCCTTTTTCTCCCGCTCTCAAAGGAAGAACTAAATACCTGGTCCACCCATTCTCTTTTTAATTTTAGGTGTTCTTTTTCCGACAGATGAGTCTCTTGAATCATTGCTACAGAACAGTGTAATTTCTTAAGTTGACCTAATATCTTTTTTCTCTTGATTGGATTGCCCAAACCCTTCACATTGTAACTAACACAGATTAACCTGTCCATATCTCAACCTGTATGTCACTGCATCTCTATCCCTATCTTTTATCTCCACAAAAGTTTCACACAATATACATAATGACAGCCCAGCATTTAACTCAATGTGAAAAAAGCAAATAAAAAAAAAAATAGAACAATTACCTAAGCCTAACCTAAGAACAAAGTTATGAACCATAGACTTCCACATACCCAGCTGGTAATCAACAACTTGACAAAAATGTTTGGTCGTTAGACTGAACAAACCAGCTCCTGGTGTTGCCTGGGCGAAGGGTGGTGACAGCTCCTCCGCGGGTGTCACACTCAGTGTGTTTGGGCTGCTGTCGTCCGTCTCGTAGAACGATTGCAGCTCAGTCTGCACAGCCTCGCGTTTCAAAAGTTCCGTCCAATATTGCAAAAAACGATTAATGTCCTAACGTAGTAGTCTTTAACATATCCAAATTGTAGAAGAAAACTCGGCGTAATCAATGTCACTCTGCTTCCTCAAAGAAGGCCCTTACATCCGCATTCGCCAGCATCGCTGAATCTCTCTCCTTTCTCCTTCCTGCGCTTTTCCACCTGTAACGTCCCATCTCCCCTTCCATTTGCTCCCGTTCATCTATCTGATATTATTAAGTTCCCGAAGTGTCTATCTGAGGTTGGATATTAAGTTCCCTAAGTGTCTATCTGAGGTTGGATATTAAGTTCCCGAAGTGTCTATCTGAGGATATTAAGTTCCCGAAGTGTCGGGAGTGCTTCTGTTAGCGTCGGGTAGGTCTTCTCACCAGAATCCATGAAGACTTTCAGCTGTGCTGTGTAGATGCATTTAGCTTTGATGTTTTTCTCTTTTAAACTTTTGATGACCTCTCTAACCTGCTTTCTCTTATTTTGTAACTCTGGGGAGTAGTCATGGTCAAAGTATATCTGTTCTCCTTTGAAAACAAGTTTTTGGCCCCATGCTTGTCTGAGAATCTTCTTCCACGGAATAGTCCACAAATCTTATGATGAGAGATCTCGGAGTGGCATTGGGACTCGTTGGCTTGGTTGTTAAAGACCGATGGGCTCTCTCAATTTCTAGGCTCACTTCAGGCATTGGGTCGAGGACGGACTGTATCAACTCCTTTGCAAACTCCCTAACATCTCTGCCCTCACTCCCCTCAGGCACCTTATATATTCTCAAATTATTGTGTCTCATCCTATTCTGCAGGTCTTCACACCTGGCTGTTAAGTCCATATCACGGCGCAGCAGATATCTCATTGCTCTCTCATACCTTTTCCCATTGTCTTCTGCCGCACTAATGCGATCTTCCGCCTCTGTTGTTCTTGTCTCCAGCCTTCTTATTTCAGTTTTCAGTTCCTCCATAGACGACCCCAATTTTGTAAGCGAGGCCTTAGTCTGTTCATGTCCATCACGGTTTTCCGCCCGTAGCTTTTCTAGCTCGGCTAATACCCTGGATTCCATGTGGTGAACGTTAGCACTAGCATTATCGTCTTCTCCCTTTTGGTTTTGCTTCGGATTTTCATTCTTATCTGTCAAGTTCTGCTGTTTACCAGCACCTCTGCCTCTAGATGATGTTGACATCACGTAAATATATTATATCGCCTAGTTTTCGATCAGTTGTTAGGATTTTTAATAATCAAATAGACGGAGCTCCGTTTTTAGGCTTATGCCTTAGACATGGCGTCACCGGAAGTCTGCGCTCAACGTTTAATAACAAAACCACCCCGAATGTGAACTGGACACACCCCTAAGCTTTTTGACACTGACCACGCGTTTCAGGTCACACAGACAGAGCCCTTCGTGTTGTACTAGCAGCTAATGTTAGCTACCCAAAACGCCAGAAGTGAACACGTATTTGTATTACGTAGCAACAAGCTAACAACCCCGACCAAGATCAGCTACTCCCCCTGGATCTTGTGTTTAGACTCCGCCCACTGGACCAAGATCAGCTCCACCCCCTGGATCTTGTGTTTAGACTCCACCCACTGGACCAAGATCAGCTCCACCCCCTGGATCTTGTGTTTAGACTCCGCCCACTGGACCTATATCCAGCTCCTCTCCTTGGCTCCATTTGAATTTGTGATCCACAATGCCCATGTCAGTAGGACTCCATAGATGTCAATAATAATATGAGATTTCACACTAACTTTGCTAATGATTGGTGCATCAGACTGAGTTACTGCAGGCACAGAGATGAGAAGGGTTTGTATCATCTTATCTTACCCACAAAGACGAGAAGGGTATCTTATCTAACACACAGAAATTATCTTATCTAACGCACAGAGACGAGAAGGGTATCTTATCTAACGCAGAGTGACGAGAAGGGTATCTTATCTAATGCACAGTGATGAGAAGGGTATCTTATCTAACGCACAGAGACGAGAAGGTTATCTTATCTAACTCACAGAGCTGCGTAGGGAAGGGATGAGAAGGGTCTGTATCATCTTATCTAACGCTGGGAGAGACCGTAAATAAGTTGAATGGTGGCGTGCTCCTTTAACAGGTGGCTATTTCGCCCCCACAGAGACTTACAGGTTATCAGTTAAAATTCAGGTTCAGTGTGTAAAATAGTTGTTGGAATAGTTACTGAACATCACCATAACCAAATCCAACTCCATAACCTGTCAGCAGATAACCTTAACTGTCAGCAGATAACCTTAACCAGTTAACACTGTCAGCAGATTAACACTGTCAGCTGATCACCTTAACCAGTTAAGACTGTCAGCAGATCACCTCAACCATAACGTGTAGTTAACACTGTCAGCAGATCGTGTGTTGATAATCTGATCATCTGCAGATTATTGATGGGCATGATTAATCGACGATCGATAGTTGATCATTAAGAATTTCGTTGATCACGTTAATTTGTTGTTGATTAAACTAATGCAGGTTGCGTTACATAGTGTGTCTTGAAGCAATGAAATGAATTTCACTGTGTGGCAGCAATTAAACATTATACCACCCCGGGACAATATTTGACGCTATAGACTACTCTATTACCTACGAGTTTCTGTTTTGATTTATGAAGAGTTCACAGTAAAGTGTGGCGTGGGGCCATTTTATCGTTTAAAGAAACGATAACCTTAGTTCACTGCAAACACACCCAGTGGCCTACTGGTTAGCGCCTCGGACTTGTAACCGGAGGGTTGCCGGTTCGAACCCCGACCAGTAGGAACGGCTGAAGTGCCCTTGAGCAAGGCACCTAACCCCTCACTGCTCCCCGAGCGCCGCTGTTGCAGGCAGCTCACTGCGCCGGGATTAGTGTGTGCTTCACCTCACTGTGTGTTGAGTGTGTTTCACTAATTCACGGATTGGGATAAATGCAGAGACCAAATTTCCCTCACAGGATCAAAAGAGTATATATACTATACTATAACACTGCAATGTAATAATCAGTGTTGGGAGTAATGCGTTACAAAGTAACGCGTTACTGTAATTCCACTACTTTTAGTGGTAACGAGCATGTAACGAAGTATTTTTGTAAATCCAGTAACGCAATTACAATTACTGAAATTTCAAAGAGTTTGTTACTTGCGTTACTCTGTTGATCTTGAATGAACGACTGCAGACAAGATGCACATTTGCTGCTTTGTCTCCCGACCTTAGCTGTGTTTCCAGCGATTGTGTTTCATGTTTATATTGCAGATGCATTCTTTACAGTTAATAGGAGCCTCCTCACATTCCTCCTTATTTCGGATTTATGCTAAAACACACAAGAGTGCATTACGCTACAATTTAAATGGGCATCTTAAAAGCCTTTTCCCTTTCGTTTCCATCTCGTAAGCTCCACTAAAGTAAAAGCGCATTGTTGTTTATTGCGCCTATTGCGCAAAAGCCTCGTTATATCAATTTCTCATTCTTACAACATAGCCACGCCACAACACCAATAGGTACCAACACGGTAGCCTATATATAGCCTTGGCACAAGCAAGCACACATTTAACTCGAGAGGAAAATGCAGATTTCACTTACCAGATAAAGAAACCTCCAAATAGCCTACCGTACGTAACAGCGACTTGAGTTATTTGCACAGTAGGCTATGTTTACATCGGAATTGACGTCCATGGTGTTATGGATTCATTTGTCTGCGACGGAACATTCAACTTCTCTCTGGAACACCTTATCAGATGAAGAGTAACCTTCTGCATAGTGCGCGACAATCCCAAACTCTCGGATGCATTAGAACTTATTTCGGTAGGTCAGCACTTGTGCAGCGCAGGCTTTTCCCAAACTGGTGGTGCTTAAAATGCTATATAATACAACTGTGTTCAAAGCAGGATGAGGATAACCTAAGGTTATGTGTGTGTGAGCAGACAATAACTGCTTTGAAAATAGGCCATTTAACATTGTTTCACATTACATCCCATTGAACGAATTCCATGTAGCCTACAGAAGGATTGCAATAATAATGATAATAATAACTTATTACTATATTGCAGAATTCAGTGTCAGTGCACCACCATGCATACTAGTAGAAGGCAAGCAGTAGGCAGTGTACTGTACATATCTATCAAACCACCTAGATGGTGAGGGTGGCGCAAAACAAGGTCAGGGAGGCCATGCATTGTAGAATGTTTTGTGGTCGGAAAAAGTTTGAGAACTCATGCACAAGGCTATTGATTTGAAGGGCCGTTGAAACTACAATAAATAGGTCCAAAAATTAGGTTTATTGTGTGTGTGACTGTTCAGTACTGTTCATATTGACATTTTAAAAGCAGACTTAAAAGTAACTCAAAAGTTACTTTCTCTAGTAACTAATTACTTTTGATATACAGTAATTGGTAACGTAATTGAATTACTTTTGAAAGAAGTAACTAGTAACTGTAACTAATTACTAATTTTCAGTAACTTGCCCAACACTGGTAATAATTGCCTACCAGTAGGGCTATCAGTGCACGAGCAATAGAAGGTCATTGTTTCGATTTAACTCAATGAAATAAGAGCTGTTCTTAATATGTTATATTGTTGGTTGGTTTAATACCTTGTTGTCAATGAAAAGTTATCCTACACCATGGGTCTCCGACACGTCGCTTTCAAGCTCAGTCGCTTGCCATCCACTTCTGAGCTTGCCAGAGGCTGAAGCAGTAGGCCTAGGCTACTAGTACTACATTTAAACACAATTGTTGCCGCGACTGGAGGCATTCCAGCCTACGAATTTAATAAAATGCCTTGTCTCGCAATAAACAGCGGGTGAAAATCCAGACTCTTTCAACTACATGAAATGTGAGTGAGCCATCAAATACTCCCTAGATTTCAGTGCTCATCAGTCCCAACATTGAGCAATATAATCAAACTGTCCAAAAGTAAATTAAATCCCAAACCAAATGGAAAATCGTCTGCTTTTGATAGTGGTATGTGCTCCAAACGAAACGCATGTCTCACAATAAAATGCAAGTAGAAATAAAGGCCTGCTCAATTTAGCCTACCCCAAATAAAGTAAATAAAATACCCCGGCCATTTTTTATGAGGCTTTGTTAAATAGCCTAATTAATTGGTATAGGCTAATCTCTCATCCTCTTTCTCGACTCCATGCCTTGGATAGTTTTGAGTTACATTTTGACAAAACCTGTCAGATCTAAGCATTATTATGGTTTTGGTCAAGTTATTGTTTAACATGATTCTTTTTTATAATGTATTATTTTGGAACAAACAAGGGTCTCTGTTTAATCTGAACGCCGGCTCTCATTCTGCTGCTTTAGAGCAGCGCAGCGCAGCGCAGCGCTTAATATCTTTACAAGTTTAGCCTGACCGAACGTCCCGTTTAACTGCCACAAGTTATTCTTCTTGTCATAAAGATCTCGTCGAGGAAAAACATGCTGTATTTTTGTATTTTCATTGCACTTTTAAATGTATAAAAAGTTAAATAAATAGTGAATTTTAATATAGGCCTAGAAATATTAATGATTGATGGATAGTCGATCGTTAATTCTCCCGACGATCGACTAAGAAAATTTAATCGAATGCCCATCTTTACTGCAGATAGTCTTTCCAAGTGAAGTGTAACCAAATGTGGCTTCCCTCTTCACTGTGACCAAATGCAGCCGTGGCATACTGGTTAGGGCTTCGGACTTGAAACTGGAGGGTTGCCGGTTCGAACGCCGACCTGTAGGAACGACTGAAGTGCCCTTGAGCAAGGCACCTAACCCCTCACTGCTCCCCGAGCGCCGCTGTAGCAGGCAGCCCTCTTCATTGTGTCTCTGACCAGCACATATTTCCTGGTTGGATGCCATTTGTGGCTCTGTGTTGAGAGTTGCAGTGGGCTGGCCGTCTGTGTAGAGGCAGCTATGATAAGCTCAGAGCTGCACACGTTATTAGTTGTGTTAATAATCCACAGGACCATGTTGATAGAGTGATTGGTGCTGCCTGGCCGTGCTCAGAGGAGAGACTCGGGTGGTCCCTGTTGCGGTCAGGGCTGGGTTTTCCCCACACATGCCTCCTGTCTGGGCTGTGTCTTCAGTGGCCACTAGAGGGCGCCAGTAGGAGCAGATTGTCCGTGAGAGATGCAAAGCAAGGTCAAGTCAATAGTGCAGGAAGCCGCCCCCCCCCCCCCCTCCCAGAGATGGGCTCAGGGAAGAGCTTAAAGACTCACTGAGACTCGCGGGGAATCCTTAAGTCGGCCAATCCCGGCGTTCCTAATGGCTTGTTATGAGGTTGAAAGGTCACTCCAGTTATTTTGCCCTCCACCACCCGTGACCCCCCCCCCCCCCCCCCTCCATCCCCCCTCTCCCCCAGTCAGCCCAGGCGCCAGACCCTCAATCCCCCCGCTCGGCCCCACCCTAAAACAACAAACCAGCCCCTCCTATACCTCCCCCTGTCCCCCATGGAAGTCAGGCCTTATGGAACACCAGTGTGTGTGTGCGAGCGTGTGTGTGTGCGTGCGTGCGTGCGTGTGCGCGTGCGTGTGTGCGTGCGCGTGCGTGTGTGCGTGCGTGCGATCTCTGATCTCTTGTGTCTTGTGTGCAGGTCTTGTGAGTAGAGTGTTCCCCGTGGACCAGCTTGTCTCGGAGGCCATCAAGACTGGCGAGAAAATCGCTGGCAACTCCAAGCTGGTGTCCGCCATGGCCAAGGAGGCCGTCAACGCAGGTCAGTGATCAGTTGTGTGTTTGTTTGTGTGTTTGCTCTTCTCTTCTCAGTTGCTTCCGCAGGGCAGTGTGGTGTTCCGCAGGGTGTTCCGCAGGGCAGTGTGGTGTTCCGCAGGGTGTTCCGCAGGGCAGTGTGGTGTTCCGCAGGGTGTTCCGCAGGGCAGTGTGGTGTTCCGCAGGGTGTTCCGCAGGGCAGTGTGGTGTTCTGCAGGGTGTTCCGCAGGGTGTTCCGCAGGGCAGTGTGGTGTTCTGCAGGGAGAGCGGGAGCTCATGAGTGTGATTTCAGTTTGTACGCATTTCCACGTCATTAACATTCACCTGGTGTGTCTGATCTCCAGCGTTCGAGTTGACGTTGGCCGAAGGGAACCGTCTGGAGAAGAGGTTGTTCCACGCCACCTTCGCCACGGTGAGTAGTCCTGTCGCTCTGGGCTCGGGTCGGAAATGCTGTCTGTAAAATGGAAAATGCTGTCTGTAGTCCTGTCTGTCTGTAAAATGGAGAATGCTGTCTGTGAGTGTTGGACACTGCTGAACGGCCTTGTCTCCTCTCCGCTGCATTGCAGGAGGACAGAAGAGAGGGGATGACCGCGTTCGTTGAAAAGAGGAAAGCCGACTTCCAAGATAAGTAACCGAAGTCGAGTGGAGACGCTGGACTGTCTTAGGATGGATGGTTTTCCTTCTACAGTTCCTGCTATCGGCTGGAGCCTGCGATGAGAAGTGTGATGCCTTACTGCGGCTTCCTGTCTGACTAACTAACGAGGTGGCCTGACTGGACAAGCTTACAGAGTCTCCATAACACACACACATACACACACACACACACACACACACACACACACACACACACTTCTGATCACCACTGTTCTCTTTGCCTTCTCTGAATCTATCATGTTTTTAATACATTTTCCCCAGAGATGTTTTTGTCTCAATATTGTTTGCTGAATAAAAATGTAAGTTGTGTTACTGGAATTGTTTGGACTGATTCCTATCATCTGATTCCTATCATCTCAATCCCTAAGTTCCTACGTGTCCTTTGAAGACCAGGACCGACCACACCAAAACCAGAACCAGAACAGGACTACAATATGAAATGCCATCGCTTTAATGGGTCAGTCATAAGATATTGCTTTAATGGGTCTGTCATAAGAGAGGCCATTTTGTCTGGAGGTTAAAAACAATTGCATTTCCAGCTCCTAATCTGTCATCAGTTGAATTGATCATAACAATTACTATAGATAATGAAGCATAACAAGGGCCCAGTCACTGGATTCACACCTCATTAGGCTTTCCCACATTACTGCCTAAAACCTTTGGATAACCCTGGAGGAGCTCCACTGCACAGAGATGTTATAGAACAGGACATCAGAGGTGGTCAGTGGCTGGACACAGTATACTGTAGCATGCCAAGAGACTTGAAACGTGTCAAATGGGGAAAGGAGTGGAGGTGCACGCCATCTTTTATGTGAGCTTTGCGCTGACAATTACAACACTAGATGTCGCCACGGAATCACTGCGGACTATTCATGTTGCCCTAATTATTCTGTGCGTCACGAATCCCCGCGACAACAGCAGCAGTTTGGTGCTTTAGTAGGTTTTTATGTGATTTGATAAACGCAGACCTAACGATCATTTCTGATCATTTGTGTGTGACCGTTGGTGCCAGATGCTCACATTCTACAGATGTACACACAATGGACAGGATGGCATTTAATAAACTATAGGCCTTGTCCTTTAAATTAATCCATGTTTAATAACTTTGTTTAATGAATTTGTGCTAACTGTTTGCTGAAATGTGTTGCAGTTTAAATGACATCCAACCCGTTCGTTATCTTCTGCAAAGGAAACAATGTCATGTTTATCGCTAAATCGTGCCTAAATTGTGCAGGTAATCCAGTGATATTTTACTTGTAGTTTGTTCTTTAATTATTTTATTTTGTGACTGTGTATAGGCTTCTTGCTGGTGCTATTTCTAATGTAAATGAGGACTTCATAGGTCTAACGGGAAACGAAATACGGAAGAATTGCTGTAACAACTACAATTATATTAATTTAGCAACGTGGCGTGCACGTTACGCTAGCCTATACACATGCGTTGGATTGTTCATTCAATGTTAACAGTTTCCAAAACATAACATTCCTTGAATTTCCCCTGGGGATCAATAAAGTATCCATCTATCCATCTATCTATCTATCTATAAACGGTTTCTTCCCTTTAACCCATTTGTGCTTTTCTGGAAAAGACTGACTGATCAGGCTATGCTGCTGTTTTATGTGTTTTAAATCAAATAATAAATGAGTCATTTTACCAAAATTTGAAATAAATTGCACAAATAAATTCCATGGCACCATTCCAAGCGAGTAGAATGCCAGAACATCACAATACCTACTTTTTAAGACACGAAATATTTGAGGCGTCTGCGAGAGAAAGGGGCCATAGCGGATTCGATTATAGTGGGAAGTTTTTTTTATTTCCATTCTATCATTTGAAGACACTTTCCTTCTATGATCTCGGCTTCTTCACACGGCGCCTCACTATATCTTCACAGGTCCGTAGCCTAATTGATTTTTATTTTCATTCAGTATGCTCCCGGAGCGCCCTTTCTTCCCAACCCTTGGAACAAAACTTCTGAAAAGGCAGAGAAAAAACGGCTCCGTCCGCACCGCGGCGAGAGCACAAAGGTTTCCTTAAAGAGAGCAAAACAGTGGTTCCGCTTTGATGTCTATCCCCTGCTAACGAAAGGTCAAAATAATAAATGTAGGCCCAATTGAGGCGCTCCGCGGAGACAAAGGGGGCAAAACGTTACATTCTGGCAGCCGCAGCGCAGACCCTCATAGCGTGATAAACTCATTTAAAAAAGCAGAACCAAAGAGATCGCAGCATGGCTCCCCGCTTAAAGAAAAGAGCTTTCAGACTGATCAGACAGTCTTGGCTCCTCCGAGCTCCTTTTCTTTTCCCCATCACTCTCTCTCTCTCTCTCTCTCCACTCTTTCTCTGACTTTTGGCGCAGCTGCTTCGATGCGTCTATTGAGCCGAATAAAGGCAAATTTCCTCCAAATGAAATGAGCTGCACCTCATCCTCAAGAGAGAGGAAAAGTCACTTGTCATTAACACTACCTGCACGTCCGCTGTGTTAAGCGCTAGCTCTCTGCGGGCTTTGGCCGTTCAGTCTCTGCGCGTCGTTAGTTTGGCAACAGCACGCAACCTTATAGGCTGCCCAAAATTCCAACGGTGTGTTTTAAGCGCATATCTTCCCATCAGAGTTAGGCGAATGGTTTTGATCAGAGACATTTTTTCATAATGTGGCCTTACTGACATCAGAGACACTTCAACAGACAACGTTATGGCTTAGAATTCAATTTCAATCTTAGAGTGTCAAAAACAAACATTAAAATGTGAAAAGCATTATAGCTAATTTTCAGCAATGTTGAATCAAGAGAGCCATGCTTGTAAATATCTCACCCTTTACCCATTTGGTAAAAACAAAAAATAATATTCACTCAAAAGTGATTACACTAATAACATTTATTTCATGCGTTATTTCATATTTTAAGATTTCATAATTATTTCATTTATTTATAGGCCTATTTATTTAGCTGTAGTGGGCCGTTTTAATAGTCTTCTTTTATAATTATTTATTTTATATATAAATTATGAAACCCATTTAAGCCTAGCCAAATTAGTATTTCCATAATTTATTAATTATGATATTTTTCCGATATGGGTCATGTCAGACAGATGTAATATGCCCAGGTACAGTATGTTGATGTGTGTTATGCGTTCATTCAGACGGAATGCCATACCTAATTCATGCCACATAATCAAATTTGCTGGCCATCTTTGTTGGTTTGTTTGTTGCCCCAAAATATACAGATCATTATTTGGCTAAAAGCGTTGTCTTTCAAATAAATAAAATAGCATAGGCCTACACTCTGGTTCAGACATTTGTCATTAATATGACGTTTTGGCAAACGTTTGCATGTACACCAGTAAGTTCAGGAGGTTGCCATGTTATTGAGGTATTGAGGTTATTGAGGTCTTGAATTTCCCCTGGGGAGCAATAAAGTATCTATCTATCTATCTATCTATCTATCTAGGTTGGCTAACTAAAACGTATTCTCATCTGAACAGAGGAGACCTTTTCGTAGCTCCGAGCTGAGGTCCTCTTCCATACCCCATACCAATCAACAGACAGGATAAAGAGCTGAAACAGCCGCTTGTTATTGCAGTTATAGCCCCGTGTTCCCCATAATTCTCCCATGGAAGGCTATGCTTGATTGGGGTTGTTGTCGAATTGGCTTCTAAAATGTGGTTTGTCATGTTGGAGTTGCCCATGCATTAATCTTGCCACTGTAGCTTCCTTAAATGTTTGGCAATAGTGAGCTTGGCTCTCGTCACCATTAAGATGATCTTGTCACACACTGAATCATGTGGTGACAATTAATGTCAGTGTAACTAGCACTTAAGATGGGTTGAATTATATTCCTCTGCCGTTTCCTCCTCCAGGCAGTTCTTACAAGAAATAATGTGTTGCATTTTTTAATATCCTAATTCAGGCTAGGATCAGTTATGTTCAGTTTGAACATGTTTAGGCCTAGTTCAATTTTAAAAGGTCAAATCTAACGGGCCCGTTTGTCAAGCTTTTAAAGTCACCGTGGAGTCGGATCTACGAATATTACCGAAAGCTAAACGTCACCATCACGGAGCTTGTCAAAGAACCAATCAATGCCCACTGTGATCACGCTGCCTGCTGCTCCCTGTCAAATGCTCTGGTGACAGCTCGTTCGCGCTACCATGGTTGTGTTAAAAGGAATACCTTCTCTCCTGTCGCCAGAGCTTTTGTACGCGTTGGCAAAGATGGGTCATGGCGATGAACTGGGTAAGTAAGCACTGCACGGCACAATATACTGATGACCTGAAATCATGGTGCTTTAAGCGTATTGGTAAAGGAGCTAACGTTAGCATTGACTTCGGGAAGGAGGAATGCCATGGGGAAGCTAAATTCAATGCGACACGACAGAAATGCCACTTTCCAAGCAAAGCCCGGCCGTGTTGCAGTCATGTTCATCTATCTTTAACTCTGCATGATCCGTTTGCGTTGTGTAGGCAAGTGAACACCCCTCCTTCCTTAGCTAGCCACATTGAAGCTCATAGGTCATTGCTGGTTAATATTTACTGCATATTCATTTGATGCATTTCTCCCTCAAAATATACATTGTTACTTTAGCGTTACAGTGACTTCAAACGTATCTGTCACTTTGTTTGCACATTGTGTACTTCCTACTTCCTCAGTTCTTGCGGATGCCAACTTCCCTGTGTCCTCCGTGTGTAAATGCGGACCGATAGAGATCCGAGCCGACGGTACGTGGGACACATTGGCTGGATGCGTCCAGTCTTACAGTGTGCAGAGTGGACTTGGCCTCGTGACATGTTTTAAAACGGTAGATTATTTTACGTCAAAGGTGTGGAGCTCAACTGTGTGTGTGTGTTCATTACAGGTCTACAGATCCCAGCGCTGTTGGAAGCTATTCTGAAGCTTTTCCCTCTGGACACGTACGTGCGTAGCCCGGTAAGATTCTACTAACGACATCTCACCTGTGTTCAACTGCGGGTCTGTTGTGTCATGATGAAAATACAAATACATAATAACAATAATACTATGACCGTATGTCGACTCTACAATTAAAACCAAGTGTTTAATATTCCTGTGCGTTCTGCATATCTGCAATGTGTGTTTCAGACGTCGCTATGCATTTGTTCACACATGGGAAGGCCCTGGGAAACGTAAAAAAATAACCGCTGGAACAGAGTTGAGATTCACAGAACCCTAATACAAATTTCCAATATTTAGCCTACATGTAACACATAATATTTGCATATTGTAACTAACCACTGTTTATCACTATGAGCTACTGTAAGATATAACATCAAATGCTGTAGGTCAGTAGCCAACTTACCTTTGCTGAACTTTCTTTGCAAATAATAATATAATTTATTATACTTTGTAATAGGCTATTCTTATATTGTCTTCTGTGTGTGTGTGTATATATATGTGTGTGTGTGTGTGTACCACCCAACACATTGGCAGGGTTGAATCTAATCGATTGTAATATGGCCTTCTCTATTCCCTCAAAATATTTAAAATAAGAACAATATGTTGGCATGAACAATATGTTGGCATATGTACAATATGTAAGGGATAATGTATAGAACGCTGGTCATTATCGGGAAAATAAGTCCAGACAGGATGAACAGTCTTATTTTGCGATGTTCTATACATTATCCTGCGTGTCACACGGCTATTGCCAAAACGAAAAAATAAACTCCACATGATATGACTCTTTACATTTATTTGTTACAGTTTCATCATGGCTTTTGCTGAGAAACAAAAAGTTCACGCTGAACTTGAATCAAACATTCTTTAGAACACAGCTGATCAACCGTCTGCTTTCACTTTTAAATGAAGTTCCACTTCAAGAAGTGACCGGACTACTTGTGGAGTGATATGAAGTTCCATTGCAAGAAGTGACCGGACTACTTGGGGAGTGATATGAAAGACGTGAATAAGAAGCACAAAAAACATTTTCCTTGACAGCGGTCTGTTATACTTAGCAACGGTCTGTTATCGAGAAATATCAGACCACCGAACGTTGGGAAGGCCCATTCAAGTGAATGGAGCATTCTGCAGCATTATGAAGAGCCGTGTAATAAGTTGGCATATGTACGTAATTTAAAAAAAAAATTTTTTTATGACAATCAAAGCCACAAACCTCACCTTTAATATCTGTTGGCAAATGTATGGACTCTAAGATGATGCACATACATTTCAGAGTAAATGTATGGACTCTAAGATGATGCACATACATTGCAGAGTAAATGTAAAGTCGCAGTCAAGGATTCCACAGGAAGTTGTGTTTGCGTTTATGTTTATATTCGAAACATACATTATATTTACATACCTTATATTTTAACACACCAGAGAGGTAGCTCCCCCCTACCTTCTGTGTTCCCCCGAGAAACCCCACGCAGGGTTTTGTTTTTGTTTGGGGGACAGGCTGCCCCCACTTTGTTTGTTTCTAGTTTTTGGAGCCTGGGCTGCCTACTGAGGCTGGGGTTTTACAGTGTGGACTGAGGCTGAGACTGTTTTTTTAAACAGTGTACTCACAGAATGGGCAGCTAGCGGTCGTGAAGAGATGAATGCTGAAGTTGCCAAAATATGTTATGGGCTTGGCATCGCGTAAAAATCCTGACTGCACCTTTAAGAGGAAACTGGATGGACTGTGAAGAGGAAATGTATGGACTCTTAAAAGCAGAATTAGTATTAGTGGCTTTCGGCTCTGGGTTGTGGAGATGAATGTACTGATGATTTGTGTCTGTGTGTGTGTGTGTGTGGCTTTTGACTCAGGGTTGTGGAACTGGGTGTACTGATGACTGACAGCTCTATTTCAGGCAGCTGTGATGGACCTGGTGGACAGTGACAAGGAGCTTGGTCTAGAGACGCCAGTGTGGACCACATACATCCAAATGATCAAACAGGCAGGATCACAGGTGTGTGTGTGTGTGTGTGTGTGTGTGTGTGTGTGTGTGTGTGTGTGTATATGACCCCTATGCATAAGCTTTAGGCTTGGCTAGGATAATATCGCCCTTTAAGCTTTCCAGTTGTAGAACTGTAGAATGTCTGCATGGCTGCTACTCTAGTGTATCTAATTATTGTATATAACTAATGTGTAATCTAATGTGCTATTATATATAACTAATGTGTAATCTAATGTAATCTAATATGTTATTGTATATAACTAATGTGTAATCTAATGTAATCTAATGTTATTGTATATAACTAATTTGTAATCTAATGTAATCTAATGTGCTATTATATTTAACTAATGTGTAATCTACAACATGCTTACTGTAAAAAAAACGTAACAAACTCACTCAACTAACCAATACTGCCACCAAAACAATAGGTCTGCATACCCCAAACCTACAAGAACTAAACACTAAGGCCATCGCACGTATCGCTCATGTAATATCCCTGGACATCACCCACCCACTCAACCACTACTTCTCACTCCTACCCTCTGGCAGGAGGTTTAGAAGCGTAAGGTGCAATAAAGTCCGCTTCAGCAGAAGCCTAATCCCCTTAGCAATACAAACACTCAACAACACAAAGCCCCACAGATAAATATATGCAGTGCAATAACGTATGTGTTTCCCATGAAACCCCCAATAATTTATGTAAAAGTCTGTGTCAAATGCCTATGATGTATGTAATGTGTATGTCTGTATGTGTCATTCCTATGTCTGTGACCATGTAGGATGAAAAGCGGAATGGAAAATGTGAAAAGAATTTCCCTAAGGGGACAACTCACTAGATAGATAGATAGATAGATAGATGGATGGATACTTTATTGATCCCCAGGGGAAACTAACTAACTAACTAATGTAATCTAATGTGCTATTGTATTTTCTCTTTCTGTTGAAGGGCAGCTTAGAGACTGTGGAGAGATTTGCATTTTATGAGAGAGCCAAGAAAGCGTTTGCTGTCGTGGCAACGGGGTAAGATATTGCCCCCAAGTAGTTAAAACTAATTTACACATTAACAGCTTTTAATAGATCTTCAGAGTTTGTTATACTGTACTGTATGTGTGTATGTTTTTCTCTGTATGTATGTGTGTGTGTGTTTGTATGTGTGTTTGTGTGAAAAAGATGCTTTCTAAATGCTTTTTTTCTTGAAAAAGAAACGTTACCAAGAACTGTTACAATATGTTTTAGTTTTGCAAAGCTGCGTAACTTTTACTGTACATCTCTCCCTCCATCCCTCTGTCTCTCTCTCTCTTTCCCTGTCTCTCTCTCTGTCTCTCTCTCCCTCTCTCTCTCTCTTTCTCCCTCTGTCTCTCACTCTCCCTTTCTCTCTCTCTGTCTCCCTTTCTCTCTCTCCCCCTCTGTCTCCCTCTCTCTTCCTCTCTCTCTCTCTGTCTCCCTTTCTCTCTCTCTCCCTCTCTTTCTCTCTCTCTCCCTCTGTCTCTCCCTTTCTCTCTGTCCCCATCTGTCTCCCTCTCTCTCTTTTCTCTCTCTCTCTCTCTCCCTCTCTCTCTCTCTCTCTGTCAGGGAGACGGCGCTGTATGGCAACCTGATCATAAAGAAAGGCGTGATCCCACCTGGGGAACTGAGCTGAATCCTGCTGCCCCTCTGAGCTGCCCTCTGCTCCTCTGAGCTGAATCCTGCTGCCCCTCTGAGCTGCCCTCTGCTCCTCTGAGCTGCCCTCTGCTCCTCTGAGCTGAATCCTGCTGGACCCTGCTGCCCTCTGCTCCTCTGAGCTGCCCTCTGCTCCTCTGAGCTGAATCCTGCTCCTCTGAGCTGCCTCCTGTGCTGCGTTTCTCCTTAAGACTCCTGCTGCTCCTCTGAGCTGCCTCCTGTGCTGCGTTTCTCCTTAAGACTCCTGCTGCTCCTCTGAGCTGCCTCCTGTGCTGCGTTTCTCCTTAAGACTCCTGCTGCTCCTCTGCTGGACTCCTGCTGGACTCTGCTGGACTCTGCTCTGCTGAGCTCTAACAGCATTATTAACACCCAAGGAGTTTATTGGACTGGCTGGGAAAATGAAATTTCTACTGACACACACACACTTTGCAGGGAAGAAGACATTTCTACAGACACACATACTCCTCGTGGGGTCGTAAATGGGGACGTTCTGGAGAGTCATAAACGTTGTGGTGGAGTTAGGGTTAGACGCATCAGCAGGGGTCACACAGGGATCTGTAGCTGTAACCAAACAAGACGCGTCAGAAACGTTGTGGTGGAGTTTGGGTTAGACGCGTCAGAAACGTTGTGGTGGAGTTTGGGTAAGACGCGTCAGAAACGTTGTGGTGGAGTTTGGGTTAGACGCGTCAGGAGAGATCACACAGATCTGTAGCTGTAACTAAACCCTCAGCACTCTCGTGTTCTGATGTAATCGCCCCGTGAAGTATGTGTGTGTCTCCGCGTTCTCTCCACCGGGAATGATGGGAATGTGGGAAGTGAATTAATGAGCGTGTTAAGTAGGGGAATGTGTGTGTGAGTATGAGTGTGTTAAGTAGGGGAATGTGTGTGTGAGTATGAGTGTGTTAAGTAGGGGAATGTGTGTGTGAGTATGAGTGTGTTAAGTAGGGGAATGAGTGTGTGAGTATGGATGAGCGTGTTAAGTAGGGGAATGTGTGTGTGAGTATGAGTGTGTTAAGTAGGGGAATGTGTGTGTGAGTATGGATGAGCGTGTTAAGTAGGGAATGT
This sequence comes from Alosa pseudoharengus, assembly GCF_046254945.1. NCBI lineage: Eukaryota > Metazoa > Chordata > Actinopteri > Clupeiformes > Clupeidae > Alosa > Alosa pseudoharengus. The sequence goes on along the minus strand of NW_027468620.1, from coordinate 39,861,189 downwards.
GTGTGTGAGTATGAGTGTGTTAAGTAGGGGAATGTGTGTGTGAGTATGAGTGTGTTAAGTAGGGGAATGTGTGTGTGAGTATGGATGAGCGTGTTAAGTAGGGAATGTGTGTGTGAGTATGAGTGTGTTAAGTAGGGGAATGTGTGTGTGAGTATGAGTGTGTTAAGTAGGGGAATGTGTGTGTGAGTATGGATGAGTGTGTTAAGTAGAGGAATGTGTGAGTGGGTATGGATGAGTATGGATGAGCGTGTTAAGTAGGGAGTAATTTCACTCTAGGGTCCTTTGCACCCTGACCCCGAGCCAAACACCCTCCCAGAACGTGTTTTCCCTTGGTCGAACCCTGGTCGATTAGCGCTGTCAGAAACAAATGACTTTCTGCAGGCATAATGAAACCTACTTTTATCTCGTAAATTACCCCACTAATAATGCCCTGAATGGTACGAAAGTTCTACAGTAGTACAACTATGTTCTTTACTCATAAAACGAGGCATTGAAAAGTTTGTAAGTACACCAGGAGTTTATTTCACTTGCCTGATGAATGCTACTATCTGCTACTATACCACTGCGTCGACGTTACTTCCGTGATTTGGGAAAAGCCCGTAAAAGTCCTGGCAGGAAGCATGCATAAGGATGTAGATCCAGGAATGCACTAATATTTTGTTCGTAGTACCAGTTTGCAACAATTATTAGTCAACACTAAGTTGTAAACACTTCGGAAAAAAAATATTAAAAACAGAGATATACCAAAAAACATTGATGTAATCGCTAGGGTGAAATTACTCCGAACCATCGCTTTAAGTAGGGGAATGTGTGAGTATGAGTGTGTTAAGTAGGAGAATGTGTGAGTGAGTATGGATGAGCGTGTTAAGTAATGTATGAGTGAGTATGAGCGTGTTAAGTAGGGGAATGTGTGAGTATGAGTGTGTTAAGTAGGGGAATGTGTGAGTATGAGTGTGTTAAGTAGGGGAATATGTGAGTATGAGTGTGTTAAGTAGGGGAATGTGTGAGTGAGTATGGATGAGCGTGTTAAGTAATGTATGAGTGAGTATGAGCGTGTTAAGTAGGGGAATGTGTGAGTATGAGCGTGTTAAGTAGGGGAATGTGTGTGTGAGTATGGATCCGTAAGACAAGCCTGAGGGGAAGGAGGCAAATCAAAGCCAGATCCGGATCTCACAACATCATTAGTGTGTGAATTACTAAAGCTTCATTTCCATAATCTGTGTGAACGGTTAAAAGATGTTATTGACCACATTGATTGTAAAGTCTATATTTTTTATTTCTTTCAGTTAATATCATTTATCTATTATTTACACTTTATGCAGCTTCAGTTGTCAGAGTGTAATGAGTGCAGGACACCATTGACTTAAATCATTGACTATTCTTTTACAAGATTTTTATTGTCAATATTGGAGGGAAAATTATAAATAAAAAGATTTTTACAAATCAGTTCAGATCTCTCCTGTCTACATGACAACACACACATGCACTTATCAGTGGGGAGCACTGGGTCAGTATTTGAGAGGACTTGACTGGGTCAGTATTTGTGGTAGAGATCATCCAGGTCTTCCTCAGGGAGAGAGCGCCCCCTGTGGTCAGGCATGGACACGTCATCCTGGGGCTCCGGCTCCACCTGGGGCAACACCTGCAGCTGCCCCTGGTCTCCGTGGTAGATGTCTCCGTGGTAGATGTCGTCCAGATCCACCTCTGCCTGGGCATAGCGCCCCCTTCTGGTCTCCTGGGCCAGGCGGTCAGTCTGCTCCGCTGGTCCAGCCTGGGCGGGGTAGTTGTGGTAGAGCTCGTCCATGTCTGGTTCGGCCCGGTGGTACTGGGGGCCGGACGCTGCAGCGTGGGGCTGCTGGGCATGGTGGTCCTCTGCGGGCCTGGCGTGGGCACCGGTGTGGGCATTAGCGTGGGCATTAGCGTAGTCATCAGCGTGGGCATTAGCGAGGGCATCAGCGTGGGCGGGGGCCTCCTCTACAGCACGCCGGCGGGACTCCTGCACGGCACTCCAGATGAGCATGGAGGGGTGGATGTCCAGGTCGGGGGCGTCCATGTCCTGAGGGGGCTCCACCTCCTTCAGCCCCAGCGGCAGCTTGTCCTCCCCACCAGACCTAGGACACGGACGCCGCAACACACAGGTGAGAACTGACCAATCTGTTTGTGTGTGTGTGTTAGTTAGGGTCTGGCAGGTTGTGTCTATTGAACATAGATAGTCCTGTGTGTGTGTGTGTGTGTGTGTGTGTGTGTGTGTGTGTGATTGTTGTCATACACTTGAGCGTGGGGCAATCTTGTGTGGATGTGGAGGTATGAAATTCCTTTATGTACATACACATTTAAGAAATGGGTTTATGAAATAGGAATAATCCTGCATAATGTGTCTCTGTTGTCTGTGTGTGTGTGTGTGTGTGTGTACACATGGGTTTATGAAATAGGAATAATCCTGCATAATGTGTCTCTGTTGTCTGTGTGTGTGTGTGTGTGTGTGTGTGTGTGTGTGTGTGTGTGTGTGTGTGTGTGTGTGTATGTGTACACATGGGTTTATGAAATAGGAATAATCCTGCATAATGTGTCTCTGTTGGCTGTGTGTGTGTCTGTGTGTGTGTCTGTGTGTGTGTGTGAGTGTGTCTCTGTTGGCTATGTGTTGCTAAGAATGTCCGAGAAAGAATGTCCGCCCCCCCCCCCCCCGGCATGTGTTCAATATAGCTTATTTAATTGTTTTGCTAAGTCGCATTTAGAAACATCATATGTTTACTTACATTAAAGTTTCTTGGACTGCTGTGTCATCCATTTTTCCCTGTAAAAATTAAAAACAATCACCATGACACACCTTTAATCTTTAACCTTATTAAAGTTCTTCATCTATTTTTTTTAAAAACTTATGAACTGTAGGGCTACTAATATTAAACCATCCAGAGCTTATCAAAATATTAAATCAACAGGTCTATGACTCAGTCACAAAGGTATATCAAACTAGGCTATGATAAGACCAGGACAGACAAAGCTGTTCTATTCTGTATTAGCAGCCTATGGGCCTGGACTTATAAAGTGAAATGGTCAACAATAAACTTGTGTTGACAATTCAGCTGTTGGAAATACATGTTTAAATTTGTCATTTTATAGGAACAGTTTAATCATCGTCTCTGTTACTTTATAAGGGCAACTTGTGGCTTTATGATTTACTGTGAACTGCATCATGTAAGCCTATAGGGTCCCATCATGAAATAATAAAACATTCGGGCTACCCTAAACAATTGACGTGTATATTAAGGCGATTGCTCTGTTTTGAATTCATTGTTGCAAACTTGGTGTTGAATTTGTAATAGTCTTCTCACCCCCCCCCCCCCTCACCCCTCCCCCAATGGCAATTACCAACAAATACTCTTTTAACGTCTGTAGAGGACTGTTTACACAATCTTACCCATGCGCTGCGCGGCTCTGAAGAGGCCCCATACACCAACAGGGAAATTACGACCAAAAGTGAAAACCTTAAAGCGCAAAATGTAATAATGACGTCAAAACAAACTAGACGCAGTCCAATAGAGAATCAAAATCATCAATTGCCATTTAGCGACCTATTCCTTTAATCTCATATGAATTAGACTAGCAAAAAAAAACTAACAAACCGTTAGAATTAGTGCAACCATAAGACAACACGAGGTCTACGTGATTATGCTCTCTGATGCTTGGCTCCAGAGTCATGAGTATAATTCCCTCATTCTTACCATGAAAACATACGACGCAGTCAGAGCAACTCACCTGAACATGACGGCCCTTGGACTTTTTCAATAATGATTTCATGGTGATGCGTCCGACAGTAAATGCTGCGATCCTGTAATAAAACAGTTCAAAGTTCAAACGTCCTTGCTCTATTTGGTCTTTGGACTCTCAACTTATTTCTGCAGAGTTATCCATTAAATGATACAATTTATTACATTGTGCTCGCTTGGATAAAATCTAAGTGCGTCCTTGCGCGAAATCAAGTGCGTCTTCTAATTCGGCGCAAGTCAAAAAGAGGGTATGTGTGCGCAATTCCACTAACTGGTTCGAATTTTGCTAAACTGATATTGAAAGAGAATGTTTGCTAGTATTTGGTGGCGCCGTTACATAATTTTTCATGACTGAAATGATGTGTTGCCAAAAGTGTGTGTTTTCTTCTTCGGTCAGCCGTTTAAAGTGTAGCCTACTTTACTTTACGCCCCGGATACACACACACACACACACACACACACACACACACAGCATTGAAACACATCGACGAACTTGGATTTGACGTCAGTAGGCTATCATAACCAAATAGTTCTATTTGTATTTCTCATGTTTCTTATTTTTCCCACTGACAATTTGCGTGTTTACTTAACGGGGCATAACGATAAGCTATCCATTTGCTTTATAGCCAGCATTCAAATAAAATCCACAGACAACAAGAGCCAGTGCCACAATCGCCTCTTGAGGCTTCTGCAACCAAACTTACAGTAACACATTCTGAACGATGCAACCAATACGGACGGATCTGCAAAATACACGACATCACCAAGGTAACCAGACCAGATACGACCAGAAAGCCCGTGCAGAAGAAACGTGCAGAGGAACATCGCAGACGGCTAGGATCCGAGAAACCCAGTAAGTTATCATTTAGAATTAGCATTACCTAACCTCAGTAAGTTATCATTTAGCATCACCTAACCTCTGCAGTACGATGTCAAGCAAATAGCGCAAATGCTTGTAAACAGAAGGTTTGCAGGCGCGTTCATCTCAGTGTTTCGCAAAAAATGCTTCATTAATACGCCCAACCGCACATGGAATGTTAGGCACCAGAGAGAGAATATTTTTATATAATAACTCATAATGGTAATAATTAAGCGTTTGGAGCTGTGTGGAGGCTATAGTCTTTGGTTGATTTTGGTGTTCGTCATGCAATCATTATGCAATACATGGCTAATCCTCGCACGAGGCGACAGTGACAGACGGGATGTTTCCTGGAATCCAGATTTATATCACAACCAGAAAAATTCAATAGCGAGATACTGAAATATGGCAAATGGAAGTTGTAATAATTGTACAATTATTTAATTTACATCGCTACAGCTGGAGTCTGCAGCTGTGCGTCTCGCTATGTTTATCGCGCCGCTGGTATGCCGCCGAAGTCTCGCGCTACCGCCCCGCCTGTTCCTCTTCCCCAGCTGTTGCTCGCGCTGAGAGGGCGCGTTAATTATGCGCGCCGGTATTTTGTGTGATATGAATGCGGAGACTGAAATGAGTCTAATTCGGCTCAGATGGCTCGTATTCCGGGTAAAGAGGTGTAGGTATTGTGAGAAAACAACTGGGATGTTTTAACCAGAGATTGGCACAAATGGAGCACACCGCGCTTCAGTACATATTTTCCTCGTTGGAAAAATGCTCACCACCTTGTTTATTTTTCGTTTGAGGCGTTGACTACAGTATGGTGACTAAAAGCGCCCACACCTAGACTCATATTTCTCAGATGTGAGCGCGCACAGATTGAAGGCAGATGACTCTAGGAAAGCTGTTGCCAGACGCTCGCACTCACCACGGAACAACACAATTATGTTCACTAATGAGGGCGAAATCACAGAGAGCGTGAGAGTGTCGCGATCACCAAATTGCTATCAATCTCCCTACAGGCCAGTGTACCGCCAAAGCCCGGTCATAGTTTCGCGTGGGCCCCGTCGCTGTGTGGCGCAGTTCCTTTTGAACTTTTGGCTGCATTTGGACATGGGCTATTTAGATTAAATCATCAGGCTGTGATTGCTTTAAACACGCTATTGTGATGCTATGCAACACGTTTTAGGCCGCTACCCAATCTCAGAGGATAACAGGGCAACACCCAGTCAGTTGCAGACACATTGGCCTTTGAGTTCATCATGTGGGCCCATGTGGCAGGTGTATTGCCTCCTTTTCGCTCAAGTATCATATCTTAAGAATCAATGTTTAATCCTACTCAGGAAATCCAGAGTTCTCGCAAGAGCTTGTTTAATCCAACATAATTAGAGACAAACGTAAGTAAAGTTAAGACATCTGGCCATTTAGGGTGAAAAGAATGCCTATCCTCTTGCACTTATGCATAAAGGCCTATATGGCATGGTAATCTCTTGGCTTTGTGCTGTAGTTGCTATAGTTGTGCTATATGTGTTGCTGTAGTTGCTATATGTGTTGCTGTAGTTGCTATATGTGTTGCTGTAGTTGCTATATGTGTTGCTATATGTGTTGCTATATGTGTTGCTGTAGTTGCTATATGTTGTGCTATATGTGTTGCTGTAGTTGCTATATGTGTTGCTATAGTTGCTATATGTGTTGCTGTAGTTGCTATATGTGTTGCTATATGTGTTGCTGTAGTTGCTATATGTTGTGCTATATGTGTTGTTGTAGTTGCTATATGTGTTGCTCTAGTTGTGCTATATGTGTTGCTGTAGTTGCTATATGTGTTGCTGTAGTTGCTATATGTTGCTATATGGGTTGCTGTAGTTGCTATAGTGTTGCTATATGTGTTGCTATACGTGTTGCTATAGTTGTGCTATATGTGTTGCTGTAGTTGCTAAATGTTGCTATATGTGTGGCTGTAGTTGTGCTATATGTGTTGCTATAGTTGTGCTAGTGTTGCCAACTTTCTGATATGAAAATAAGGAACGGGGGTGTTTCGATAATACACTTCAGTAAGTAGGCCTACACCGGCATCCACTTCAGTTAGTGGTGGGGTTATTGAAATTATGTATGTATTATTGTACTAAATAGTGCATCATTTTACAAAATTGTGAGCTATTATTTACTAAAATGCGCACATAATATACTACATTCTATAGCCACTAGCCTACTCATTTTCTATCTGGTGCAAAACAAGAATTATTTCGATGCAAAAACACTTGATAAAGAAATAACTGTTTGTAGCCTATTATACTCAAACCAAATAACTCTGAAAACTGAACTGGCGGATATGCTGTCATAGAAAAAAATATATTGAACATCACAAGCAGCTCCAGAAGCTCTGAATTTGGTGAAGCCTTATTTTATTTCTGGCTTTTTTCTGTCTCTGCAGCAAGTAGGCTAGCCTATTTGTTTATCTTGCACAGATGCACTGTAAAACTCATGACAAGACATGTCATCTCACGCTACGCTATCAGCGTAGGCTAATATACGTGACTCGCAGTGGCTCAAACGAAAAGTGCATTCTCTGTTGGGATAGTGATGACAGACAAACTGAGAGGGATAAATGACAGCAGCAAAGTTTTCCTTTATTTCATACAAATTGTGTATTTTTCGTTCATAGTCTAACTTATCATACTGATCTGTCATGGATTTGCACGATTTGATTCTCAATAATACGGAACAAAATGCGTTCCGTATCAGTTCAATACGGAACACATCTTTTTCCTTGCAAATACGGGACGATTCCGTATTTTACGGAACGGTTGGCAACCCTAGCTATATGTGTTACTGTAGTTGCTATATGTGTTGCTTTAGTTGCTATATGTTGCTATATGTGTTGCTGTAGTTGTGCTATATGTGTTTCTGTAGTTGTGCTATATGTGTTGCTATAGTTGTGCTATATGTTGCTATATGTGTTGCTGTAGTTGCTATGTGTTGCTGTAGTTGCTATATGTTGCTATATGTGTTGTTGTAGTTGCTATATGTGTTGCTATATGTGTTGCTGTAGTAGCTATATGTGTTGCTATACGTGTTGCTGTAGTTGTGCTATATGTGTTGCTGTAGTTGCTATATGTGTGGCTGTAGTTGCTATATGTTGCTATATGAGTTGCTATAGTTGTGCTATATGTGTTGCTATATGTTGCTATATGTTGCTATATGTGTTGCTATATGTGTTGCTGTAGTTGTGCTATATGTGTTTCTGTAGTTGTGCTATATGTGTTGCTATAGTTGTGCTATATGTTGCTATATGTGTTGCTGTAGTTGCTATATGTGTTGCTGTAGTTGCTATATGTGTTATGTGTTGCTGTAGTTGCTATATGTGTTGCTGTAGTTGCTATATGTTGCTATATGTGTTGCTGTAGTTGCTATATATTGCTATATGTGTTGCTGTAGTTGCTATATGTGTTGCTATATGTGCTGCTGTAGTTGCTATATGTGTTGCTATATGTGTTGCTGTAGTTGTTATATGTGTTGCTGTAGTTGCTATATGTGTTGCTGTGTTGCTGTAGTTGCTATATGTGTTGCTATATGTTGCTATATGTGTTGCTGTAGTTGCTATATGTGTTGCTATATGTTGCTATATGTGTTGCTATATGTTGCTATATGTGTTTCTGTAGTTGCTATATGTGTTGCTGTAGTTGCTATATGTGTTGCTATATGTGTTGCTGTAGTTGCTATATGTGTTGCTGTAGTTGCTATATGTGTTGCTATATGTGTTGCTATATGATTCTATATGTGTTGCTGTAGTTGCTATATGTGTTGCTATATGTTGCTATATGTGTTTCTGTAGTTGCTATATGTGTTGCTGTAGTTCCTATATGTGTTGCTGTAGTTACTATATATGTTGCTATATGTGTTGCTATATGTTGCTATATGTGTTGCTTTATGTTGCTATATGTGTTGCTGTAGTTGCTATATGTGTTTCTGTAGTTGCTATATGTGTTGCTATATGTTGCTATATGTGTTTCTGTAGTTGCTATATGTGTTGCTATATGTTGCTATATGTGTTTCTGTAGTTGCTATATGTGTTGCTATATGTGTTGCTGTAGTTGCTATATGTGTTGCTGTAGTTGCTATATGTGTTGCTATATGTGTTGCTGTAGTTGCTATATGTGTTGCTGTAGTTGCTATGTGTTGCTATATGTGTTGCTATATGTGTTGCTGTAGTTGCTATATGTGTTGCTGTAGTTGCTATATGTTGCTATATGTGTTGCTATCTGTGTTGCTGTAGTTGCTATATGTGTTTCTGTAGTTGCTATATGTGTTGCCGTAGTTGCTATATGTATTGTTGTAGTTGCTATATGTGTTGCTATATGTGTTGCTATATGTGTTTCTGTAGTTGCTATATGTGTTTCTGTAGTTGCTATATGTGTTTCTGTAGTTGCTATATGTGTTGCTGTAGTTACTATATGTATTGCTGTAGTTGCTATATGTGTTGCTGTAGTTGCTATATGTTGCTATATGTGTTGCTATATGTTGCTATATGTTGCTATATGTGTTGCTGTAGTTGCTATATGTGTTGCTATATGTGTTTCTGTAGTTGCTATATGTATTGCTGTAGTTGCTATATGTGTTGCTGTAGTTGATATATGTGTTGCTATATGTTGCTATATGTGTTTCTGTAGTTGCTATATGTGTTGCTATATGTGTTGCTATATTTTATTTTTTATTTCTCCTTTATTTTACTAGGGTAGTCACATTGAGGCAGTTGCCTCTTTTCCAAGTGGGCCCTAGCCAAGAGAGCAGCATAAACGCAAAACACACTATATAGGACTCACAATACAGACAGAAACAAACAGATCACAAAAGACAGCATATCCACAAATAGCAAAGCATGAAAGATTAAGACATAAAAACATGCAGGACATAACCATGCAGATATAGAAATATACAGGACAAAACAAAAACATGCAAGCAAGACAAACAGAACTCATCAAATGGCAAGACATCTGCAACACCATACCAGACTGCACAAATGCACAACACTCAGCAAGAAAGGCAAGAGAAAAACATAGCGTACAGGGCAACAGATAGATACAGGTTCAGAGATAAAGCACACAACAAGGACATAACAAAAAGCATAGACCAAAGCAGACATAGTAGGCACTTACAAGATGAACATAAGACATGCTACACTGAATTCGTTCAATATATTAACTTTAACCTCAAAACCTCAAAAACACTCACACTGATAATGCAAAGTGTCCGCAATGCGTGACTTGAAATCAGACAATGGAATGAAAACGTCTAGCCCTAGCTGTTTCTGCAGTTCATTCCAGGTTGAGGGGGCATTGTATTGAAATGCTAGTTTTCCAAGGTTGGTTCTAGGGGTTGGTGGGTTAAAGAGAATAATATCTTTTGATCTAAGATTATATCTATTATTTGAGGCCCAAGAAAATAATGACAGATAAGAGGGAAGCAGACCAATGACAGCTTTGTAAATAAAAGTAAGCCAATGAAGTTGCCTACGTATTGACAGTGGGTGGCAACCTGACAAACTATATAATTCACAATGGTGTGTTGAATATTTGGCTCCAGTAATAAAGCGTAATGCTGAGTGGTAAACGGAGTCCAGAGCCCTTTGTACAGATTTAGAAGCATACATATAAAGAATGTCACCATAGTCTAATACAGAGATAAATGTAGATGTGACTAGCTCCTTTCTGGCTCTAACATTAAAACATGCCTTATTTCTATAATACAATCCTAACTTTATTTTTAGTTTACACACCAAATTGGTAACATGAGAATTAAAAGTCAGGTCTTCATCCACTAGAAAACCTAAATATTTGTAACTTGACACTCTTTCTATCACCTGTCCCTGTAGTGTACTTATACTGTATGAGGCAAAATTTGAGTTCGAGAATTTGTAAATAACATGTATTTAGTTTTGTTTGAGTTCAACACCAGGTGTAGCTTAAGTAGATTTTCCTGAATTTTTATAAAAGCTACTTGAAGTTTTGCTAATGCCTCGGAAGGAGATGGGGCATAGCAGTATAAAATAGTGTCATCTGCATACAGGTGCACATTAGCATCTACATGTGCGCAAATATCATTTATGTAGATGGTGTACAATAATGGCCCCAAAATGGAACCTTGTGGAACGCCAATTTTAATCTTTGAGCAGGAGACACATTGATGCCTATTTGTAAAATAATCTTTAAACCAAAGTAAAGTTTTTTCAGACATACCTATGCTGTGCAAAGAATGTAATAAAATACTATGATTCACAGTATCAAACGCTTTGGAGAGATCTATAAACAATGCTGCACAAGACTTTTTGCCATCAATGCAGCTAATGATATAATTTACTACTTTTACAGCTGCAGTGATTGTGCTATGTTTCTTCCTAAAGCCTGATTGAACTGGGCTAAGAATACAGTTTGTAGTTAAAAACTCTTTTAGTTGATCACTAATTAGAGACTCAAAGATTTTGGCTAACACTGAAAGCTTTGAGATTGGGCGATAGTTATCTAGCATAGCTGGATCGCCACTTTTTAATAAAGGAGCTACATGTGCTAATTTCCAAGAATCTGGAATATAATTTTGTGCCAGGGATAAATTAAAAATGTATGTTAAGGGGTCTGTGATAATTTCGGCTGAAAGTTTTAGAAGTGATGGGTCAAGGCCATCAGGACCAGCTGATTTTCTACTGTTTATGTTTTTTAGAGCTGTTAACACTGACTCCCTGCGGATT
>NW_027468620.1:39822330-39842330 GCF_046254945.1 Alosa pseudoharengus | reverse complement strand
TCAGTGTCTTGTACTCACTTACTCTCCTAACTACAGCAATTTTTAACTTTACTGTAGTTTTCAAATGGCTGTACAAGTACTGTATAGTGCTGTCTTGAGCATGTTCAGGTATTGTCACCGAGTTCTGACCTTTTTTTGCATTGGAAAACACTGAGAGAATAAACTGCCATAATGAAAACATGACAAAGCCATTTTACTATCTTGTTCATAAGCGATGGTGTCAAGACTTCTCATTTTGATGACACTGGCAGTTTCATTGACATAAATACTTGCTTTTGAGGAATGGACTATCCATTTTGAGCAAGTGACGTGCTTTTGCAGGTTATCCACTAGGTTTTGCAGTTTGCACTAATTGTTTTGAGAAATGCACTAACTGCTGTGCAAATGTTAATAGTGATGTGAGAAAAGCACCAAAGCGACTGAGAAAAACTGTAATAGCAATAATAAATATAGCAGCAATGAGGGGGCCAAGCAGGCAGTTCAGCAGTCCAGATTTGCCATGTAACTCAATGCTGTTGCATCAGATATATAGCATTAAGCAGCCACAGCAAGTTCCATGTCGAACAACCCCAGATTGGCTGAGTTATAAGGTCATTTCCTGTTTAGTGGCTTTGCCGCCAATTTTAATTGGTTGTTACAGGTGAATGCTTCTGTCAATTGTTCCAGAAAACAATGCACTGATAAGGTATGGTCTGAAGATGGTCTGTGCCAATTTTGGTGAGGATCGGATGACATTTGTGACCTGCAAAAACTTGTTACTGTTTTTGATTAAATCCAATATGGCGGCCGAATCAATTACGTTGTTGTCACAAGTTGTCATCTGTCCGCCTAAGGACCTTCCACAGTATTGCCAGACACCACTATTGTGTTGTAATTCCAAACACAACAGCAGCTACAGGCCAAAAGGCATGTTTCTTAATTGAAGCGCCCCCTAGAGGTAAAAGGTCACCAAATTTCTTGAGCATCCTCCCGATGGGGTCTGAAGAACATGTACTAAGTTTGGTTTGAATGAATGAATATGTTCATCTGAATCTTCACCTGAATCCTCTGGTTTGCAGTAGTATGTATTGCCCAATATGTGCTGTTTGCAAGAGTATACATCGGCCAGATATCAGCAGTTTGGTGAGAGCGTCTGAGTGTGTTTCGTTTTAATGTTAAATAAATCACCCGCATCATCATCAGCTAGGCTGTATCAGAGTAGAACAGAAACAAATCCAAAATGAAACTCTGATCCGGGAGAGGAGTGACCGAGAGTGACTCCCACGTCCAGGCTGATTTCCCATGAGCTGGATCAATGAACTGGACCAATGAGCTGGATCAATGAACTGGACCAATGAGGCTTTTCCTTGAGTTGATGTCGATGAGTCGAGGTCCTGTTGTCCGTATTCTGTGGTAAGAGTTCAGTCATACAGTCATACACAGTTTAACATCCAAACATTCATCCAGGCCTGTAAAGACTGGATTATCTATCATCCAGGCCTGCATAGACTCTGGATTATCTATCAGTCTGAAGAAGACCAACGTCCAGGGACAGGACACCAAGCCCCCCCCCCCCCAGTCATCACCATGACAACTACCAATTGGATGTTGTCCACCAGTTCACATACCTTGGGTCAACTATCAGTGACAACCTCTCCCTGGACACAGATACAGACAAGAGGTTTGGGCCCAAAGAATAGAACACACCAACATAGTGTAGCAGAATAGAACAGAATAGAACACACCAACATAGTGTAGCAGAATAGAACAGAATAGAACACACCAACATAGTGTAGCAGAATAGAACACACCAACACAGTGTAGCAGAATAGAACACACCAACACAGTGTAGCAGAATAGAACAGAATAGAACACACCAACATAGTGTAGCAGAATAGAACAGAATAGAACACACCAACATAGTGTAGCAGAATAGAACACACCAACACAGTGTAGCAGAATAGAACAGAATAGAACACACCAACATAGTGTAGCAGAATAGAACAGAATAGAACACACCAACATAGTGTAGCAGAATAGAACAGAATAGAACACACCAACATAGTGTAGCAGAATAGAACAGAATAGAACACACCAACACAGTGTAGCAGAATAGAACACACCAACACAGTGTAGCAGAATAGAACAGAATAGAACACACCAACATAGTGTAGCAGAATAGAACAGAATAGAACACACCAACATAGTGTAGTAGAATAGAACAGAATAGAACACACCAACATAGTGTAGCAGAATAGAACAGAATAGAACACACCAACCACTGTTCAAGACAGACTGACCTGTAGGAATGTGCTAACCATGATCAATTTGACCGACGGTGTGATGTGGGTGCGTGCCTGTGTGTGAGACAAGAGTGTGTTTTCGTTTGTGTGTGTGTTACGATGAGTGTGCTTCTGGCTGTTGATATGGGTGGTTTTGTACATATGCACATTTTTTTTCCAAAATAATTTTGTGTTTTTGTGTGTGTGTGTGTGTAATTGACATAATGCTTACTGTAAATTCATTCAGAATGTGGGTGTGCGTGCATGTTTTTCTCCAAAGTAATATGTTCCTTAGCGGAGTTTGGGTAAGTGTTTTGTGTGTGTGTGTGTGTGTGTGTGTGCAGTGATTTGTGGTTGCTCCTTGTTTAGCTGTGTTTAATTAATCCGGCCCTGATACTCATTTCCTCTCCTACACACTCCCCCTGCCTGACACTTGGCCTGAGGAGCGGACCTAAATGTGTGTGTGTGTGTGTGAGAGGGAGAGAGGGAGAGGGAGTAAGAAAGTATTTATTGGAAGCCGTTAGACAGCCTTCGTGTGTGTGTGTGTGTGAGAGAGAGAGAGAGAGACGGAGAGAGCTATGAGACAGCCCTCATGGGTGTGTGTGTGTGTGTGTGAGAGAAAGCCCTCATGGGTGTGTGTGTGTGTGTGTGTGTGTGTGTGTGAGAGAGAGCTTTGAGACAGCCCTCATGGGTGATCAAGCCCCTCTCTACACTGCCAGACATCTCAGGACCCTGGACACTTGGGGATGGGCAAAAGCTGTGTGTGGGGGGGGGGGTTGTTATGTGAGTAAGGGTGTGTGATAGAAAAAGAAGGACAGAGAGAGGGTGTTTGTCTTGTATGTACTTATGCATGTGTGTGTGTGTGTGTGTATGTGTGTCTGGAGTGTGTGAATAAATCCTAATCATTTTTACCACACTTGGCTGGTATGTGTGTGTGTGTGTGTGTGTGTGTGTGTGTGTGCACACAGCAGTGCTGCTTTTATCCTCCAGTCAGCACTTTCCTTCCCACTTGTTTCATCCAACTCCAGACCCCCCCCCCCCCACTGTCTACAGCCTCAGGGAAGAGAGATAGAGAGATATAAAAGAAAGAAAAGATGGAAAGAAGGAGGGAGGAGAGCAGAAGAGGAAGACAAAAGGACAATAAGAGAGTAAAGTAAAGGTGAAGAGGTTGAAAAGAGAGAGGGAGGGAAAGCCAACATCCCTGGGTCACGTGACCTGTGCTGATGTCATAATGGGCCTCAGAATTATCTCCTCAGATGTAGAAAACATCGCAACCATGACAACCATCAATCACAAAACACCCCAAAACATCAGCCTCCCCCCATGAACACGGTCTTCCATTGCCATGGCAGCTGTCAATCACAGCCACCCCTGAAAAAAGCTTCCTGTTGCTATGACTACTGCCTCCTGTCTCCACCTTTCTCAGACTGTCTTTGTGAGATTTCACACAGCTCAGTGCACACACACACACTCACAGTTGCTAGGTTACGGGGACGCTGGCGAGACACGCCGCTCCGTCTGGCATCATGTTTTTGTTTGTTTTTATGTAATGTTCGTAATTTTATGTAATGTCATGTTTATTTTTTGTATTGGTTTGTCTAGTTAAATCTTTTCCCTATTTATTTACGCTATTTTTGATAGTTTTCGTGTTATTCTTAGTCCTTTTTACTCCTAAGTCAGCTGATGTCGTTGACATTTGTCCATTGGGAGCTTGCTATGGCTAACGTTAGCTTTTGCCCTAGCTGGGCATCGGACATCCTTCCATCCATCCGTGAACAGTGCACTTCACTGTCTGGTCGAGGGGATCTCTCGGGACAGCTGGACCTAGGCTAGCTACTCTGCGAAAGATCTGCCGTGGCCGCCAAGCTGTTGCTGACCTGCGAGCTGCCTTGCCAACTGCAGACTAACGTTAACGGTGAAGAGCTGCAATCTCACGAAGCAACAAATGGTCGCTGTTAAGTCCACCGAATTGCGGATCTACACGATCGCCCAGTACTTTGGACTGTGCTTCCAGTCATCTCCAGACTGCAGTCTACAAGGCCTAGCTTCTAGCTTCTAACGTTAACGTTATCTCCAGACTGCCAGTGAATTCACCGGGTTGGTCAGTTGCTAAAGAACTTTGTTGGCATTGCATCGGTTGTGAAGACACAGCTCTGTGCGCAGTTTTCACAGATCATCATTCCCCTTGGACATTTTCAGCTTTTAACATCACTTTTCCCCCTTTTTAAATATATTTTCTTTTTTTATTTGTTTATTTGTTTTGTTGTCTGTCTTGTATGTCTTGGTGTCATGGGTACGCTGGCGACTACGCCGCTCCGTCCAGCATCTTTTGTATTCGTTATTTTTTAAATGTATTTGTCATGTCTTGATGTCATGGGCACGCTGGCGACTACGCCGCTCCATCCGGCATCTTTTGTCTTGTTGTTATGTGTCTTGTTTGTGGAGCGCTTTGGATTGCACTATGTGCATGTTAAATGCGCTTTATAAATAAATCTGACTTGACACACACACACACAGCTAGCAGCCCACATACAACCTGTCATCAGCTGGAAAGAGTGAAGAAAGGAAAGTAAATAGGAATAGAGGAAAAGGGATGAGATGAAGAGATGAGGAGAAGAGAGGAGTAGAAGAGTGGAGAGGAGAAGAGAGGAGTAGAAAAGTGGAGAGGAGGAGAAGAGAGGAGGAGAAGAGTGGAGAGGAGAGGAGAGGAGGAGAAGAGTGGAGAGGAGGAGAAGAGAGGAGTAGAAGAGTAGAGAGGAGAGGAGAGGAGTAGAAAAGTGGAGAGGAGAGGAGTAGAAGAGTGGAGAGGAGGAGAAGAGAGGAGTAGAAGAGTGGAGAGGAGGAGAAGAGAGGAGAGGAGAGGAGAGAAAGAGGCGTAGTGAAAAAGAGGCGTAGTGAGGAGAGAGAACGTCCAGGGGTGTGTGTGTGTGCGGGGTGTGGGATGTGTGTGTGTGTGTGTGTGCGGGGTGTGTGTGTGTGCGGGGTGTGGGATGTGTGTGTGTGTGTGTGTGCGGGGTGTGTGTGTGTGTGTGTGCGGGGTGTGTGTGTGTGTGCGGGGTGTGTGTGTGTGTGTGCGGGGTGTGTGTGTGTGTGTGCGGGGTGTGTGTGTGTGTGGGGGGTACGCTGGGATCAGCGCTGTCTTTCATCTGCTAATGAATGAGCTGAAGCTCCTGACGGCCAGCCCTGATCTGGGTTCAGACCCTAAGCCATCCAGATTTACTGCTGGCTTCACCAGGGCTCCATGGCGAGGTCACGACCGCGGCGCCGCACATATCTCCCCAGAGCGGAGACACGGAGATAACGCCATGCTACGCTACGCCGCGCCGCACATATCTCCCCAGAGCCGTGGAGACACGGAGATAACGCCATGCTACGCTACGCTACGCCGCTCATATCTCCCCAGAGCGGAGACGCAGAGACAGAGCCGCGGAGATAACGCCATGCTACGCTACGCCGCTCATATCTCCCCAGAGCGGAGACGCGGTGATAACGCCATGCTACGCTACGCCGCTCATATCTCCCCAGAGCCGTGGAGACGCAGAGATAACGCCATGCTACGCTACGCCATGCTACGCTACGCCGCTCATATCTCCCCAGAGCCGTGGAGCCGCGGTGATAACGCCATGCTACGCTACGCCGCGCCGCACGTTTGCTTGCTTTAGAACAGAAAACAAATGGCATTAGCAGGCTGCTTAAGCGGGGACCTGATGAACTGATATGAGCCGCACAGGGCTTTGCAGAAGCGCCTAGAGCTACAAACACGCTACGGCAAGGCTGCCGAGTTGGGGGCAGCGTGAGAGAGCGGCCGGCCTAATTACCCCGCTAAAGAGGCACGCATGAAGCTGTGTGTGTTTGCCTTAGAGCCATCAGCTGATAATGATGTATTACGAGGGCGATCCGCTCACAGTGCGGCCCTGCTGCTCCGCTTCACAAACAGTCTGCGTCTGTTTGATTTGATCCCATTTGCTCATAAAATGTAAACCTGGATTTATTTTCCTTGGGCCGCCGCCCGAGCTCCCACTGAGAGAACCAACGCGCTCCTTTGAGCCGCGGCAGGAATGTTCCAGACTGTTCCGTGCCGTGTCGTCCATGCGGCCCGTTCAGTCTGCCGCCGAAATAAGAGAGCGAGAGAAACGCTGAGCAAGAGCGCGCCAGAGAACGTGGAACACGCAGTCTCCAGTGTCACCTGATGCTGTTGTCACTCCGACTCGAGCTCCCGCAAACGAGAACTGAGAACTGGCATGTCAGAGAAAAACAAACACTCCTAAACACACACACACACACACACACACTCCTGATTTGCTGTGGGTTTAGGGAAAGAAAATCTCACCATTTGTGTGCAGAAAAGTAGAGTTGTTCCAAATGAAGAGTCAGAGCCATATGCTGGGCACATGGAGAGTGATGGTGAAGCCAATCAGACCCATCCACAGCTTTATTTATGTGCTCGAACATGACACCCTGCAGCACCGTGAAAAAGTCAAACACAGTGTGTGTGTGTGTGTGTGTGTGCGTGCGCGCACGACTCAACAGACAGTGGAGGCAGACATGGCTGTTTGTTTAAGTTGGGCCAAAATGATGTCTGAGGCCTGGACGAGCCCTTACAGTGTACGTAGACTTAAGCCCCCACTCAAATCACTCACATCCCAGCAGTACATTCACTTACTCACTGGCATGTTGCTCTCACTGGCGTGTTGCTCTCGCCCTCAAAAATGCCAGCGCGTCCCCCCAATTTATTATTCCAGTAAAGAGGCTTTCCAGCACTTAGTGTGGCACCTCAGCCTGACACAGCCTCCTATCCCGGCTCAAGCACAGCCTGTGCGCAGCAGACCTGTCTGCATACACCACAGAGACGTTAGCAAGAAAGGTGATATGGCAATGCTCTGCTCTATCCCTCTCAAAAAACCTCAGCCCTGGCTTCACTGTCCTATGCTACAGTATGCTATGCTGCGCTATGCTACACTCTTCCTCACTAAAAACATCAGCTCTAGCTTCACCATGCTATGCTACATTACACTAAGCTACACTACGCTATCCCTCTCTAAAAACCTCAGCCCTGGCTTCACCATGCTACGCTATGCTACACCCTCCCTCTCTAAAAACCTCAGCCCTGGCTTCACCATGCTATGCTATGCTATCCCTCACTAAAAACCTCAGCCCTGGCTGCACCGTGCTATGCTACGCTACACAATGCTACGCTACACTATGCTACACTATCCCGCACTTAAAACGTCAGCTCTGGCTTCAGCACACACTCAGCACAGAACTGAGCAGCCAATTAGCTAATAACCATGATTTCTGCTCTGTGTTCGATGTGTGATGTCTGGACATAGAGAATGATACTTCCATCCTGAGGTTGGCACTTTTAGTGTTCTGGCTCAATAATGACCCAAGTTAGTGTATTGATGTCCCTAGTGAAAGTTTAGACCTATTACAATCTAAAAATAGAGTTCAGGTTGAGAAATAGTGGTGTTCTCCTTTAACAACACCAACAACAACACTTGATCAACAACATTACACGTTGATATGCCCCCATGATCCTACTTGTTTAACAACATTATACATTGATATGCCCCCATGATCCTACCTGTTCAAAAACATTACACGTTGTTGTTGATATGCCCCCATGATCCTACTTGTTCAACAACATTACATAGTGCAAGATCAAGCATTGATATGTATGCCCCCATTTAAAAAAAAATGTATCATTAAAGGATAATTCTGGTATTTAGCACTTTGAGTCCCTTTTCTGGTTTGTTTTGGATGAACTAGAGTGGTGGACACCGAAATTTTGACGATTGGTCCTGTCTCGACTTTTCTGACTTGTTTTAAATCGCCTTTACTGCTTCAGAGTGGTTGCCTATGGGCATGCACAAACATGTCCTTGAAACAACCCTTAACGTTCGTTTTCAAAACTGTGTAACTGACTGAGTAGTTAGTGGTGTTCGTTGATTATTAAAAACAAATATATCGGCGCAATGTATGATTTCCTGCCGTGTTATTTGCTATTGTGGAACCATTTTTTCAGATACCTCACAACTGCGTATAAACTTCCGCTCAATATTTGAGCCTGGAGCATAGACAGTAAAAGAAGGTCTCGCAGAAAGACTACAACCAAATGTAAACAGCCCCCGTTTCCGGTGACGCAGTAATATCAACGTGCAATGAGTCTTCCAACAGAAATCAATGGGATTTTACAAAATGCCAAATAAAACATGACAGAAACTGTATTTCGCTACGCTACTTGTTTTAGAACATCAACGAACACCACTAACCACTCGGTGAGTTGCACAGTTTTGAAAACGAACGTTAAGGGTTGTTTTAAGGACATGTTTGTGCATGCCCATAGGCAGCTACTCTGAAGTAGTCAAAGGCGATTCAAAACGAGTCAGAAAAGTCGAGACAGGACCCATCGTCAAAATCGGTGTCCACCACTCTAGTTCATCCAAAACAAACCAGAAAAAGGACTCAAAGTGCTAAATACTGGAATTATCCTTTAAAACATCAAATCAGATTGAATCCTTTATTTTAAGGTAAAACAACTGCCTTTAACTCATGCATTCTAGGAAAGATGAAAATGAAAAGAAAGAAATTTCCTGGCGGTAACAAAAAAGAACACTCCACTAGAATGATAAGAATAGAACACTCCACTAGAAGGATAAGAATAGAACACTCCACTAGAATGATAAGAATAGAACACTCCACTAGAAGGATAAGAATAGAACACTCCACTAGAATGATAAGAATAGAACACTCCACTAGAATGATAAGAATAGAACACTCCACTAGAAGGATAAGAATAGAACACTCCACTAGAAGGATAAGAATAGAACACTCCACTAGAAGGATAAGAATAGAACACTCCACTAGAATGATAAGAATAGAACACTCCACTAGAAGGATAAGAATAGAACACTCCACTAGAATGATAAGAATAGAACACTCCACTAGAATGATAAGAATAGAACACTCCACTAGAACGATGAGAAGAACACTCTTCTAGAAAGATAAGAAGAACACTCCACTAGAATGATAAGAATAGAACACTCCACTAGAATGATAAGAATAGAACACTCCACTAGAACGATAAGAATAGAACACTCCACTAGAAGGATAAGAATAGAACACTCCACTAGAATGATAAGAATAGAACACTCCACTAGAATGATAAGAATAGAACACTCCACTAGAATGATAAGAATAGAACACTCCACTAGAATGATAAGAATAGAACACTCCACTAGAACGATGAGAAGAACACTCTTCTAGAAAGATAAGAAGAACACTCCACTAGAATGATAAGAATAGAACACTCCACTAGAATGATAAGAATAGAACACTCCACTAGAACGATAAGAATAGAACACTCCACTAGAATGATAAGAATAGAACACTCCACTAGAACGATAAGAATAGAACACTCCACTAGAACGATGAGAAGAACACTCTTCTAGAAAGATAAGAACACTCCACTAGAATGATAAGAATAGAACACTCCACTAGAACGATAACAATAGAACACTCCACTAGAACGATAAGAAATTAACTTTCTCAGGCTCCTACGTAGTGGCAAGCCCGGATCACCCCTCTCCTTAGAAAACAAGAGACAGAGAGAAAAAGAGAGAGAGAGAGAGACAGAAAGAGAGAGAGAGAGAGAGAAAGACAGACGCAAACTATCAAAAAGTCAACTTTGTGAATAATAGTCAATTTGATATACAGAAGCCTTATCATTAGAAAACCAAATCTTTCAAAGACATCAGGGTTTGCTCATTGCCGTTAGTTCTTTTTCAGGTCTGAAGACACACATTGGAAGTGGCCTTACACTGTTTAAAATACATATATACAACACACATATATTAAAATTTATATATGCAACACACATATATTAAAATACATATATGCAACACACATATATTAAAATACATATATGCAACACACATATAACGATAATAACATCATTTTCACACTGGGCAGGGGTTGTCATCCTGTGTGGAAGCATTGTGAGTATGTGTGTGTGTGCGCAGAATAATCAAGAGTTATGTGTCTGTGTGGGACGGAATATGAGTGTGTGTATGGATGGAATATGAGTGTGTGTATGGATGGAATATGAGTGTGTGTATGGATGGAATATGAGTGTGTGTATGGACGGAATATGAGTGTGTGTATGGATGGAATATGAGTGTGTGTATGGGTGTGTGTGTATGGATGGAATATGAGTGTGTGTGTATGAGTGTGTGTGTATGAGTGTGTGTATGGATGTGTGTGTATATGAGTGTGTGTATGGATGTGTGTGTATGGATGTGTGTGTATGGATGTGTGTGTATATGAGTGTGTGTATGGATGTGTGTGTATGGATGTGTGTGTATATGAGTGTGTGTATGGATGTGTGTGTATGGATGTGTGTGTATGGGTGTGTGTGTATGGATGGTATATGAGTGTGTGTATATGAGTGTGTGTATGGATGTGTGTGTATGGATGTGTGTGTATGGATGTGTGTGTATGGATGTGTGTGTATATGAGTGTGTGTATGGATGTGTGTGTATGGATGTGTGTGTATGGATGTGTGTGTATGGATGTGTGTGTATATGAGTGTGTGTATGGATGTGTGTGTATGGATGTGTGTGTATGGATGTGTGTGTATGGATGTGTGTGTATATGAGTGTGTGTATGGATGTGTGTGTATGGATGTGTGTGTATGGATGTGTGTGTATGGATGTGTGTGTATGGATGTGTGTGTATATGAGTGTGTGTATGGATGTGTGTGTATGGATGTGTGTGTATGGATGTGTGTGTATATGAGTGTGTGTATGGATGTGTGTGTATGGATGTGTGTGTATGGATGTGTGTGTATATGAGTGTGTGTATATGAGTGTGTGTATGGATGTGTGTGTATGGATGTGTGTGTATATGAGTGTGTGTATGGATGTGTGTGTATGGATGTGTGTGTATGGATGTGTGTGTATGGATGTGTGTGTATATGAGTGTGTGTATATGAGTGTGTGTATGGATGTGTGTGTATGGATGTGTGTGTATATGAGTGTGTGTATGGATGTGTGTGTATGGATGTGTGTGTATGGATGTGTGTGTATGGATGTGTGTGTATATGAGTGTGTGTATGGATGTGTGTGTATGGATGTGTGTGTATATGAGTGTGTGTATGGATGTGTGTGTATGGATGTGTGTGTATGGATGTGTGTGTATATGAGTGTGTGTATGGATGTGTGTGTATGGATGTGTGTGTATATGAGTGTGTGTATGGATGTGTGTGTATGGATGTGTGTGTATGGGTGTGTGTGTATGGATGGAATATGAGTGTGTGTATGGACGGAATATGAGTGTGTGTATGGATGGAATATGAGTGTGTGTATGGGTGTGTGTGTATGGATGGAATATGAGTGTGTGTGTATGAGTGTGTGTGTATGAGTGTGTGTATGGATGTGTGTGTATATGAGTGTGTGTATGGATGTGTGTGTATGGATGTGTGTGTATGGATGTGTGTGTATATGAGTGTGTGTATGGATGTGTGTGTATGGATGTGTGTGTATATGAGTGTGTGTATGGATGTGTGTGTATGGATGTGTGTGTATGGGTGTGTGTGTATGGATGGTATATGAGTGTGTGTATATGAGTGTGTGTATGGATGTGTGTGTATGGATGTGTGTGTATGGATGTGTGTGTATGGATGTGTGTGTATATGAGTGTGTGTATGGATGTGTGTGTATGGATGTGTGTGTATGGATGTGTGTGTATGGATGTGTGTGTATATGAGTGTGTGTATGGATGTGTGTGTATGGATGTGTGTGTATGGATGTGTGTGTATGGATGTGTGTGTATATGAGTGTGTGTATGGATATGTGTGTATGGATGTGTGTGTATGGATGTGTGTGTATGGATGTGTGTGTATGGATGTGTGTGTATGGATGTGTGTGTATATGAGTGTGTGTATGGATGTGTGTGTATGGATGTGTGTGTATGGATGTGTGTGTATATGAGTGTGTGTATGGATGTGTGTGTATGGATGTGTGTGTATGGATGTGTGTGTATATGAGTGTGTGTATATGAGTGTGTGTATGGATGTGTGTGTATGGATGTGTGTGTATATGAGTGTGTGTATGGATGTGTGTGTATGGATGTGTGTGTATGGATGTGTGTGTATGGATGTGTGTGTATATGAGTGTGTGTATATGAGTGTGTGTATGGATGTGTGTGTATGGATGTGTGTGTATATGAGTGTGTGTATGGATGTGTGTGTATGGATGTGTGTGTATGGATGTGTGTGTATGGATGTGTGTGTATATGAGTGTGTGTATGGATGTGTGTGTATGGATGTGTGTGTATATGAGTGTGTGTATGGATGTGTGTGTATGGATGTGTGTGTATGGATGTGTGTGTATATGAGTGTGTGTATGGATGTGTGTGTATGGATGTGTGTGTATATGAGTGTGTGTATGGATGTGTGTGTATGGATGTGTGTGTATGGGTGTGTGTGTATGGATGGTATATGAGTGTGTGTATATGAGTGTGTGTATGGATGTGTGTGTATGGGTGTGTGTGTATGGATGTGTGTGTATGGATGTGTGTGTATGGATGTGTGTGTATGGATGTGTGTGTATGGATGGATTTGTCTTTGTCTCCCTCTGTGTGTGTGTGTGTGAGTGTTATTTTGTATGTGAGTGTATGCACATAAGACTGTTGATGTATGTATGCGTGTCTGTACATGAATATGTTTGTGTGTGTGTGTGTGTGAGTGTGTGTGTGTGAGTGTGTGTGTGTGTGAGGGCTCTTGGCTCTCCTCCAGCAGTGCCTGGGCCATAAATGGGAAACAGTGGCAGTTGGGCGCACCGCTAACTTCCTGCTCCGCTCCAGGGATGTGTGTGTGTGTGTGTGTGTGTGTGTGTGTGTGTGTGTGTGTGTGTGTGTACTGTGTGTGTGTACTGTGTGTGTGTACTCTGTGCGCACCACTAACTTCCTCCTCCTCTTCAGGGATGGCTCCACGTCGTCTGCCCCTATCTACGCTCCCCAATATTAGATCGATCCATGTGTGCCTCTGACTACTGGGGGGCACCCTGTGTGTGTGTGTGTGTGTGTGTGCTCTCACTGTGGTCATAGCTGCCCCCTAGAGGCCACAGGTCAAACACACACACACACACACACACACACACACACACACACACACACACACACACACACAGTCATGCATCCATCTACGCCCTGACCCCTTTGAAGTTTGAAAGACCCATGATTGTGCATGCTATGCTATGCTGTGCTGTGCTGTGCTGTGCTGTGCTGTGCTATGCTGTGCTATGCTATGCTGTGCTATGCTGTGCTGTGCTGTGCTGTGCTATGCCAGAGGATGAGGAAGAGCTGCGGATAAAAACAGTGGCCCTTTATACTGCATATTCTCTTTCAGCTACATCTCCAGGTTAAAATAAGAAAGACAAGAAGATAAACAAAAAGCGAAATAGGGGACATTGGACATAAACAACCCCAATAGTGAACTACTCAAAACCCCAATAGTGAACTACTCAAAACCCCAATAGTGAACTACTCAAAACCCCAATAGTGAACTACACTGAACCCCAATAGTGAACGGCACTGAACCCCAATAGTGAACTACTCAAAACCCCAATAGTGAACTACACTGAACCCCAATAGTGAACGGCACTGAACCCCAATAGTGAACTACTCAAAACCCTAATAGTGAACTACACTGAACCCCAATAGTGAACGGCACTGAACCCCAATAGTGAACTACTCAAAACCCCAATAGTGAACTACACTGAACCCCAACAGTGAAGTAGCCTTGAAAATCCAGACCCTGGTAATCTAGAAAGATTAAGGGTCTGGCCACGAACAATGTATTGGCCCAACTCGAGGGGTGGCAACAAGCATGCATTTGAAAATCTCACTGCACGCAACTGGATAACACTAGACCATGTTTACTCTGAATGATTTCGGACTTCGACGCAATCGGATAACACTACGACCAATGTGTACTGTCCTCCAACGTTGCAGCGCTGTCTTCATCAGTTTAGCTGGTTCCCAGGAATGTGGGGTAAAAGTAACGTGCATCATCGCTCTTTGCCACAGGCTCTCGCAGGCTCTCGCGAGAACTCTGGGTTTCCAGGGTAACGGTGAACAACCCCAATAGTGAACTACTCATAAACAACCCCAATAGTGAACTATACTGAACACCAATAGTGGACTACACTAAACCCCAATTCCCATCATAAACAACCCCAATAGTGAACTATACTGAACACCAATTCCCATCATAAACAACCCGAATAGTGAACTACACTAAACCCCAATTCCCATCATAACATACCGATCTGCTGTGGCCAATATCAACCATAAATAGACCCCAGGTTGTTTTAACTCTGGAATATCCCTTTAAAGGGGGTGTTGTTACCTCCACAGTCTCGCCATTAGCCCTTCCTTTAGTGAGATCTCTACACCTTGAGTTAGTACTAAGTGTGACTGTTACTACAAGGTCTCCTGACATTTACTGATTGTTTGTCAATTGTTACTTTAGAGCTACACTGGATCACAACTGAATTCACTCCAGATCAGAGCCAAACTCACTTCAGATCTACACCTGATCAGAGCCAAACTCACTTCAGATCTACACCCAAACTCACTTCAGATCTACACCTGATCAGAGCCAAACTCACTTCAGATCTACACCCAAACTCACTTCAGATCTACACCTGATCAGAGCTGAATTCACTTCAGATCTACACCCAAACTCACTTCAGATCTACACCTGATCAGAGCTGAATTCACTTCAGATCTACACCTGATCAACACCTGATCAAAGCTGAATTCACTTCAGGTATACACCTGATCAGAGCTGAATTCACTTCAGATCTACACCTGATCAAGACCTGATCAGAGCTGAATTCACTTCAGATCTACACCTGATCAGAGCTGAATTCACTTCAGGTATACACCTGATCAGAGCTGAATTCATTTTAGATCTACACCTGATCATAGCTGAATTCACATCAGATCTACACCTGATCAGAGCTGAATTCACTTCAGGTATACACCTGATCAGAGCTGAATTCACTTCAGGTATACACCTGATCAGAACTGAATTCACTTCAGATCTACACCTGATCAGAGCTGAATTCACTTCAGATCTAGCCTTGCGGGCCATCCTATATCATTGAAATGTATAGTCTGGCATCGAACCATTCACCTCGCTTAATCCAAGGGGCGAGCAGAGAATTGTCTTTCAAACTGCCTAGGCATGCAATAGGCCAGCGCTACGACCATATCCGTATCCGGTCGGCAAAACGGCAAATACATCCTTCTTCGAAAGGAATGACTTAAGTGCATTGTGTTGCTCAACTTTCAAAGAAAAGCACAAGTCCAACTCCTCCAAAGTTGACGCCAACGCCGATTCAAACAACCGCTCTTCGTTAGCCATAGCCACCTTCCTTGTTCACCGTCGCAGGACTGTCGTTATCCTGTTAAGCCCGCCTTAAGACTCTCTAACAAAATAGAGCGCTGTGATTGGATGAGGTCCACGGCGTCAGCCAATAGAAATCCCTATGGTTTGATACTAGACGTACAGGCTGAGCAAATTAATTTGCTGCCTCTAGGGTGCGTCTAGATTTCTAGGCTACTTCAGATCTACACCCAAACTCACTTCAGATCTACACCTGATCAGAGCTGAATTCACTTCAGGTATACACTACATCAGGGGGTACTACTGTAGAATAAACTGCAGCCTGAGACTCTTGTACCAAATGGTCCTAAACTACACGCTAATGGGCCCTTGTGGTTCTGCTGATATCTAATCCCATCCTGTGTATACAGCTGGACTACGACATGCTGAAGCTCTGTTCTGCATTTGAGTCTTTTGTTCCCGTGTAATATATTCAAACAAAGAGCACATTTGTATGTTGTGTCCTGGTTTGTGTCTTTTGCTCATTTAAGTGGGTGAGCAAGTTGGAAAACATAAATAATTTGGATCGTATGACTGAACCCAACTGCTCATGCTGAGGAGTTCCAGCCCCCTGCTCACTGCGTCCCAACAGCAGCCAATCACAAAGTTATCTAACATGGCGACCTTTCCTGGAGCAGAGACCCCGAGTCCTTAAGAACCATTAAATCAATTCAATCAGTTTATTTCACTGCTTAGTGCAGAGGCTCACAAAGCCATGACGTTTATGAGTAAACAATGACGTTTATGAGTAAACAAAGGGCCCAGATGGAAACACTGCTCCCCAGCGTCCTCGTCACGAGAGCACCTTTTATTGCTAGTTTAGTCTGACCTCGTTGCGAAGCACAAATATTGTCATTAGTTACAGACCAAATCCCTTAATGGCATCCTGCAATTAAGCGAGGCTAATATGGTAATGGTGCTAATGAACGCTGGGAGAGGCTGCCGGCTGCTGGTTGGGTCCGATCGGGTCGAGCCAGGCTGCGGTGGGCTGGTTTCACTTACGCTGCAGCGCTGTGCTACGCAGGCCCTAATTTGGACCCAGACGGAGAAAATGAGAGCCAGGTCCGTTTGGATAAGGCCGGGCTGACGACGGCAGAGCACAGGGATCACTGGAGCGCTTTTATTTCTGTTTTGTTTTCGGCAATTATCGACCCTCTCTCCATTTCTCTCTTTTGCTCTCTCTCTCTCTCTCTCCCTTTCACTCTCTCTTCCTTCTATTTTACCCCTCCTCTCTTTTTCTCTCCCTCCTCCACCTCTCTTATTTTCTTTCTCTCTCTCTCTCTCTCTCTCTCTCCCCTCGCTCTCTCTCTCTGTCCCCTGACTCTCTCCCCTCTCTTTCCCATCTCTCTTCCTCTCTCTCTATTCCCTGCTTTTCTCTCACCCCATCCGAGGCCACCGCGTCTCAGGTGTGCGTCCAAACCTTGTGCTGATTTTTCCGTGTGCATTGGGGGAGGGAGGGAGGCCCTGGCACGTCACGGCAGAGGACACGGACACGCTCTGGATTAGCGGCCTCCACAAATATCCATGATGTCACCCATGAGCAGGGGGACAGAGAGGATAAATTGGGGGCAGGGGTTGTGTGTGTGTGTGCGTGTGTGCGTGTGTGTGTGTGTGTGTGTTAGGTTGGGTTACCTGGGCTGCAGCAGAGTTTAGACCTGGGAGAGGTTTTGTAAGATGTATTGGGATTAAGTTTTGATTCAGTAGTGTGTTGTTGAGTAATGTTAGGGTTTGGGGTTGGTCAGAGCTGGGCACCTCTGTACATCTTGCTATACATCTTGACACTCTGTCAGGTCGTCACATATATGTTGCTAAACAGACTATGAGAACTAGTGTTAACTCTGTCAGGTCACATATATGTACAGTATGCTAAACAGACTATGAGAACTAGAGAACACATGTATGCTAAACAGATTATGAGGACTAGAGAACACATATATGCTAAACAGACTATGAGAACTACAACAGCTAACACATTTGCATGTAATGACACAATCGATGAAAAAAGGCCAGTAAGGTTCTTTGTGACTATTCAACAGGGAACCAGTATAGTGCATTTTGACCAACATGACATTAGCCATTGAAAAATAAAAGAACAGTAGACATTTGTACAAAATCATTAGCATGGATGTACGGAAGCACTGCTATCTGTTCAATTTGGGGAGAAACTGATTCAATGATGTGCACAAGTGATAAGATATTATGGAGTTTGAACAAACAGTTTTGAGAATTACCATTCTGATCTGGGAAATGCACCATAGCAACTGAGAAAAACGTGGGTTGGGTGTTACAGTATTTGATGTTGGGTGGGTGTTACAGTATTTGATTTGATGTTGGGTGGGTGTTACAGTATTTGATGTTGGGTGGGTGTTACAGTATTTGATGTTGGGTGTTACAGTATTTGATGTTGGGAGTGTTTGATGTCGGGTGTTACAGTGTTTGATGTCGGGTGTTAGAGTGTTTGATGTTGGGTGTTAGTGTTTGATGTTGGGTGTTAGTGTTTGATGTTGGGTGTTAGAGTGTTTGATGTTTGGTGTTATGGTGTTAGAGTGTTGGACGTTAGGGTGTTTGATGTCGGGTGTTAGGGGATGTCGGGTGTGAGAGTGTTTGATGTCGGGTGTTAGAGTGTTTGATGTTGGGTGGTACAGTATTTGATGTTCGGTGTTACAGTGTTTGATGTTGGGTGTTAGAGTGTTTGATGTTGGGTGTTGGAGTGTTTGATGTTGGGTGTTTGAGTATTTGATGTTGGGTGTTAAGAGTGTTTGATGTTGGGTGTTAAGAGTGTTTGATGTTGGAGTGTTTGTTGTTGGGTGTTGGGTGTTAAGAGTGTTTGGTGTTGGAGTGTTTGATGTTGGGTGTTAGGGTGTTAGAGTGTTTGGTGTTGGGTGTTAGAGTTTTTGATGTTGGGTGTTAGGGTGTTTGATGTTGGGTGTTAGAGTGTTTGATGTTGGGTGTTAGTGTTTGATGTTGGGTGTTAAGAGTGTTTGATGTTGGGTGGTACAGTATTTGATGTTGGGTGTTAGGGTGTTTGATGTTGGGTGGTACAGTATTTGATGTTGGGTGTTAGGGTGTTTGATGTTGGGTGTTAAGAGTGTTTGATGTTGGGTGTTAAGAGTGTTTGATGTTGGGTGGTACATTATTTGATGTTCGGTGTTACAGTGTTTGATGTTGGGTGTTAGGGTGTGAGAGTGTTTGATGTTGGGTGTTGGAGTGTTTGATGTTTGGGGTGTTGAGGTGTTGGGATCTTGGGTGTTGGGTGTTAGAGTGTTTGATGTTGGGTGTTAGGGTGTTTGATGTTGGGTGTGTGTGCGTGTATGTGTGTGTGTGTGGGGGGGATAGCCTACACAATTTTAGCGCAGTTTGGGAGGGACAGAAACAGAGCAGGGCCCGTCTTGGTAGCTTCTTTCTGACTCCCGTGACGTGAACACTGGCTACCGGCAACTGCATAATTATGTTATCACTTCACTGACACTATGGAGACATATTTCACGTCAACAATAGAGATGAAAACTAGCTTTAGGTTAACGAAGATGTAGATCATCTGCCTAATTAATTTATTTGTGCAACAGGCCACGTTCATTTCAGCGAGATGAGTGAAATAAATGTTTTTTAAGCTGCCATCGCCATAGGCTACTATTTGCTACGATATTCACCTGTTAGAAATGGAACACGTTGCTATTTCCTTTTTTTTTCGTGCAGTGGATTAGGCCATCAAATCGCTCGTTTGAACAGTAACAGTAATCCATTTCATTCGTGGTTTTAAATATAGTTGTTTCTGGCCTACCCACGAGAGGTTCAGTTTGTCACTTGCGCAGACATGTAGGCCTACATTGACACTACATGGACACTCTACTAGGCAATTTAATGTTATGCTTCTATATTTTATGACACCAAAATTAAAGGACAATTCCGGAGCAAAATGAACCTAGGGGTTAATACCACGTGTACCGAGTTCGACCGTTCGCTGGGATTTGTTTTCATGCTAGTCGAATGTGACCAGTTTTATTGCAAACCGCTTATTAGCGTTTAACGCTAGCCTTCGGGGCACACGTACAGTAGAAAGAAATCGCTATTTCTATACCACTAAAAAGGCTCAAAATAGCACCACACTTACACAGTAGCATAATGAGGGTCTCTACGTGTAAACCGAAGCATTGAGAACTTTGTAAGTGTACAGGCAGTTTATTAAAAAGAAACACATTACCGTTCACGTCTGGTTCACATATACAGGCAGGCGATGTGAACTAAAATCAAACGTAATTTGCTCAATATAGGCCTATCAGAAATAA
>NW_027468620.1:39812330-39814830 GCF_046254945.1 Alosa pseudoharengus | reverse complement strand
ATGATGTGGACTGACAACTTAAGCTACACAACAGTAGGAATGGTTCATTATGACCTGAGTGAAGTGATTGGCACTGTAGATGCAATAGTCTGGAAACACAAATATTTCTCCATACCCTTGTTTCTTTTTTCCATACTTATCCAGACCTGGAAATGACTAAAATCAAATTCCATACTGCGTAGGAACCCTGTGTTTATGTTCATTCTTAAGAAATGCTATTTTCTTGTTATTGTGCTATGTTAAGCTGGCCGTTGTCCGTTGGCCGTTGTTTGTCGTCTTGTGAATTGTATGTAGTTGTTGTCTCCCCTTGTCTGTTTAATTGGTAGTATCCGCCAACATACAGTGTTGGGGACTAATCCAAGTATTCAGAATACGTTACTCAGATTGAGTAACGTAACGAATTACGTTACAAATTATATTTTTGGGCATGTATTCTGTAACGGAATACGTTTTGAAAGTAAACTTCCCAACACTGCTAATATATATGTCCCCTCAGCGTGTCATTTAAACAGAATACATGTACCGGCGGGAGTAACGTAATACATGTACCGGCGTTACGTATTCAGAATACAAATTATGAGAATTTAAATAGTTGGTATTTAGAATACAGTTACAGTGTTGAAATCAATGGATTACATGACAATACTTCTCTGTTTCATAAGTTTATTCACTCTCTAAATAAATTAAGGCAACTCCATTTCCCAGAAGCTCCTGAAAGCAATCTATGATGAAATTGTTTCCATTTTTAAATCCAAGCCCTGACGTCTTGCACTAGCCTCACATTGCACCTGTCAAAACGCAGCCAGCGCGCATTATGGACGTGTCATCGGAGACCCTGAAATGACTGTTTGCACAGCAAATTAGGAGTAAAGTAAGTGGAGGTAAGTCCTGTTCCTCACTGATCGTGGTTTCTGATGTCTGTTCAAAGGATATTTTCCCAAGTATTAACAGCTCAGGCTACTTCACCCAATCGGTTACACAGTTTGCTAATCAATAAACAAAGCCTAGTTCACGTGTTGATTTAGACCTACAATAAAACCCATCTCTAAAATAGGCACTGTATTCTAAGTTTTTTTTATTCTAACTTTTTGGCTTATTTATGGCTTATGGCTTATTTTTTGTTTTCTAATTAGATCTACATTTACATTTTAAAATGAATTATGGTGCAGCCTCTGAAGAATTATTCTTGCGAGTAGCATATTTTAACAGTTTTTGATTGTCATTACGCGATCACGTTCATTTTGAGAGCACTGATATACAGTAGCCTAGATAGTGTTTACATTTGCAGGTCATTTGCGTTCCACCTGTCATATGCGCCCCTCACTTGTACTGGGTTGATGCCACCAAAAAATCTCACAGGCACACCTTAATTATAGACTAATGTCTGGCTACGCCCTTAAAGTAGCCTATTTTTTTTTTTTAATTAGCCTAGTCGCCTGCTGTAGTTTTAGTGGTCACCTTGCTATTTTATAGTTATATCAGGTTGACTTTACATTCTCCTATGTGGGCCGAACACTTCAGCCATTTGGAATGAAGAACACACCAGAATAGGCCTGTTTAGTAAGCAGGAATTGATGGCTGCATTCCTACACTTATAAAATGCAATTCAATGCGGAAGTAATCCAAATATTCAGAATACGTTACTCAGATTGAGTAACGTAACGAATTACGTTACAAATGACATTTTTGGGCATGTATTCTGTATTCTGTAACGGAATACGTTTTGAAAGCAAACTTCCCAACACTGCCAATATATATGTCCCCTCAGTGTGTCATTTCAAAAAAAGTCAGTCTTTGAGTTCACTTCTGTTATATTTTGACTGAAGTTCTGTTCAGTTGACCTTACTTTTTGGCTTAGACGTTTTTTGTCAATTTATTCTTTAGTTAAAGCGTAACTTTCGCCAAAATGCATCCTAGGGTGTTTTAGTGAATGTACCCGAGTCAAACTTTCGTTTAAAAGCATAATTACGTCCAAAGCGCCACAAGCTTGTCCGTGTTGTCGTTTTCTGGTCCAATGGCCTTTTGAAGGGGAATCGTAGGGGCACTACTATTTTGATACATGATCGCGTCATCGCGCAAGTTATTATTATTTTTGTAAAAATAAATCCTTACGTCTAAATATTATTTCTGCGTCCCCATTGCCATACTGCCTGGCCATGTTATTATGGGGGACGTACAGAACAGATGAGGGTGGGAAACATGAGCAGTGTGTGTCTGTGTGTAAGTGTGTGTGTAGGTGTGTGTAAGTGTGTGTGTAGGTGTGTGTAGGTGTGTGTTGTGGTTTGTTGTCTGAATGTTCTAAGTATGTGTGTGTGTGTGTGTATGTTTATGGGGCAGGCCCATCAGACAGAGAGATAAAAGCTCACTAATTAGGTAGAGAGTAAAGAGAGTATGTGAGTGTTGTGGTAAGAGTGTGTGTGTGTGTGTGAGAGAGAGAGAAAGAAAGCTCACTAATTAGGTAGACAGCAGAGACCCCAGGGTGGGACTAATGAGCATGTCA
>NW_027468620.1:39774830-39809830 GCF_046254945.1 Alosa pseudoharengus | reverse complement strand
CTCCGCCAGCGAGGGGAGCGCCATCTTTACTCTGGAGCAGATGAGTGGCCTCTGACGAGCCCTGCAGCATCATCTAGAGACCTGGAGTGGACCAGTCTGTTCTGACGAGCACTGCAGCACCATCTAGAGACCTGGAGTGGACCAGTCTGTTCTGACGAGCACTGCAGTGCCATCTTTATTCTGGAGGAGATGAGTCGCCTCTGATGAGCCAAAGTCACAAACACACATCGTCACAAACACACATCGTTACAAACACACATCATCACATATACACATCATTACATATACACATCATCACATACACACATCACATACACACATCGTTACATACACACATCATCACAAACCCATGTCACAAACACACATCACAAACACACATCACATACACACATCGTCACAAACACACATCTTCATGTTCTAACCTGTGAGGCAACATGTGGCAGACAGCAGACAGGATCAAAGCCTCTGGGATGTGGTAGGGAGGCTTCCTGACAACAAACCCCGGATGCTGGTCATGCTGGATTACATTGGTGTGGTAGAGAAAACATCACAAAACTGGTCCACAACTTGCTTCAACTCCTCGGGCGCCAGATCCCCATTGATGTGGAACCACCCTGTGGACTTCTCCTGTGGGTGGAACCATCCTGTGGACTTCTCCTGTGGGTGGAACCATCCTGTGGAACCATCCTGTGGGTGGAACCATGGGCAGAAGGAAGAGGTACAGGCTCCACCCATCGCTTTAGCAGGCGCACATGGCTCTGGCCGCCACTTCCCCGGCTGTTGCACTCGGTATGTAACTTGACCTTTTCCACAACCATGTAAGTGCCCTGCCAAGTGGCCAAGAGCTTGCAGGTGGAGGTCGGTACCAGGACTAGGACTCCGTTTCCGGTGGACAGCAACGTTGGTATGAATGAGCTGAAGAAATAACGAAAAAACTCCCAAAATGTCTATAGTTTGAATAGTTTAAATGTATGCCCTACAATGGAAATTAAACAGTAATGGACCTGAGATCTGGTGCGATCACTCAAGAATTTCAGAAACAAAAGAAAGCGAGGAAGAAGGGACACAAGTCTACAAACCAACCAGAAGGAAGCATGGAGGCCGAACGCAGTTTGGAGCGAAATTTGAAAGAAATGCTGACGGGTTTCAAAGACGAAATATCAACGCAAATTGGTGAACTGCGGCAAGACTTTGAAAAGTTCTCAACAGAAATCAAAGAAATACGAGGGGATGTGAACAGTATTCGTTCCGAAGTCGGAGCAGTCAAAGGCAGCATACAAGACGCGGAAGAGAGAATACATCAGTTGGAGGAGAGAGAAATCGCCACAAATGAAGTGATACGGCACCTCATTAAACAACAAATGTCACAAAACGAGCAGCTGGAACAGTTGGAGACAAGATCCCGTCAGAATAATATAAGGATTTACAAAATTCCGGAAGGTGCGGAAGGAGAGGACACGGTGGGATTTATAAATCAACTTTTAGTCGGAAAACTGCACCTTACATCTGACGCATTCCAAATTGCAGTAGCTCATCGCTCTTCCCCGAGAAATGCCACCCAGGAGAATCTTGGCCCTCGATCCATGGTGGTGCGTCTGCAGGACTGGAATATGAGACAAAAAATTCTGCAAGCGGCCTGGTCCAAGAAAGAAATGACACTGGATGGAACCCGCATCTACTTCTCACAAGACTTCACAGCTAAGACGCAGAAAGAGAGAAGCCGGTACAACCCACTGAGAAAACTTCTGAAGGAGAAAAATGTCAAAACACATCTGGTGCACCCAGCGAAATTGAAAGTATTTAGAGACGGGGAGGCCCTAACATATGAAACACCAGAAGAAGCGGAGGACCAATTACGACAACAAGGGGTGATAGCCCATACAGACCAGAGAATCTACACCAGGCGATTGGATAACTTGCTACCTACAAGCCAGCCGTTCCAGAGGGTAAAAACGCAGAGGAGCAAGAGAGACCAAGAAATGATTAGCTTACAAAACGACCCTGAGGTGAATGCTGAACATTATTCGAATAAGACAACCTTCGACAAATGGAATGGACAACTTGTAAGGTAGCCTACAAGACCTTCTCAGATGGCAGCGCACAGCGGAGAGCGCAAGAGATGACTGACCTTCAAGGACCTTGCCTACCCATGACTCTGAACGAACAATGAGCACTGAACATGGGAATATTGAGTGAGTAATAAGAGGTTTAACTTAAAATAGAATTGTCATGCAAAGAGTCAATATCGATTGATCTGACGGAAGGTATGACGCCAAGCGTGAAGATCGAGGCCGTTATTCACAGACATGTGGACTCGAGTCACATGACTTGGACTCGAGTCAGACTCGAGTCGTGATTTTAATGACTTCAGACTCGACTTGATAAAATTCGGCATGACTTGCGACTCGACTTGGACTTGAATACTATTCACTCGAGACTTGACTGGACTTTGCCTCTTTGACTTGTAATGACTTGACATGTCTCGAGTCAAAAATACATTTCCTGATCGTGGACCAGTCACCCCAGGGATTCACTTCCGTGACGAAAAAAACAAAACAGATAGTGGACACAAACAGGCAGAGCACAGTGATCAGTGCTTCTGTCAGCACCACACGCATCATGCACTGTGTGTAGGGCACCAAGAGACAGAGGAAGGACCAATATTAAATTTTTTTAGCTTTACTGCCAACAAATTTGCATTCTTGTTAGACAACGTTTACAATGTCAAAATGCACCAACAGTATGTTACATAAAGATGATACTTTTCGGGTCCTCTCCATTAAGATCCATCTTGAACGTATGCTAGCCTACTCCATTTAATTGAGAACGCGTTTCAGCGCGCACGAAAGGGAGAGAAAACAAGTGGCAGGTTCCAGCTGGCTTGTCATTGATGATGATGATTGATATCTCCTTTTAAATATAAGAAACGTATAAAAGGAAATCATGAAGGAAACAAAGACGAGATTAGAGGAATTTGCGGATTTATCTGGTTCTCACTACTGTTATAAACTGTGAGAGCCAGGGCACTTTGACATAGGCTGCACTCACTGTGATTTGGAAAATGGACAAGGATATGAAGAGTTGTCTTTGACTTTGTGTAATGGAACTGGTGAGTCTTGAAGTCTTCAATAATTGATTTACATGAAGCACATGATATTATGCTGATTGAAACGCATTCCACGTAGCTAGGTGGCTACTGGCTACCAGGCTCATAATTCACTTTTAATTGCAAACAGAAAATGTCTAGCAAGCATCAAGTCATTACATGCTTTTATTTCCAAAGGAATGAAAGCTGTTTGTGGCAACTTAATATCATGCTTATCATTGTTAATATATATGTTATATTGTTAATATGTGCTATACATGTGGCACAAACAATGTTAGAGTTTGTGGACCAGCCTAGCTATATTTGAATGGAGCTGGTAAAAAAGTCATTAGGAGAACGTGTGGACAGTGGCACACAATGGATTTAAAGTGACAGTGCACCATTTACAAACGAGTTAAACAGCATCACATGTGTAGTATTTAAGAAATTAATACTTTAAAACAAAATTACTGTCTGCCGCACCCCCACGGCTATGTACTCATCCTTACAGTGGACGCTGCAAAAAACAATATATATTTGCTGCTGTGCTGAGTGTCTTATAGCTATCCGTTTCGTACAGATTACTCAGGTATGCTCATGCGTATATTGTAAAAGCTATCAAGACAGAACCATTGAACATATTTTACAGAACCATTGAACATTTTTATTTCTATGCTCTTTTATGTTTTTTTATGATCGATATCTAATAATGGCATTATTAAGTGAAAAGTACCTGATGACTTGTTCAGGACTTGAAAAAGATTGGGACTTGGACTTGGACTCGACTTGGCTTTGATGTGACTTGGACTTGGACTCGACTTGCCCTTCTCTGTATTTACTTGGGACTTGACTTGGACTTGACTGCTATGACTTGGGACTTACTTGTGACTTGCCAAACAGTGACTTGGTCCCACCTCTGGTTATTCATATGATGGTATAATAAATAAGGGTATATACTTTAAAAAATGCATTAAAAAGTCATCAAAACAGACAAATGGGAAATAGCCTTTCAATACCACACTGTTCACCTGGTTCATAGGGGCCTGTCCCACTCCTGAGCTTAGAGATCTTAGAGAACATCATGCATCAGGAGTCAGGCAGTAAGACCCTTTTCCTTTATGCATTTAAGAGGGATATCTTAAGTAACCATGTGGAGGTTACATTAATTGGAAGTCCACCACCGGGGTTAAGGGAAAGGGTTTTGGGGTACTGGTGCACATTTTGGTGGAAACCACATTGTTTCGTTTTTACTATTTTCATTATTATTATTATTATTATTCTTTGGTTTTATTTAAAAAGAATGGAAGAAGAAATTAACAAAACAGTATGATTAAAGTATTGTCTTTGAATACGAACGGGTTAAATAATCCCATCAAACGGAGTCGTATATTACAACAGGTGAAGAACGAAAAAGCAGGAATTGTCTATCTCCAAGAAACTCATTTAAACGATGTGGAACATGTTAAGTTGGGGAAACTGGTTGGAGCACATGTTTTTTTTTTCTTCTCACACTACAGCCAAGAGAGGAGTAGCAATCCTCATCAAAAAGAGTCTCATGTTTCAACTAGAAAAATGCTTCAGAGATAAAGAAGGGAGATATGTAATGGTAATAGGTAAAATGGACCAGCAGTGTGTAACTTTTGTTAATGTTTATAACCCACCTGGTATAGGAGATGAAATGTTACGAAAAATACTGCATCTGACTATGATGGAGGTAAAGGGTATAATGATAATGGGAGGAGACTTTAATTTAATTTTGAATAAAAAAATGGACACACAAAGTAAAAGTAAACACAAAGCAGCAAAACCCACAGCCTTACTGAAAAAAGCTGAAATGGAAATGGGACTTTTGGATGTCTGGAGAAGTTTGCATCCTCAAGAGAGGGCCTTTACATTTTACTCCGATGCACACAAAGTGTTTTCAAGATTAGACTATTACTTTATGTTTAAAGGGGATATTGCAAAAGTTTTCAGATGTGAAATATTACCGATATCTATAACAGATCATGCTCCAGTAATAATAGAAGTACATTTGAATATAGAAAAAAGAGAGACCTTATGGAGAATGAACAACTCATTATTAGAAGATCAGGCTTTTACTGAAACAATGAAGAACAGCATTAAATCCTTTGAGATTAACGATAATGGGGAGGTGAACAACACAACCTTATGGGAAGCAGCTAAAGCAACACTAAGAGGGGAGATCATAGCATATTCATCTTGGAAAAAGAAACAAAAAGAAAAAGAGGGGGAAGGGTTAGAAATAAAGATTAAGGATTTGCAAAAAGAATACGAAAGGGTAAAGACAAAGGAATTACTTGCACAATTAAATAAGGCTAAAAAAGCACTAGAAGAAACAGACAGAATAGAGATTGAAAAAAAATTAACTTTCAGTAAACAAAATTTCTTTGATAATAGCCCTAACGCGCTGAAAAA
Source organism: Alosa pseudoharengus (assembly GCF_046254945.1). Classification (NCBI taxonomy): domain Eukaryota; kingdom Metazoa; phylum Chordata; class Actinopteri; order Clupeiformes; family Clupeidae; genus Alosa; species Alosa pseudoharengus. Next base: position 39,804,309 of record NW_027468620.1, on the reverse strand, counting down.
ATTGTCATTCAAACTGAAGAAACAGCAAGAAAAATCTACAGTTGTTATGGTAAAAGATAAAAAGGGCGCTCTCCATAGGGGAATATCAAGAATTGCGGCATGCTTCAGGGAATTTTATCAAGACCTTTATACTCCAGAATCACAGGCGGATGCTGAAGAAATTAGGAATTATTTAAAGCAAATAAGCCTCCCACTAGTGACTCAGGAACAAAATAATAATTTAGTACAACCAATATTAGAAGAAGAGATCGTGAAGGTTATTCAGAAAAGCAAAACTGGGAAAAGTCCGGGCAGTGATGGATTTACCAATGAATTTTATATTGTTGTAACCATTAATAGTGTCTGGTCTGATATATCTGCCGGCCGTAAAACTAATTTATACTGTTAGCCTGCTAGCTTACGTAAGCTAATTTAGTTTAACGTCAGGCCTTTGCTAACGTCATACCCTAGTGTTAACCAAAGATTCTAGAGTGCTACGCTCATTTTTAAAAGATGCATTTAATCCAAAGTCATGTCTAGTGAGACAGCTCTCTATGTAGGGAGGGAGGCAGTAGGCAGCTGTCTCCCGTTTCGAACACACCCTAAATGTAGATCAAAAGTTATTTACAGCAATCATAGCAAACAGACTTACAAACTTACTTCCTCAGTTAATTAATCTTGATCAAACGGGCTTTGTTAAAGATCGTCTACTTGGAGATAACATTAGAAAGACAATTAATATCGTAGACCATGCCCTAAGAACAAAGAAACCAATATTGACAATAACGCTAGATGCCGAGAAGGCTTTTGATCGTTTGCTATGGCCTTTCCTAATGGGTGTGTGTGAAAAATTTGGTTTTCATCACAGATTCTTAAAACTGCTAAATGGCATCTATAATAACTCAAGTGCAAGAGTAAGAGTAAATGGGACACTCTCTGATCAGTTTACAAATCAAAGGGGTACAAAACAAGGGGATCCACTATCTCCACAGTTATTTGCTTTATGTATTGAACCACTTGCAGAGAAGATAAGAAAAAATATGCAGACCAAAGGAGTCTCCATTGAAGACATGGAACATAAAATAGCTTTGTATGCCGATGACGTGCTTCTTTATCTGACAGATATATACAACTCCTTACCGGCACTAATGGAGGAAATAGAAACATATAGTTTATTATCAGGATACAAACTAAATTTAAGCAAAACTGAAGCAATGGAGATTGGTAGTCATCTAAGTAGTGTGTTTAAAAAACAATATGATTTTAAGTGGGATCTGACCAAGGTGAAGTATCTGGGAGTGAATATACCTAACAATCTTGACAATTTATATTCCTGTAACTATGGGAAGCTGGAAAATGCGATAAAAAAGGACCTAAGTAGGTTGAAACTGATACCCTTCACATTGTTAGAAAAAATAAGCATATTCAAAATGAACATCTTGCCACATTTTCCTTTTTTTTTCCAGAATCTCCCGCTTTTCGTACCACAATTATCATTCAAACAGTGGGGCAGCTTATTGAGAACATTTCTATGGAACGAAAAGAAACCAAGAGTAAAAATGAAAACTTTGCAACAAAGAAAAGAAATGGGAGGCCTTACACTGCCAAATTTAACTAATTATTATAATGCTGCACAGATAAAAGCTATCCTAATTATCAACAACAAAAAGTGGAGCCCAAAATGGAAAAATATGGAAGGCGATCTAGTGGGGCAATGTAATATATGGCTTCCAAAGACTAAAAGAAAATTATACAATTTTACAGCAACACACACAATTAAAATATGGAGGAGACTATGTAAAACAGTGAAGACCAAGGATAAAGACTGGGCATGTTTGAGAGAAATACAAAAAGATCCAGAGTTTCTCCCAAACAAAGAGGATAATGCTTTTAGCCTATGGGAAAGTAAAGGTCTTCTACGATTCTATCAGATGTATAATGAACAAGGTTTTGAAACTTTTGAAAACATAGAAAGAAGATATCAATTGCCCAGGAGCCACTTTTACAGATACCTGCAAGTAAGAAGTTACGTTAGAAGTAGTTAGTAACAAAAATATACAAATAGCAACTTTAAATGAGATCCACCCCTTTGTAAGGGGAATATTAAGAGTAATTGAAAATGAAAGTATAAAGAATATAACCGGACAAATTTACAGAATATTGCAACAGAATGAAAAAAATGTGACATATTATATTAAAGAGAAGTGGGAGGATGAATTTAAAAAAACTTATCATGGAGAAGGAATGGGAACAGAGCTTTAAAGGAATTTATAAACACCTGAAATCCATATACTGGCAGGAATTCGTTTGGAAAGTGAACATAAGATATTTTATGACACCATCAACAATAAAATATAAAGAGTCTACCCCCAGTTGTTGGAGAAATTGTGGGAATAGCGATGCAGACCACACACATATTTTTTATACATGTGACAGATTAAAACCCTATTGGGAAAAGGTAATTGGGTCAATAAAGCAATTTTTTGAGAGTAGATGTTCCAATTCAGCAGCATAACATAATACTTGGTATACTCCCTGACATAAGTCATGAACACATACACCTTTTCTGGGTTCTGAGAATCACTGCACGGAAACAAATAACCCGAAATTGGAAAATGCATGATCCACCAAAGTTTAAGAAGTAGTTAGACTCTGTTGACGAAATGTATGAGATGGAAAAGGTGACATACTGTATCATTAAAAAGAAAAAACTGTTTGAGAAAAGATGGGAACTCTACCAGCTGACTAAACGAGATGTACTTGGGAAAGATGTGTGAAGGGATGGGAGGAATGGTGGGTAGGGATGGGGGTGGTTGGGTGGGTGGGTGTGCTTATAGTGTAATAGAAGTAACAAAGCCAAATATTGGAAATGTGTTTCCTCTTGTTTTTTTTTGTTTGTTTTTTTATTATTATTTCTTTTTTTTTTAAGTATTTCAAGTTTATCATTTACTCACAGTGTGGGGAAAGGAGAAGGAGAGAAAGGGAAAAAAAAAAATGTGTGTCATGATGACTGCAGACAGTAATTGTTAAATGTAACTATCATGCTTAACACAATAAAGTATAAAAAAAAAAAAAAGGACTAGGACTCGGTCCCCAGGCTGGAGCTCACTGGGTTGGGCAGGCCGGTTGTAGACCCTCTGCTGTGCCTGTTGCGCCCCCAGCATGTGTTCCTTCATCATAGGCATCACCTTTTCATCCTCTCCAGCATGTGTTCCTTCATCGTAGGCATCACCTTTTCAATCCTCTCCAGCATGTGTTCCCATAGGCATCACCTTTTCAATCCTCTCCAGCATGTGTTCCCATAGGCATCACCTTTTCAATCCTCTCCAGCATGTGTTCCCATAGGCATCACCTTTTCAATCCTCTCCTGCATGTGTTCCCATAGGCATCACCTTTTCAATCCTCTCCTGCATGTGTTCCAATAGGCATCACCTTTTCAATCCTCTCCTGCATGTGTTCCCATAGGCATCACCTTTTCATCCTCTCCAGCATGTGTTCCTTCATCATAGGCATCACCTTTTCAATCCTCTCCTGCATGTGTTCCCATAGGCATCACCTTTTCAATCCTCTCCTGCATGTGTTCCCATAGGCATCACCTTTTCAATCCTCTCCTGCATGTGTTGGATGTGCTCAATCGTAGTGCAGAACGGAGATGGTTGTTGCTCCCAGGTCTCCCTTGCAACATCTAGAATCCCTCGCGGCTGCCGGCCAAACAACTCAAACGGGATGAATCCAGTGGAGGCCTGAGGTATTTCCCGAACCGCAAACGGCACATAGGGAGTCACCAGGTCCCAGTGCCAGCTATCCTCTGCAACCACTTGCTTCAGGCATGGGCTCATCTCAGGACACTGGTATCAGTATGCATGGGGTCATCTCAGGACACTGGTATCAGTATGCATGGGGTCATCTGTATCAGTATGCATGGGCTCATCTCAGGACACTGGTATCAGTATGCATGGGCTCATCTCAGGACACTGGTATCAGTATGCATGGGGTCATCTGTATCAGTATGCATGGGGTCATCTGTATCAGTATGCATGGGGTCATCTGTATCAGTAAGCATGGGCTCATCTGTATCAGTAGGCATGGGCTCATCTGTATCAGTATGCATGGGGTCATCTCAGGACACTGGTATCAGTAGGCATGGGCTCATCTGTATCAGTAGGCATGGGGTCATCTGTATCAGTATGCATGGGGTCATCTGTATCAGTAGGCATGGGGTCATCTGTATCAGTAGGCATGGGGTCATCTGTATCAGTAGGCATGGGGTCATCTCAGGACACTGGTATCAGTATGCATGGGGTCATCTGTATCAGTAGGCATGGGCTCATCTGTATCAGTAGGCATGGGGTCATCTCAGGACACTGGTATCAGTATGCATGGGGTCATCTGTATCAGTAGGCATGGGCTCATCTCAGGACACTGGTATCAGTAGGCATGGGCTCATCTGTATCAGTAGGCATGGGGTCATCTCAGGACACTGGTATCAGTAGGCATGGGCTCATCTGTATCAGTAGGCATGGGGTCATCTGTATCAGTAGGCATGGGGTCATCTCAGGACACTGGTATCAGTAGGCATGGGCTCACCTGTATCAGTAGGCATGGGCTCATCTGTATCAGTAGGCATGGGCTCATCTGTATCAGTAGGCATGGGCTCATCTGTATCAGTAGGCATGGGCTCATCTGTATCAGTAGGCATGGGCTCATCTCAGGGCGCTGGTATCAGTAGGCATGGGCTCATCTGTATCAGTAGGCATGGGGTCATCTCAGGACACTGGTATCAGTAGGCATGGGCTCATCTGTATCAGTAGGCAGGGGCTCATCTCAGGGCGCTGAGGTATGCTGTTGCATGTCTGGCCGGGAAACTGGCTCCATGGTCTGTCGGGTGGTCAAGCTTTCTCCACGGTGTGACTTTCTCGGACCCCTTTCAGGAGTAGGTCCTTCCCTCAACAGAGTGGCAGTGGCCTGCTTGGTTGCCTAGCCATTTCTTCTGGGGTGGTGGGATAGGATTGACATACCATCCGTTTCTCTGGTTGAGGTAAGGCCCTCAGAAACCTGTCCATTGCGACACGTTCTACCACTTCTTGGGAAGAGTGAGATTCTGGATACAGGCATCGCTGGGTCAACTGGGTCAGCTGGGTCCACAGGCTTCACGCTCAGCTACCCGCTCAAAAGCCTCAATGTCATCAGCTTCGGTCAACCAGATCTCACAGGGACCACCACAGGCTTCACTCTGCAGATTACCCGCTCAAAAGTCCCCAGGTAAGCCTCAATGTCATCAGCTTCGGTCAACTTTGTCAAATAAAGATGAGCAGTTGTTTATGGCTGGTTGGAGGTTCCTGTCTTGGTCCTGTTGGAGCCTGCAGCAGCTGCTGGGTGATTGCCCTGAGGGCATTGGCAATGCTCTGTGATTGCCCCGAGGGCATTGGCAATGCTCTGTGTGTCTTTCTGAGCTTGCAGTGAGGCTTGTAACAGACACTTTATATGGCAAGCCGATTGAGCATTTATTCAGATATCTTGATATCAGGCATAATTGTCATGTACATGCAAGCCATTTCTGTCCACTAGTTAACTAGTGAGCCATTTCTGTGTGAACTAGTTAACTAGTGACAGCCAAAATGCTCACTAGTTAACTAGTAAGGCCCAAATTCTCTCTAGTTAACTAGTTCATATGTTTCATATCTTACTAGTTAACTAGTAATGCTCAGCATGTTCACTAGTTAACTAGTGGACACTGAAATGTGCACTAGTTAACTAGTTTAAAGACTTCTATATTTTACTAGTCAACTAGTAAGGTACAAAAATGTTTACTAGCTGACTACTGAATGTCAAATTCCCACTTGGTAACTTCTATGTCATTTGGCCAGCCGCTTGGGCATTAATTCTGATATCTTGATATCAGACCAACATGCAAGCCATTTTTGTCAACTAGTTAACTAGTGAGCCATGTTTGTGCACACTAGTTAACTAGTGACAGCATAAATGCCCACTAGTTAACTAGTGAACACATATTAGCTTCACTAGTTAACTAGTGAGAGCCAGAAATGTCCACTAGTTAACTAGTAAAGGCCAAAATGCATACCAGTCAGCTAGTTGAAGGCTTTTGGGTCTCACTAGTTAACTAGTGACAGCCAAAAATGTGCACATGTTTACTAGTGAAGGAAAAACTTCTCACTAGTTAACTAGTTGGAGTAGGTCAATGTCACTAGTTAACTAGTGAATCATAAATGGCTTACTAGCTAGCTAGGTGATGGCAGCAGGCTCACTAGTTACAGTTTTTCTCAGTCGCTTTGGTGCTTTTCTCACATCACTATTAACATTTGCACAGCAGTTAGTGCAATTCTCAAAACAATTAGTGCAAACTGCAAAACCTAGTGGATGACCTGCAAAAGCACGTCACTTGCTCAAAATGGATAGTCCATTCCTCAAAAGCACGTATTCATGTCAATGAAACTGTCAGTGTCATCAAAATGAGAAGTCTCGACACCATCGTTTATGAACAAGATAGTCAAATGGCTTTGTCATGTTTTCATTATGACAGTTCTCTCAGTGTTTTCCAATGCAAAAAAGGGCAGAACTCGGTGACACTACCTGAACATGCTCAAGACAGCACTATACAGTACTTGTACAGCCATTTGAAGTAAAGTTACACATTGCTGTAGTTAGGGGAGTAAGTGAGTACAAGACACTGAATACGTACATTTTTACTGTATGCTCTTTGCAATTCTACAGCATTGTGACAGAATTTGATAACTAGTTCAACAATTTTGTATGTAATGACTCAAGCAATGAAATGAAGACTATTAGTTTTATAGGGAACGACTATTCAGTATCCATAAGTATAGTTCATTTTGATTGACATGACATAAGCAAATGATAATGTTAAAAAACAGCAGAGAATTGTATGAAAGCAACTGATACATGTCCAAAAGCATTTGCAATTTGTTCAGAGGAAGGAGAATTTGCTACTATGATGTGCACAAATGACTAAATGTTGTGGAGGTTGAACTAATAGTTATGAGAATTTTCATTCTGATCTGCAAAAAGCACCAAAGCGACTGAGAAAAACTGTAACTAGTTGATGCATCCTTTGTCCAAACTAGTTAACTAGTGAGGTCATAAATGTATATTAGTAAACTAGTTGAAGCCTAAATTCACACTAGTCAGCTAGTGGCGCAGAATTAAAATTAGGAGGCCGAGAACTCTGGAAATTGAGAGAGTTTAGTAGTGTATGCGAGAGAGTATAGTAGTGTATGTGAGAGAATATAGTAGTGTATGCGAGAGAATATAGTAGTGTATGCGAGAGAATATAGTAGTGTATGTGAGAGACTATAGTAGTGTATGTGAGAGACTATAGTAGTGTATGTGTATGTGAGAGACTATAGTAGTGTATGTGAGAGACTATAGTAGTGTATGCGAGAGAGTATAGTAGTGTATGCGAGAGAGTATAGTAGTGCATGTGAAAGGGTATAGTAGTGTATGTGAGAGAGAGTTTAGTAGTGTATGCGAGAGAGTATACTAGTGTATGCGAGAGAGTATAGTAGTGTATGCGAGAGAGTTTAGTAGTGTATGCGAGAGAGTATAGTGTATGTGAGAGAGTTTAGTAGTGCATGGTAGAGAGTCCAAATAGTCCCTTTGGGTCTACAGCCCAGTATAGTTTGATATCTCTTTGTTCCATTAAAATTAATCCCATTCTTCCGACAGCTATTTTAGATCACCTCCTTCACCTCTTGTACAGTAAGAATCAACAATGACATGCCAAGTGCAAAGACAATGACAAGCTTGGGACTGAATCCATGCAGACTCGGCTAGATTTAAACCAGTGTTTCTCAAACTTTTTTTCTGGGGACCCACTTTTTAAAAATGACAGACTATCGCGACCCAACTCGTGACTGTGGTAGTTAACAAACTAGATCAGTGGTTCTCAAACTTTTTCTTTCATTCCCCACTTTGAGGGGGCATTCTCGAGCCCCACCTGTCCATCATCGCTCTAAGAAAGTGGTAGGTCAAGCTTAAAATTGTCAAATTTATTAAAATAATGACAAGTTCTAAATATATCCTCTTCAACAGAGTGAAAATCAGCTGGTGCTGCAGATATAATAATAAATAAATACATAACACACATATTTCTGTTTTCCAGCAACATATTAGGAAGCATAGGCCATTATACAGCATTGTACAATAGGCTATATTCAATGAAATATGCTGCATTAAATGGATCCATAATCCAGTCATACTGAGCACTGCTGGTTGGGAAATATTTTTGAAATAAACTTTGCAGGGATGTGCCTACTGTTGAATACATGGGATCACAAGAGTGCCTCCCAATCAGACGTTTCAGCGATTTCGCTCAGAAATCTCAAAGGCTAATACAATCTAATACTGTTGCGATCGAGGCGCCTGTCCCATACTCAAGTTTTTTTGGTGAATGCAGTAATCTTATTTGCTAGGTGAGGTAGGTGCTTGTCTTTGCCTTGTAACTGAACATTTAACTCAAATGTATCGCTAAGATATATCAAATATATCGCTAAGATAGGCCAGCTTCGTCAAGAAATGTTCATTAATGAACGTGCTTGCAGATTCAAACATGCCTCGCTGTGAAACAGTACAGCCTTTTGGTCAGCTACCATCTCTTCGCAAAGTGTGGAGAATAGACGCGCTTTTAAGGGCCGGGTTTTGATGAAATTCACCACTCTCACAACAATGTTCAAAATCTCATGTAGGTCGGGACTAACTAAGCTGCCTTGACACGAGCGCTTCCCTGTGAATATCACAGTGCGTCCATTGCACATCGGGTGCTACCTGGGCCCAGGCTACAGATAAAAAAAAAAAAAAAAAAACTCCTGTTTTTCACGTCAGTTCGCGCCCCACCTGGCGCACCCCCTCTCCTTCCCTCATCACAAACAAAGTGTGGGCACGGAGCAACAACAACCCGCGCCTTGCCGTGCGGCTGCAGTCTACTTGGAAGCAGCAGGGAACATAGGACCCTTTTTTTAAAAAAGGGTCCTATGTTCCCCGCTACCGGGGAACATAGGACCCGGGGAACATAGGGATGACCCCCTGTCAACAATGTTCGTGTAGACCTAGTGGTCGAGGAAAAAATCAGCCAAGTCCTATGTGACTAAATATTAAACTACTACTCCAAACTGAATGCAAATTAGGCTACAAAGACATGAGGGGTGCCTATTCTATTGTAATAGCCTAGGCTACTAGATTTCTTTTATCTGGCGAAGTCATATTTTAGTGAACTGAGATCTGAAAGATTGCTGCCATTGCAGTTAGCTTGTTAGCTAGCATTCCAGCAGCATTCCAAAAAGGACGTGCATTACAGTTTGGCTGGCAGACGTTTTTGGTAACCTTGTCTGCTGTTGCCAGTGACTCGTGAGCCTGTGTCCACATCGCTATTTTTGCACTGACAGCCAAAGATTCTAGAACAGAGCTCCGGACATCGCTCCTTTCCATCTACTAAAGCTCCTTTCAGAGTGCTGCGGGTCAAGTGTTTATTGTTGCTAGGTTACCAAACTATCTACCAGCAGCATGTAGTTGCTGCCTGGCTTAATACTTACTAACTAGCTAACTGAAATGGCAATGTCTTTGTAATTTGCATTCGGTTTGCAGTAGTAGTTTAATATTTAGTCACATAGGACTTGGCTGATTTTTTCCTCCACCACTAACGTTATACGAACTGTGTTGACAGTGTAAATGCTAGGTCCCGCAGCAATTTTTTAGGACTCAGTTCACTAAAATATGACTTCGCCAGACAAAAGGAGCTGGTAACTGTCATGGTATCAGCAGGCCTGTCGCTAGAAGGCAAGCAAACCAAGCAATTGCTTGGGGCCCCGAGCTGGCCAGGGGCCCCAAGACAACGACTGGTTAAGAATAAAATGCAACGACAAACTGTGAGCGCCCCTTTGATAGTCAATGCAGTAAAGTGCAACAACACTGTTACCGGCAATACCGGGATCCCCCTCAAGGGGGCCCCTCTCAGTAGTCGCTGACAGCAGCCAGCCAGCCTGCTGCTGCGAAAATACAAAACCTCGCCAGTCATAATGAAGCGGAGTTATGCGTCCGGAAGCCAGAAGAGAAAGGAAGAGGATGACAAGAAAAAACAAGATAGTGGTAAGTGATAAATTACACTGGATAAAATAGCTCAGTTAGCGCAACTTTTTTCCCCCGAACGGACGGAATATGGTTACATACTGTAATATGTTTATTAACGGGATAAGGAAGACGCAGATCTGTTCCAGAATCACTGTTTATCGTATTTAATGACATAACATTGCTATAGCTTTGTAATAGTTTTGATGAAAGTGGCATAGCTTCTCTGCTATACTAACTATTCGACCGTGATAATCTATTTACCAAATGGGGGTTAGGAAAACCACACGATAAATTCCGTGCATCAAAGCAGACTGGAACTTTCATGTCTAGTAGTATTCATGCACGCCAGCTGTTTACTGTCTTTAAAGCACCAGGTGTGTCTGTCTAATTCTCAAACAGCAGAATGCTTAAATGCTATGTTAAGCTACAAGTAGGCCTAGGTCAATGTATAACAGCTTGGGATGTTTTTACAGTAAGCATTGGTAGTTGAGAAAGCAGCTGCATCCCTTCTAAATATCAAAATATGGAAATGCTAACATATATTTTCTTTCTCCCTCAAGGTGCTTTGCTTAAATTTCTCAGCCCTCAGGCTCTTCCTAAGGATACCTCCACTGATGAAGATGGCCTGAAAGGTTAATCTTATGTGTGTGTACTTGTATTTATGTTGGATTTTTAAATTGCTATACAACCTGCACTCTTTATAGTTTGAACAATGCATCCTTTTTCTGCATAAGATGGCAGTGTTTTATTTTCTCACTTTGTGAGAACTGAATAATGTGAGTGTGTGTGTGTGTGTGTGTTTAAGTATGTTGGATTTAGTTATTGTGCACTTTTTTACATTTATATTGGATTTTATGGTACGGTGGTGTTTTTGCAAATGTTCAAATGTTCAAAATGTTCAAAACTAATGCACAGTATATATATATATGCAACTGCAGTATTTGCACTGTCAAAATTTTGTATTTATATAAACTGTGGGTGAACCTAAACTGTATGGCTATGCGGTGGTTCCTGTAGGCTTTGCGTGCGGTGGGGGGGGGCCTCCATGTCAATTTTGCTTGGGGCCCCCAAATTCCTTGAAACGGCCCTGGGTATCAGTAATGTAAATGGTGCATTACGTAGTCACTTAATATACAGGAAGTAACGCGAGAGTTCGCGAGTAGGATACGAGATCTGAAACATGTAAGTTCATATACACGTGAGTTGTGAATAAATAACACAAGTCGAGTTCAATAAGCTGTGTCGGCCAACAGTTTATTTGACATGGTGTCAGAAGTGCTCTAGGAGAGAACACACGACGATGGCAAAGTGTAAGCCTCCGGAAAACTTTAACTTCGAGAAACCGGGAGAATGGCCGTCGTGGAGACAGAGATTCACGCGATTCAGGTCAGCTTCCAAGCTAAGCTACGAGGATGCAGATGTCCAGGTTAGCACGCTAATCTATGCAATGGGCAACGAAGCCGAAAATATTTTCAAGACCTTCACCTTCACAGTGGAAGAGGATGAGAATGATTATGAGACTGTGTTAGAGAAGTTTGATGAATATTTCATACCAAAACGAAACACAATTCATGAAAGGGCATGCTTTTACCAAAGACAACAGAAACCAGGGGAAATGGCGGAGACGTTTATCCGAGCCAGGCACGAAATGAGTGAGAACTGCGAGTTTGGGGATAAGAAAAACGAACACATAAGAGACAGGTTGGTCGTAGGAATAAGGGATAAAGAATTGTCCAGAAAACTGCAGTTAACTTCCAACTTAACCCTCGAAATGGCGGTGCTTATGGTGAGGCAAGCTGAAGAGGTAGCACAACAGATAACACAGCAAGAGCAGCAGGCTCCGCTGGCAGTGCAAGCAGTGAAACAAAAGAGATTCGTGAAGAAAGGAGGGAAACCGCAGGGAGACAGGAGCGAAGGACAGCAGCACAGCTACCAAGGGGAGAGCAAGTGCAGTCGGTGCGGTGAAGAAGAACACAACAATGCAGCCAAATGCCCAGCAACGGATTCTGAATGCAGGAAGTGCGGGAAGAAGGGGCATTGGGAAAGAAAATGCTTCACAAAGACTGTGAGGGAAGTTAACCAAGGAAATGAAGAGGATGAAAGCTTCTACCTCGGTGCAGTGAGTAAACAAAAACAAAGCAGTGCAGAGCAATGGACAGAGCAGATCCACATAGGCTACACGCCAGTGAGATTTAGAATAGATACAGGGGCTGACGTCACCGTAATGAACATGGAAACATTCAAGGCACTTAAACCAGAAAGAAAGCTGGAGCCACACCATGGCCCATTAGAGAGTCCAGGCGGAACATTGGACATTATGGGACAATTTACAGCTAGCACATTACACAAACAGAGAAAGCACATTTTCAATATGTAGCTAGAGGGCCTTACTGGGCAGAGACACAGCAGTGGAGACGGGGCTGGTGAAGCGAGTACAGCAAGTGATGGCAGCAGCCGGACACCTGGGCACGATGAAGACCGACCCGGTGAAGATACACCTACGAGACGACGCTGTGCCCCACACCGTACACACAACCAGGAGAGTCCCACTGCCACTCCTACCCAAAGTACAAGCTGAGCTGCAACGCATGGAGGAACATGGCGTGATCGTCAAAGTGACACAACCAACAGAATGGTGCGCGCCAATGGTGCCAGTCCTGAAGCCGTCAGGCGCAGTCAGAATCTGTGTAGGGCTCCAGAAGCTGAATGAAAACCTGAAGAGAGAAACTTACCAGCTACCTACCACAGATGAGACGCTGGCCAAGTTGGCTGGTTCCACTGTGTTCACCTCCCTCGACGCTGCCTCCCTCGACGCTTTTGGCAGATACCGCTGCATGAAGAAAGCAGAATCCTAACCACATTCATCACACCTTTCGGGAGGTACTGCTTTACCCGCCTTCCATTTGGGATAAACATAGCCTCAGAGATATTCCAGCGCAAGATGCATGAACTGCTAGATAGCCTGGAAGGAGTGGCAGGGTACATGGATGACGTAATTGTGCATGGAAAAGACAAGGCCACACATGACGGACACTTGCAATGCACACTTGAAAGGATGAAGCAAGTAAGCCTTAAGCTAAACGAGGAAAAATGCGTTTATGCACAACCACAGCTACGCTTCCTGGGCCACATTGTGGACGCCAACGGGGTAAGAGCAGATCCAGAGAAGGTGAGCGCCATCAGAGAGTTAGATGTGCCCACCAATGGACATGAACTGAAACGTGCACTAGGCATGATTAACTACATGAGCAAATACATTCCAGACATGGCAACCGTTGCAGGCCCACTGTATGATCTCCTAAAGGGGAAGATGGCCTGGACCTGGGACCAGCCACAGCAGCGAGCGTTTCAGTGCTTGAAAGAAGCCCTCGTCACCTCGCCTGTACTGGCCCACTACGATCCACAGAGACCGACCGCAGTGTCAGCGGATGCGAGTAGCTACGGGATGAAAGGAGTCCTGCTCCAGCTGCACGGGGAGAGCTGGAAACCAGTAGCGTACTGCTCCAGGAGACTATCAGACGCGGAAACCAGTAGCGTACGCAGTGCCTGTTAGGTGTCAAAGACTCTTGATGCGGCTCATGCGCTTCAATGCAAAGGCAGAGTATGCACCAGGAAAAACGTTGGTCATAGCTGACACACTTTCGCTGAAGGAGAGAGACAGCACCATGGAAGCAGCCATTGCGTGCCACGTGAACGCAGTGAGCCACAGCTGGCCTGTCTCACAAAGCAAGCTGGACAGGATCAGGACAGCCACACAGGAGGACCCACAGCTCCAGCGTGTGAGAAAGCTGATCCAGGATGGATGGCCCAAACGAGCATTGTAATCCCACAGACCTTGAGACAGGAGGTGCTAGACCGCATACATGAAGGACATCAGAGCCTGTCTAATTGTAGAGAACGTGCACAAGAGACTGTGTGGTGGCCTAAGATGTCAGGGGACATTAAAAGAAAAATTGACACATGCCACTTTTGTCAGACAAACAGACGTACTCAGCGCAGAACAGTTACTGTCAACGCCCCTGCCTGAGAGACTTTGGCAAAAGATAGCCACAGACTAGAGATGTCCGATAATATCGGCCCACCGATATTATCGGCCCGATATTAGCATAAAAATGTAATATCTGTTAATATCGTTATCGGATTTTTTTTGCCTTAAAACCGATAAAATAATGCTTGCGTTACACCCAAATAGTGCCTATGCGCTCCTGAAGCGTTTACCGGTGCAAAGATGATGACCTCATCAAGCTGCGTCTTGAAGCATACAAACAAGCGTGGATGGCTGCAGTAACAAACTTGCTCGCTCTGTTTCAACATTATGTCTGTGGTTTGGAATTGGCCATGGCCGTCGTAGCCCCTTGAGTTGGCCGTGACGCCCCTTTGAAAATCAGAGGTTTACAGGCCACGGTGGCCTTGGTGCCCCCTTCTTTAAATATTCTGCTTTGCGTCCTACTAATAGCGATATATATTTAGCCTATGGCCAAATTACGCAGCGGAGAAAGTGACAGCGCAAGAAAGTGCGTCCAAATTAACCCATTCTTCTCAGTTGAACTACTCGCGAAGTAGCCTACTCATCACACAAGTATCACATGGAAGAGCTTTTTCTCAGCTTTTAAACGATGTAGCCGCTAATTGCTGTGGTGAACGGTTTGGAGAAAAGTAAATAATATCATTCAATCATAAATTCTACTGAAGGTTTTGCGTCCATCTCCCTACCCATTCATCTCGGTGGAATACTTCAGAACCCTTCGTTTAACATATGACAAACCATATATCAGAATAAACAGCAGACCTTACCGAACAGAAAGGTGTAAATCAGTCCGTTCAAACCGTTCCAGACTAATCCCGTTTTGAATTTGCAGTAAATTTCAACATACATGGATGTCTCCAAATTTGGGATTTAAGTTTTACACTGTGTTTAAATTGTTCCACATTATTTCATAACGGGCCAAATACAAAACAAATATTACAAATGTCGCCTAGATATCGGCAGTGTTGGGAAGAATACTTTTAAAATGTAATCAGTTACAGAATACAGAGTACATGCCCTAAAATGTAATTTGTAACGTATTCCGTTACATTACTCCATCTAAGTACCGTATTCTAAATACTTGGATTACATTAGCGCTGTTTTACATTTTATCAAGTGGGAAATCAAGCTGCTATTTCAGTTTGTAAGACCCACAGGCAATGTCAGCAAAAAACCCACAACTTAACTTTATAGGATAAACTGAAACATTATACATTTTGTTAATGCACAAGATCATCTCACAGAAATATTAGAATTTCAGTTCAAAAAGCCCAGAAATTCATATGAGAAGGATTCTAAAAGTAACCCCTTATAATGGCCAAAGTAACTGTATTCTGAATATCACTCATTGAAAATGTAACTGTAACTAAATACAGTTACTCATATTTTGTATTCTGAATACGTAATCCTGAATACATGTATTCAGTTACTCTCCAACACTGGATATCGGTAAATCAGAGGACAGCTGACTGTAAGAGTTTGTGAAAGTAGCCTTAATGATCACAAAATGCTAAGCATGCATCTAGGCTATTTGAGTTTCTTAAAGCTGAGCTGTGCTTAAATTGTTCAATACATGATTTCATAACAGGCCAAATATAAAATAAATGTTAAATATAGCCTAGATAACTGAAAATATTAGATGATCAGATGATTTACAGTTATATGTAATATGTCATGTTTTATGTTTTTGTATACAGTGATGCAGGTCTACTGCAGTGAATACAACTTTGATCATTTTTATAGCCTACTACTGTATAGTTAACTTTGGCCTTGGTGCCCTGACATGTGGCCTTTGTGCCCCCCACCAAATATGCCCAACTGAAGGCCAAGTGGCCTTGCCCTTAAAATGGTGAAATTCCAAGCCTAATTGTGGGTATGGCCCGTTATGTACTTCACCTCAAGCCTCAAGTATTTTTTGTAGCTCAAACAAATGTTTTCAAAATTGTGCAGTATAGTTGCTTGCCACATTGTAATTGACTCATATTTGTGCATTCATTCAATTAAGGTGATTGAGTTTTAGTTAAAGAAACAGTTCATGAAGCATCCTACAAATGCAGGCTCATTTAACACAGAAAAAGGGTAGCCTGTCATACACTATGCCTGTTATTTTAGTTGGCTTTACATTCTGCTATGTTGCACATAGTTGTTCAGGTACAATGTTTTATCATTTGTGAAGAAGTCAAATTTGCCCTATTTGTTGTAGGCATTGTCAAGATTATCTCAGGGAGAGTGTAATCCAAACTGTTGTTTGAGACAATTAAAAAATAAAAAATAAACATGGCACTTTTTCCCTAAATTAAGTTGAAGTATTTTTCTTATTTTGCACAGACAATGTTAACATCTGGAAAGCCTTGTTGCATTCACGAATGCATCCAGTGGGACATCACAATAACATTAAGCATGTTGTGTTAATTCCACAACAGGAGATGTGTGATGTTACCTAAATTAGTTTTGAGGAAAAATAACCCACATATCGACATCGGTATCGGCTGATATCGGAATCGAAATTTGAGAGTTGGACAATATCGGCATATCGGATATCGGCAAAAAAGCCAATATCGGACATCCCTACCACAGACATTTGTGAATACAAAGGAAAGCAATACCTAGTGATATCAGACTATTACTCACGATATCTAGAAATACTACACTTACCTACAACAACAACAGAACAGGTAGTGAGGTCAATGAAGGCTACATTCGCCAGGTTTGGCTTGGAAAGAGTTTTGCAGGCTGTATGACATCGAACATTCCACATCCAACCCGCACAACCCACAAGGCAACGGGCATGCGGAGCGTGCGGTGCAAACTGCTAAGCGCATACTCAAGCAAGACGACCCCCTATTGGCTTTAATGAGCTACTGTGCCACCCCAACCACATCCACGGGAGTGAGCCCGGCCGAAATGCTCATGGGGCGTAAGATTCGCACCACACTGCCGTCCCTAAAGAGAAACCTGATTCCAAAGCAGCCGAACCGACACCTCATCCGTCGCCGAGATGAAGAAGCCAAACAACATCAAGCATTCTACTACAACCGGAGACACGGAGCGAGGGACTTACCACCCTTGCAAACAGGGGACCACGTCCTGTCCAAGCTGGATGGGGAGAAGGTGTGGAAAGGTCGAGCATCGGTGCTGCAGGAGTGTGGCACGTCACGCTCATACCAGGTGAAGTCGCCAGGAGGAGGAGACATGAGGAGAAATCGGCGACATCTTCAGCAAGTGCCGCCGCAGACTGAAGAAGAGAACACAGACACTGGGCAACCAGCCACAGAGCCAGAGAAAGAAACACCCCAACAAGGCTCTGACCAGGGACTGTGTGAGAGCAAAGTTAAGAGTCCTACAGTAACACCCAAAGGACTGACAGTGACCAGGTTTGGTAGAGTTAGTAGACCTGTGAAAAGAATGGACATTTAGTTAAGCAACTCAGAGAACAGTGAATTTAAGTTTTATTAAGAATTTAAGTTAAGTTTGAGTTATGATTTACATTTTGAAGTAATCTGAGAAGTATCTAATATTGACAGATGTAAAAGACAAGAAAGGAAACAGTTAATTCTTTAAAGTTGTTTAGACCAACAAGAAATAAGGTTTACCAATAACAAGCTTAATGCTGCGACTCCATGTTTTAGAAGTATAATAATTTGAGGGGGAGATGTCATGGTATCAGTAATGTAAATGGTGCATTACGTAGTCACTTAATATACAGGAAGTAACGCGAGAGTTCGCGAGTAGGATACGAGATCTGAAACATAAGTTCATATACGTGAGTTGTGAATAAATAACACAAGTCGAGTTCAATAAGCTGTGTCGGCCAACAGTTTATTTGACAGTAACCTAGGCAATTACAATAGAATAGGCACCCCTCATGTCTTTGTAGCCTAATTTGCATTCGGTTTGCAGTAGTAGTTTAATATTTAGTCACATAGGACTTGGCTGATTTTTTCCTCCACCACTAGGTCTACACGAACATTGTTGACAGTGTAGGGCCCGCCCCTTCCTTGATTTTAATTGGCTAGCTAGAGAGAAGTGACATTGACAAACCAATCAGGAACTGAGAAATCAAACTCCTTCCGTTTCATGCAAACTCCCTTCCGTTTCATGCAAACTCTCTCACACACACCACTATACTCTCTCACATACACCACTATACTCTCTCACATATACTACTATACTCTCTCGCATACACCACTATACTCTCTCACATATACTACTATACTCTCTCGCATACACCACTATACTCTCTCACATTCACTACTATACTCTCTTGCATTCACTACTATACCTTCTCGCATACACTACTAAACTCTCTCGCATACACTAGTATACTCTCTCGCATACACTACTAAACTCTCTCTCACATACACTACCAAACTCTCTCACATACACTACCAAACTCTCTCACATACACTACTAAACTCTCTCACATACACTACTATAGTCTCTCACATACACTACTATACTCTCTCACATACACTACTATATTCTTTACACTCTAAAAAACATTGGCTTAAAAACAACCCAATTTCAACCCAACCACTGGGTAAATAGTGGTCGAGCCCAGCACTGAGTTATATTAGCCCTGAAAATTGGGTTGTTCGGTCAACCCAATGAGTTGGGTTGATAGTCTAACCCAAACATTGGGTTATCGTAACAAAACTGTTAGGTTAAACCTACATAATTGTTGGGTAGGCTATCTTATACAACCCAGCATTTATATTATTTTCACTGTCATTTTCTGGGTTATGCTGACTTCAGTGGCGTCGTTAGACCTGGCCATTCGGGGCTATAGCGGATCCTCTGGGAACAGCCCCGGATCTATGGGCCGGCAACAACAACAACAACAACAACAACTCTAATGGTGAATGAAATAAACAGCCCCGTAGAAGAGACTTTTGTGTTTTGTGTCCATTGTGTGCATTAACAGCAGCGCAAGAAAATCTGACGTGATCTGGGCAGGTTTAGAATCATTTGTTGCAAAATGTTCAGGGCCGTTTCAAGGAATTTGGGGGCCCCAAGCAAAATTGACATGGAGGCCCCCCCCCCACCGCACGCAAAGCCTACAGGAACCACCGCATAGCCATACAGTTTAGGTTCACCCACAGTTTATATAAATACAAAATTTTGACAGTGCAAATACTGCAGTTGCATATATATATATACTGTGCATTAGTTTTGAACATTTTGAACATTTGAACATTTGCAAAAACACCACCGTACCATAAAATCCAATATAAATGTAAAAAAGTGCACAATAACTAAATCCAACATACTTAAACACACACACACTCACATTATTCAGTTCTCACAAAGTGAGAAAATAAAACACTGCCATCTTATGCAGAAAAAGGATGCATTGTTCAAACTATAAAGAGTGCAGGTTGTATAGCAATTTAAAAATCCAACATAAATACAAGTACACACACATAAGATTAACCTTTCAGGCCATCTTCATCAGTGGAGGTATCCTTAGGAAGAGCCTGAGGGCTGAGAAATTTAAGCAAAGCACCTTGAGGGAGAAAGAAAATATATGTTAGCATTTCCATATTTTGATATTTAGAAGGGATGCAGCTGCTTTCTCAACTACCAATGCTTACTGTAAAAACATCCCAAGCTGTTATACATTGACCTAGGCCTACTTGTAGCTTAACATAGCATTTAAGCATTCTGCTGTTTGAGAATTAGACAGACACACCTGGTGCTTTAAAGACAGTAAACAGCTGGCGTGCATGAATACTACTAGACATGAAAGTTCCAGTCTGCTTTGATGCACGGAATTTATCGTGTGGTTTTCCTAAATAGATTATCACGGTCGAATAGTTAGTATAGCAGAGAAGCTATGCCACTTTCATCAAAACTATTACAAAGCTATAGCAATGTTATGTCATTAAATACGATAAACAGTGATTCTGGAACAGATCTGCGTCTTCCTTATCCCGTTAATAAATATATTACAGTATGTAACCATATTCCGTCCGTTCGGGGGGAAAAAGTTGCGCAAACTGAGCTATTTTATCCAGTGTAATTTATCACTTACCACTATCTTGTTTTTTCTTGTCATCCTCTTCCTTTCTCTTCTGGCTTCCGGACGCATAACTCCGCTTCATTATGACTGGCGAGGTTTTGTATTTTCGCAGCAGCAGGCTGGCTGGCTGCTGTCAGC
Organism: Alosa pseudoharengus; assembly: GCF_046254945.1. Taxonomy (NCBI): domain Eukaryota; kingdom Metazoa; phylum Chordata; class Actinopteri; order Clupeiformes; family Clupeidae; genus Alosa; species Alosa pseudoharengus. Next base: position 39,784,042 of record NW_027468620.1, on the reverse strand, counting down.
GACTACTGAGAGGGGCCCCCTTGAGGGGGATCCCGGTATTGCCGGTAACAGTGTTGTTGCACTTTACTGCATTGACTATCAAAGGGGCGCTCACAGTTTGTCGTTGCATTTTATTCTTAACCAGTCGTTGTGTTGGGGCCCCTGGCCAGCTCGGGGCCCCAAGCAATTGCTTGGTTTGCTTGCCTTCTAGCGACAGGCCTGAAAATGTTGCAATTTCAATTCTCCTCTACGCTATTACGCATTGCTGTTTCGTGCTTCTACTAACTAGCCTTAGCGAAATAAGTGTACAGAAGGACAAATGGATATTAGAAGTTTCTTTAGAGAAAAAAAATGGCAGAGCAGGGACAAGAAGTGGAAACTCACAGTGTGTCATCATCTCCCGCAACCCAGGAGGACATTTCGATCAGCTCAGTTTCAATATATCCTGATTTACTATTGAATCACATGCGCAGTAAATATGGTAAACCTGACCTCGTTTGAGGGGGCTTCCAAGCAAAGCATGTTGGGCTTGATTTTGACAGAATGGAACTTTTTCTTTGGGCAAAAGTTCGTGATAGCCTACACAACCCAAATGCATTGCTTTCAAGGCACCCATAGCCCATTAATTGAAGGGGATGACGTCCAAATGTTTATCCCGAGACGAACACTCACACCTGTGCACTTGACAGAGGTGCATGACGATGTGTATTCTACAGGCTATTTTGATGTCATATTCTGGGTGTTGTATGTGGTGCATGAGGATGTTTATTTTACAGGCTATTTTGATGTCATATTCTGGGTGTTGTATGTGGTGCACTTTGGCAGAAGAGACGTTCTCCTTACACAGTCTTTAAACATCAAAATATTCAGAATGCCGTGATGTAAGTCACTACAATTGCCTTCCTTTTCATTCTCAAAGTAGGTTAAAATTGCATGTTCATCAGCCCGATTTTCAAAATCTCTCGGGGGAACCACGCACCCCCGGACAAAACGATCTCTAACTTCTGGGCTCTAGCCCCGAATGTTTTAAATAGCTAGCGACGCCCCTGGCTGACTTAATTTGTGGATTATTCTAAGTATCTTATTTTCCTCCTTAATTCAATCACTATTAATTGATAATAATTAAAACAAATGTTTGCAAATCATTAATGTTACAATATAATGTTTTAAAATCCATCCAATGGGCAACAATAGCCATGCAATGAAATAAAACAGTTCGACATTTATTTATTTGGCAGTTTATTTTTTGAACAGATAGCTAGAAAAAGCTTGTGATACTTCCATGAAGGCAGGCAGATTCCACCGTCCGTTTTGGGGATCACCCCTGTGAATCAAAGAGAAAAAAAAAGAGTGCATTAATCACTGTTATTTACAGAACTTTATATCAAGACTTTCATGAACCATTATCATTGAATGATGTTGACAAACATTAAAAATCCACCAGGAGACAAAATATTAGCGCAACACACTCGGAAACCATGACCACCTATGGAGTTGTTATAATAACTTGTAGCTAGATGCTACCTAACGTTAGCTAAATGACTGTCTGATAATGCTACAACCAAAAACATCCAGTAACGTTAAGTTACATGGCTATAATATGAAGCTACCCTGAATGAATTAATAAGATGTTGTTTGTCATTATTATTACCGTACGTGTGGCTTGTGAAGAGACTAACATTACTTTAACTGTGTGAGCTAATATTAGCTGACAAACGTTAGCTGCAACCATAGGCTACAGCCACCACGAAGCATATTTAATTAGCATAACTTCTAGATAGCTATATGGTCGTCTGCTAATGTTAACCAGCTTGGTATGCTCATTTTAGTTCGTTGTAAAAGTTTGTTTTGTTTCTGTCAGCAGTTCATACCCAGTGAACAAAGAACTATGTTTTTACAGACCTCTTGAGCGTGAGACACACGCATAAGGTGACCAGATGAGATTGGCTGAAATTCGGGCCTTTTTTTTTTTTTCGCGGGGGGGGGGGGAGGGGAGTTTGGGGGATGGTAGGCTTACAGCGAATTTTCAAACCTGTACCAAAACACATTTTTATTCAAACATCAAGTCTGCCTCAAAATACAACAGAGAAATCATGAACTCAATGTCATTGTGGGAAAAAAAAAAAAAAAACAATGACTGCGTAACAGTGCAAATTTAATCAGACCTTTCAGGATAAGGATAATAGCCTAACGCTAATAACAAGCCTTGCCAAAACTATGGGTCATTAAGTAAGAATACAAAATAATTGTTAGATTAAGTAGATTATGTTAAAACGACATGGACATTAGGCCGAACTTCCAACGTATTTCTTTGCACACACGCTGGCTCTGCCTGCTGCGCTGCCTGCACAATGTCCTCGGCTTCGTGAAATGCATATTCGCGCCTAATTATAGAACGTCAAAAAGAAACAAAGTAGCCGGGCTGCATCCAGACACTTAGCTGCCGTCGGGGGCTGCATGCAGTCGACTCAGACTCTCTACGGACAGTTTTTAATGTTTATCAGAAAATAACTACTCAGTATTCTGATTGAATATAATTTTCGGGACAATTAGGGCAGGATTCGGGATTCGGGACAACTGCTTGGATATCGGGACTGTCCCGAATTTTTCGGGACGTCTGGTCACCCTACACACGCATTTCAATGACTTCACACGCTCACACGCCACACATGGCATTTCTCACTCCGAGAAATTGTTAACTTGCCCGCACAGAAATTTCTAAGGGCTATAGCCTATTTTACAAACGTGTCACACAACGTTGCTGTCTGTGCGCTCATTCAGCTCAGAGAGCTGCTGTTCAGTTACTAACCTATCTCAACCAATCAGGAATTAGTTTTGTTTTGATGTGGGTCCGCAATGTGGAGACTGCTGGTCCGCGGAGTCGTGGAGTGAAATTAGACCCGGTGCTTCGTCTGATAATTTGCTGCGCAGTTGATCAAGATACTGCGTACCGACAAAAAAAAGAAAACAAACGTTTCTGCTATCGATGTCATTAAACATGGAGCCATACAATAAAGTGGTGGTATGAGCATTCATTCAATGCAGGCGTCTGCGCGAGAGAAACTGAAACTAATCGATAACGTTGGTACCAAAGCTCCGCTTCAACCTGTTGAATGCTATTTAATTATTAACCGACACTTAATAGAACAACGTTGATTTGTGGAACTTCCATAGAAACAGAGCAGAGACTGTATAATACACTGTATAGCACTGAGTATTGTATAGTCAAATTTGAATATAACGTGGCCAAAAGCTATTGTAGCCTTCTTTCTATCTGTTAAAGATCAACAGATCAGTGATTTACGCCTATCTGCTCGCCAAAAAAGCTGGTATTGTGTTTCCTGAATCCTTACATTCAGGCATTCAAATTAAACTTCATTAAAAAACATGTATTTTTTTTCTCCATTTCCTACCAATGTATGATGCTTGCATGAGGGAAACACCCCAAAACAAGAGCACCCATATAATTGTTGCTGTTTTGAGAAGTATTTCTTTTCTTATGCAAGCATCATGCAACCATGCAAAAGCAATGAAACTAATAATTATATCTTACATTAGTAAAGCAGTCCTCTGATGTGCATGTCACAAAACATTTAAGTGAAAGTGCATGTATAACAATATAGGCATAATAATGATTGTGATAATGATAATGACAATTTGATTTGGAGGGAGTGGGGTTGGGTACGTAGATGAGCCCTATGACACCAAAATCTGCCATGACTGGGCCTCAGGTCAAAGAAGTTTGAGAAAGGCTGGTCTACACGGGTTGAGGACCCAGTCAGTTACGTCATATTGAACCACAGTGCTTTAAATGGGAGCCCCCAGTATCAGTCATCAAAGGCATCAAAATCTGCCACAAACACTTACAACACACAACATCACTCATAAACACACACACACACACACGGACAGAACCACCACTGTTCAAGAGACCATTTTGGGGCTAAATGTGCTTTTTCTCATTGGGTTGTCTGTTTGTTTAGAGCAGAATGAGCCACTGCTGTTCAAAATGCATTTGGGTGAAATTATTATTATAATTTATGTTATTATTATTTATTAATATTTACTATAGGGTTCTAGAATAAATAAAACAGTGTGTTTGAAATAATGGAATTTGTGCTCTCTCATGTAGCTGGGTCGATGGGACATGGGGAGGGTGGGTCTGTTGATGGGGGGAGGGGGCGTGGCACCACAAGTAGTTCAAGCAGACCAGGGGGTCAGGATTTGAAGGGTTAGCTTCAGCCACTTAGCATGGCATTTGGCCGCCGACATTTTTGAAAACATGGCGTTACATGGTTGCAACTTCTGGCACCAGTTTTTACATGCTGATTTGTAGATGACAGCTCATGCACGAGTTTAGTGTTGGGCACGAGCGTCCTCGCGCGTCCATGTTGGTTTGCATTTCTGGAAGACGACAAATAAAACAACTAACTACTTGGATTAAGCTACTGATACTTGACTTAATGGCTACATTGTTTAGGTTTATTATACCAGACTTTGTGGTAAATAAAATAAAAAAGTAAATGTTGTCATATACTATTATTTGCCTTATTTGTGGGTTGACAAGGTAAATGACTATGACAATACATGTATGCATAGCAATGACCTATATCCAATTATTAGCCTACTCATTGCGTTGTGTATATGAAATATTTTAAAACGCTGTAGTAGCCTACCTGTAGTCCATGACAAGGCAACGTCGGGATCATGTTACCTCCCCAAGTCATTTAAAACTAAGCTTATTTAGTTTGCTTTCTTGCAACATTGACATGATTAGGCCATGCATTTGATTTAAATGGCCAGGCTGCCAGTCGAAGCAAAAGCCAAATATCCAACAACAGTTGCAGACTCTTGAAATGCCTGCTCGAACCTCAATACCCGAGGGATTTGCGCTTCTATCGGTAAGTTTAATTTGCGTTGCCTTCATTTCGTCTGCCTGCAAATGTAGCCTAGGTTTAACAAGCTGCAAATTCACACTGGGTGCAGCAAAAATCCCAGCTATCCACAAGTTTCTTCGTCCCATGTCTACATAATTATAGTCATTTTCGTTGAATAGCTTATTGCGCAATTAGTATACAGCCTGTCCAAATATACATTTAGGGATCATTATTTGTGTAGCCTAAAGTGAGTCAATATTGATTCGCATTGTTTATTATCACATATGAACATCACATTAAATAACCTAGGACTTCAGAGACAGGGCAAACTTCTACCACCATTCCCAAAATGTTATCCCAACCAATGAAATAAATTTGCGCTTATAACGAGGTGAAGTGAAGCGCGTTCCCGAACAACTTCTTTTCCTCTGAGGGAATGTCCAATCTTCATCATCGACATTCCGTTGTACCTTACGTTGTCTCTGTCTTTAACGTGGAATCTAATAGGCTAATTCTACCTGGTGCCGGAAACGAACACCCATGAAACGCCATTTTCATAAAGATGGCTGCGGTCAATTTCAAACTTTTTTGGCTGAAGTAGCTAGCCTAGCATGGGCCATTGAAATGAATGGGGGCGGGACTTAGTCACTCTCTCCAGTTATATATAATACCTCCATGAAGCAGACGTAGGACTTTCATGTACTTCGATCAGGGGGAGGGGGCGTGGCACTGTGCCAATACCACGCCCCCTCCCCCCTGAGAAACAAAGTCTCACTCCTTGCAAACTTCAAAACTTGAGAGCCCTGGTTTTTATGAGTCTGTCTTTGTGTATATTTAACATTAACAGTAATGTAAGTTAATGTTATTAACATTGTAAGTTAATGTTAGCTAACGTTAGTTAGCATGAATGACACAATTGTTAACCTGCTTGAGGCTGAACGAAATTGGCAGGCAGAATATCCATTCATATCATGAAGGGTACGTCTCTGGGTGGACTTTTAAAATCCGTCAGGATAAAAATAAAAAAAGGTTAAAGATACATACCTTACGAAATCGCCTGATTTCCATTGCATGTTGACAGCTGCTGGACTGGACGGTTGGAAGAATAACGATGTTTTTTTGAACTCTCAAATAACTATGCAGCTGTGTTAAAGTCAGTGCTGGGTAGTGTACTCCACGTCAGGTGGGAGAGAGGAGGGGCACTGTCCCAAACTATCAACCCAACAAGCTGGGTTACAGAAAATAACCCAACATGAGTAAAAACAACCCCACAAAATGACCTGACAGTGTACTCTCTCACATACCCTGCTATACTCTTTCACATTCACTACTATACTCCTTCACATACACTACTATACTCTCTCACATACACGACTATACCCTCTCATACATACATGTAAAATGACTATAATAGTGAGTGCATGAGTATAGTGGTGTATGTGCAAGATTATGATAGTGTGTGTAAGACCAAGTATGAATTAAGGCATAGATGGCCCCTCATACACGCAGCCATACACGCACACACATACATACGCACACGCATGCACGCACACACACACACATACATACGCACACGCACGCACGCACGCACACACGCACGCACGCACACACACACACACACATGCAGGCACAGTTGTTCTCTGCCCTGTCATCAAGGGTGTTCATAAACCCAAATGAGCATCATATACACACACATGTACACACACATATATACATTCTAATGAGCCTTAATTAACATAACCAAAAGCCTCCCAGGCTACCCAGTTCCCTCCCCAGCGCACACCAAATGCACCAATTACCAGACGCTTATGCAGACCTCCCTAACGCCCCCACCCCCCCCCCCCCCACACACACACACACACACACAATTACCAGACGCTTATGCAGACCTCCCTAACACCCCCCCCACACACACACACACAATTACCAAACGCTTATGCAGACCTCCCTAACGCCCCACACACACACACACACACACACACAATTACCAAACGCTTATGCAGACCTCCCTAACGCCCCCCCCCCCCCCCACACACACACACACAATTACCAAACGCTTATGCAGACCTCCCTAACACCCCACACACACACACACATACACACACAATTACCAAACGCTTATGCAGACCTCCCTAACACCCCCCCCACACACACACACACAATTACCAAACGCTTATGCAGACCTCCCTAACACCCCACACACACACACACACACACACACACAATTACCAAACGCTTATGCAGACCTCCCTAACACCCCCCACACACACACACACACAATTACCAGACGCTTATGCAGACCTCCCTAACACCCCACACACACACACACACACACACAATTACCAGACGCTTATGCAGACCTCCCTAACACCCCACACACACACACACACACACAATTACCAAACGCTTATGCAGACCTCCCTAAGGCCCCACACACACACATACAATTACCAAACGATTAAGCAGACCTCCCTAACACCCCACACACACATACACACACACACACACACACACAATTACCAAACGCTTATGCAGACCTCACTAACACCCCCCACACACACACACACACAATTACCAGACGCTTATGCAGACCTCCCTAACACCACACACACACACACACACAATTACCAAACGCTTATGCAGACCTCCCTAGCACCCCACACACACACACACACACACACACACACACAAACAGACACACACACACACTCACACACACACACACACACACACACACACACACACACACACACACACACACAATTCCCAAACGCTTATGCAGACCTCACTAACACCCCCCCCCCCACACACACACACAATTACCAGACGCTTATGCAGACCTCCCTAACACCCCACACACACACACACACACACACACACACAAACAGACACACACACACACACTCACACACACACACACACACACACACACACACACAGACACACACACACACACACACACACACTCACACAGACACACACACACACACACACACACACACACACATAAGATTATGATATAGTGTATGAGGTCGTGGTCTCAGCATCATACACACTCATTAGATCTGGGTTTACATCACACACACACACACACACATAAGATTATGATATAGTGTATGAGGTCGTGGTCTCAGCATCATACACACTCATTAGATCTGGGTTTATATCACACACACACACACACGCACACACACACACATAAGATTATGATATAGTGTATGAGGACGTGGTCTCAGCATCATACACACTCATTAGATCTGGGTTTTTATCACACACACACACACACACACATAAGATTATGATATAGTGTAGCCTAGCCATTAACACCACTAACCACTCGGTGAGTTGCACAGTTTTTAAAACGAACGTTAAGGGTTGTTTTAGGACATGTTTGAGCATGCCTGTAGGCAGCCACTCTGACTAGTAAAAGACGATTCAAAACAAGTCAGAAAAGTCGAGACAGGACCAATGGTCAAAATGTCGGTGTCCACCACTCTAGTTCATCCAAAACAAGTCAGAAAAGTCGAGACAGGACCAATGGTCAAAATGTCGGTGTCCACCACTCTAGTTCATCCAAAACAAGTCAGAAAAGTCGAGACAGGACCAATGGTCAAAATGTCGGTGTCCACCACTCTAGTTCATCCAACACAAGTCAGAAAAGGGACAAAAAGTGCTAAATACCGGAATCTTCCTTTAAACTCTAAAAAGTGGCTAATAAGCTAATGACAGAGCAGTTGCCCCTATGTTTTTAATTTTTGGTATTTTTGATTGTGTTTATGTTCAGGAAACTGATTGTGTTTATGTTCAGGAAACTGATTGTGTGTGACGACCCAGGGGGCGTGGCTTCCACCCTGCCGCTGTTTTTTTTGTCTTGTGTGTGTTTACAGGTGTGCTGATTGTAGTGTGTGTTTACAGGTGTGCTGATTGTAGTGTGTGTTTACAGGTGTGCTGATTGTAGTGTCTTGTGTGTGTTTACAGGTGTGCTGATTGTAGTGTGTGTTTACAGGTGTGCTGATTGTAGTGTGTGTTTACAGGTGTGCTGATTGTAGTGTGTGTTTACAGGTGTGCTGATTGTAGTGTCTTGTGTGTGTTTACAGGTGTGCTGATTGTAGTGTGTGTTTACAGGTGTGCTGATTGTAGTGTCTTGTGTGTGTTTACAGGTGTGCTGATTGTAGTGTGTGTTTACAGGTGTGCTGATTGTGGTGTGTGTTTACAGGTGTGTTACAGGTTTGCTGATTGTGGTGTGTGTGTGTTTACAGGTGTGTTACAGGTTTGCTGATTGTGGTGTGTGTTTACAGGTGTGCTGATTGTAGTGTGTGTTTACAGGTGTGCTGATTGTGGTGTGTGTGTTTACAG
>NW_027468620.1:39749830-39762330 GCF_046254945.1 Alosa pseudoharengus | reverse complement strand
ATAAAAATTCCTCGTAAAGTGACTCACAGGGATTGAACCCACGTCACCAGATTTATCGTCCTCATCGCTACCTCTACTCTATCGTAGGCATAAACACACTACCTAAATAATGCCTCTTGGTTATGAGTAGGCTATGACAGTTTATTGGATAAGGCCTACACTTTATTTATTTAAAGTAAATTGATATTGCCACATAGCAGACGGCTGCATTTCATGCTGCAGTTTGTTAAAACCGACTGAACACACAAACGCTGAACACACTAGGCTATATTCAAACATTATACCCTAGTTCTAATTTATTTATTTAATTTTCAGTCATCTCATGTCATGTGTCCATTCTGTCCCTCATGTTCATGTTGTAAGCTTCGTTCGGGCGTGTCGAATTCATAGCCGCTGTCATTTCTGCTGACCACCAAATGTCACTGTGTTGTCTTCGATGCTTTGATGCTTCGGATCATTTTGCGATACAATCAGGAAGAAGCTTCAAAAGCTTCACAAGGCTTCGTTCGCCCATCACTAGTCTCAACACATACACACACTCAATATCTAGCACACCTCACACAGACACGCAAACGCCACCAACCTTACCCCCTGCACAAAGGAGACCAAAGAGGCCCGGCAACTCCAACTTCCTGTTTTTAAAGGGAAGCCATCATTTCAAACCGGGCACTTCCTGTCGCTCAGTGCCACAGCTCCCCTATTGTCCTGGCCCAGTCATTGCACCCACCCACAATACAGTCCATTCTGTTACATAAACATGCTTTGCCACAAAAACGTGAGGTAAGTCGAGCTATATGAAGTTATTATTTTGTCACTTCGTCTGTTTTATAACCCAGAAGGATGTACTTGGTATCACATGATAGCTCTGTGTCTCCTCTTTCATCTAACATGCGTGGCATATCTATTCGATCACGGGTCGAGTAATTCAAACGAGAGTAATGGGTGTGCAGCGTTGGTTTGTGTACATGACGTCACTTCGTCTGTTTTTATAATTGGTACCAATGTATAGCCCTGAGTCTCCTCTTTCATCTGATTGCCATATCTATGCGTTCACAGGTTCGCGAGTAATTCAGACGAGAGTAATGGGTGCGCAAGTGAACGCAGAGAAGTATAGACTGTAAATATGATGCATTTTGATTTAATTTCATGATTTTTTTAAATTTTCATACTTGATCGTACAGACAAGTGCATAGTCTCGTTGGAAAGCCCCACTTCTGCTCTGTCACGCAATAACGGTATTATCTTGCTGCGATGAACAGTTCCGGAGCAATGCAACAGAGAAGAAAGGGTGTGTTTTTTGACGCACTTTGCGTCAATCGGGTTCTAAGGGTAAATAAGGCACACTTACACACACACACACACACTCACACGCACATATACACACACACACACACACACACACACTCACACGCACATATACACACACACACACACGCACACACACATTCACGCACACACTCACACACATTCACGCACACTCTCACACACACACACACGCTCCGGGAGCGCTATAACCCTTAATAAGGCACACTCACACACACTCACACACACACACACACACACATGCTCTGGGAGCACTATAACACTATAACGCACACTCACACGCGTTCAGGCACACACACACACACACTCACACACACACACACACACACTCACACACGCTCCGGGAGCGTTATAACACTAATAAGGCTCTTCCACCTTTAAACACTCTTATACACTGCTATACTGCTACAACATGCAGACTACACCTCTAAACACTCTTATACACTGCTATACTGCTACAACATGCAGACTACACCTCTAAACACGGCGTGGGATCTCATCTCAGCCGTGGCCCACTGGTTAGCACTCTGGACTTGTAACCGGAGGGTTGCCGGTTCGAGCCCCGACCAGTGGGCCGCGGCTGAAGTGCCCTTGAGCAAGGCACCTAACCCCTCACTGCTCCCCGAGCGCCGCTGTTGTTGCAGGCAGCTCACTGCGCCGGGATTAGTGTGTGCTTCACCTCACTGTGTGCTGTGTCTGTTTCACTAATTCACCGATTGGGATAAATGCAGAGACCAAATTTCCCTCACGGGATCAAAAGAGTATATATACTTATGCAGACTACACCTCTAAACACGGCATGGGATCTCAGATCTTATAGACTGCTATACTGCTACAACATGCAGACTACACCTTTAAACACTCTTATACACTGCTATACTGCTACAACATGCAGACTACACCTTTAAACACTCTTATACACTGCTATACTGCTACAACATGCAGACTACACCTCTAAACACGGCATGGGATCTCAGATCTTATACACTGCTATACTGCTACAACATGCAGACTACACCTTTAAACACTCTTATACACTGCTATACTGCTACAACATGCAGACTACACCTCTAAACACGGCATGGAATCTCAGATCTTATACACTGCTATACTGCTACAACATGCAGACTACACCTTTAAACACTCTTATACACTGCTATACTGCTACAACATGCAGACTACACCTCTAAACACTCTTATACACTGCTATACTGCTACAACATGCAGACTACACCTTTAAACACTCTTATACACTGCTATACTGCTACAACATGCAGACTACACCTCTAAACACGGCATGGGATCTCAGATCTTATACACTGCTATACTGCTACAACATGCAGACTACACCTTTAAACACTCTTATACACTGCTATACTCCTACAACATGCAGACTACACCTTTAAACACTCTTATACACTGCTATACTCCTACAACATGCAGACTACACCTTTAAACACTCTTATACACTGCTATACTCCTACAACATGCAGAGGGGGACATCTTTTTCACTTCTTTTTCACGTTGCCCACACGAAGAGCAGCAGATAAAGATGAATAGTTCCCTGTGATCGCCATGACAGCAACCGCGTGTGTGTGTGTGTGTGTGTGTGTCTGTGGGGGGGGGGGGGGGGGGCTGTTGAACAAGCCCACTTTAGCTAATTGACCTGCGCGGAGTACAATTAAAGTGGCCATAATAGATCACATTGACCTGCGCGGAGTACAATTAAAGTGGCCATAATAGATCACATTTGAGTATAATTAAAGTGGCCATAATAGATCACATTTGATTACAATTAAAGTGGCCATAATAAATCACATTGACCTGCGCGGAGTACAATTAAAGTGGCCATAATAGATCACATTTGAGTACAATTAAAGTGGCCATAATAGATCACATTTGAGTACAATTAAAGTGGCCATAATAGATCACATTTGAGCACAATTAAGCCTTAGAACCCGATTGACGCAAAGTGCGTCAAAAAACACACCCTTTCTTTTCTGTTAAATTGTTCCGGATCTGTTCATCGCAGCGAGATGAAACCTTTATTGCATGACAGAGCAGAAGTGGGGCTTTCCAAACAGACTACACACTTGTCTGTACGATCAAGTATAAAAAAATAAAAAAATCATGAAATTAAATCAAATTGCATCATATTTACAGTCTATACTTCTCTGCGTTCACCTGCGCACCCATTACTCTCGTTTGAATTACTCGCGAACCCGTGATCGAGGAGACACAGGGCTATCCATTGGTACCATGTATATCGATCCTTTTGGCTTATAAAAACAGACAAAGTGACTGCAAAATAATAACATCATGTACACAAACCAACGCTGCACACCCATTACTCTCGTTTGAATTACTCGCGGACCCGTGATCGGATAGATATGCCACGCATGTTAGATGAAAGAGGAGACTCGGAGCTATCATTTAATCCTTCTGGGTTATAAAACAAACGAAATGACAGCAAAATAATAACTTCATATTGCTGGACTTAACCCACGTTTTTGTCTGTTTTTGTGGCAAAGCATGTTTATAATCCAACGCTATCGTGTGTTTCTCTATGGCAAAGCATGTTCATAATCTGGTTTTGAGATCCTAGCAAATTCCTACATGTCATCCAATTCAAGGCTCACATTGCATCCCAATTTGTTCAACAAAGAAACACCTTTTTTGCCTTTACTTTGTTCATGGTAATGCAGTAAAAAGTTGAGAATCATTATGAGTGCACACACCATAGGCACGCAGGCTAACACGCAACCTCGGGTCAAGTCAGGTCAGATCAGTTCGTGTCTCAGATATGGAGCGCAGAAAGGTCATTTTTCATCAATAATAAAAAATGGCATTTATTTCCGTAAATCACACAGCACTTATTTCTGTAAATTGCTCAGCCCCAGAGTATTCCTCCAACATGGCAATTATATTGCATGATTCAGGACAGTCTGCCCTACACACACATGAAATGCATGTAGAGCTATGAGCTTGCTGTGGTGAGATACATGTCGAAATATAATAATTTTTGTAATACACTTTTTATATTTTAACTCTTTAAAAATCTAAATAAAATCAATGCTAGTACTAATTCATGAAATGATGGCAGATCTGGATAGCCTAGACTCTGCTGAAAAAAAAAAACAATATTAAATATGTGTGTATGGCATTTACAATGACCAGAATAAATCCTTATGAATAAAGGTAGTGAAAATGCCCTAAAAACAGCTTAGGGTTCTAAGGGTTAAAAGTGGCCTGCTGGTGACATGCTGGTGTCCCCGGGGTAAGGGCATGCTGGCGTCCCCGGATTGGGCAACAGCTGCTAAGCTGCTCACAGCTCCTCACCAACAAGAGAGAAATTGTTCCTTACTAAATAATTACCCCATTGAGTGCCTTGACGGCTGCTTAATTAATACCACGCAAATGCCAACTTTGATTAATGCTTTTTATTGACTCGTCCCACATAAACCAACATAGGCTACTCAGATGGTAATTAGCCTACAAATTACATTTCACATATGGTCATTTTACAACTAACCAATTCACGTCTCTGCATCACGTTGTTTTGAGAATCTGAAGAAACAGGAAGCTGGAGGTTTAATTAAACAACAGTCCCTTCCCGTTGCCCCATCACAGGTAATGCTAATCATCAACAACAAAAACACTTTCTCAGGAAGAATTACGCAGGATGTTAGCGTTTACAGTGACTGTGTCCAGTCATGTTAGCGTTTACAGTGACTGTGTCCAGTCATTATCAACGGAACACTGTATTCTTCGAGACATAAAAACTTGCACCAATTATGACACATTCCGCTGCAAGCGTCCAAACGGTCTCCCCTGAAACCATTAGAGCTCATCAGCGCCTAAGTGGAGCGCTGTGGGTTGTAGTTTGTGGTTCCAAGCTGTCAGTGAGAGTCCCAAACTATGTTCTTCTGGCTCACAAAAATGCACGACATTCAAGGAGGGAGGGGCGGAGGTTGTTTCTCAGCATCCATTCTACATGTAGCAAGTTCCTTTGGGTGCGGTATCCAGGGTCACACACACACACACACACACACACACAGGGGAGAGAGAGGAGTCTTTGGGTGCGGTATTGACACGACCCATCCTGAGAGAGATATGCAGCAATACTCTCAGGCCTGGAAGCCTTCTGAGCTGTCATACAACAGTGGACTTAATGGCAATTTCTACACAGTCTCTGTTCACAAATAGCACGCACACACACACACGCACTCTCACACACACGCACACACACACACACACTCTCACACATACACACACACACACACACACACACACACACTCACACTCACACACACACACACAAACACACACACACACAGTTCACAAATAGCACACACAGATGCACTTGAGTGACCTTACAAATGAGACTTGATGAACCCTCCCTTAAATGGTTGTTTTACAGGGTTACATTTTTACACGTTGCATATATTTACAGGGTTACATTTTTACACGTTGCATATATTTACAGGGTTACATTTTTACTAGTGCTGTCAGTTAAACGCGTTATTAACGGCGTTAACGTAAACCTATTTTAACGGCGTCAATTTTTTTATCGCGAGATTAACGTTCTTTTTGGTGTAACAAACTTTGTAGTTTTTTCACAAGCTGTTGCAACAACTAGTAAAGTTAAAACAACTACAACACCACACTGGCTCTAGCTAGACCGTGCTGCGTACACGCCCCCTTTTAGGGGAAAGGGTCGGGAGCTGTTTGGATAATGGAAACCTATGCTGCATAGAAGTGGGGAGCGAAAAGGGGTTATACTTACTAAATCTTGAAACAAACGTGAATAAAAGGCACAAAATAAGGTTGGTGTAAGAGTTATCTGTGTGTTTATGGGATTAATGTGACCATTATGTTCCTATTTTTAGCTCTTTCCAGTTTAGCCTACTAACAGGAGTGTCAGCAATGTAGGCACAGTCAAACTGCCCGTGGCTGACTATAACTAAGTTCGCCAAGCTTAACTTTACATGTCATAACATCAACTAAACATAAGTCACACATTCATTCTATCACTTGTAATATGAACATAGCCTTTTTCCTACAACTAGGTGAGATAATTGGCTATGCCTGTTATACTGAAGTTCCACAGTTAGCTAGCAAGTTAACCGTTTTTCATGGGATATGGTAAGTGTAGCTAGGACGTGCTGCATGGGTTGTAATGTAGCCTACATCGTTTCGACATGAGTAAGTTACATACACATAATTCTTTATAACTGCCGTGTTAGTAAAATTATTTAATGGCCTGTAAATTAATAACTAGATGTAACGTCAAGGTGTGATTAGGCTATCTGTCTTTCCCATTAGAATCAATGATATATGTATGTTAACTTGTTTTCTGCCAAAATGGGGCGTGATGCAGATTAAATGTATCTTTATGATGATGCGCCTTTAGTAGGCTACGTAAAGGCATGCTGCACACACTTGTTTGGGCTTACGAGCTGACCAAAGAGTAAATTCGTACATTAAACACCAACGCAGTTCTGAACTCCCGGTCAGCTGAATGGTGTTTTAAATTGCTGTGGACACCGATGCCGACATGAGTGCGATGCACTCTGCTTTCGACATTCATTTACTGTACATTAGATTCCATTCTTTTCAATACAACTCTGCACACCAGCATCTCACTTTGCCGCCGTGTAAATCACGATTCAGTTCTATTTGGTCGACGCCGCTCCATAAAATCCATTGTTCATCCAGTGTTTGCGTTTTAAAAACTTCGGCGCTGATGTGTGTGGCAAGTGACAGTGCACCATAGACTGTAGGCCTATAAAATGGCAGTGCCCTCATGTCGAAAAGTTCCTTATTTTCAACTGAACTCATAGATAATGAATATAGTATTTTATGTTTGTTATGCCCTTTATTAGCTATATTTCTGAAGAATATATTGTGTTGCCTCTGCTGCACATCTTTTGAAATTTGATTTGAAATAATCAAATAGACCTACGTCTCAAAAGTTAAGTTAATGAAGTAACTTGCTTTGCTTTCATTTGAATTCTAATCAAGATACACAATAATTGCTTTATATTATTAACATGGACTCCTGGAAAGTTCAGAAATGCAAAATAATAGAATTTTAATCATGCGATAAAATATGTGATTAATCGTGATTAACTATAGGAATCCAGCGATTAATCGTGATTAAAATTTTTAATCGTTTGACAGCACTAATTTTTACACGTTGCATATATTTACAGGGTTACATTTTTACACGTTGCATATATTTACAGGGTTACATTTTTACACTTTGCATATATTTTGTCAGTATGGCACTACACGTAAATAAGTGATTTTTAAATTAATTTAATATTGTAAGTCCGAATATCTGGAGTTTTCAGCTGCCCCAGCCATACATGTTAGAGTGCTGCTGTCATTCACTGGACCTTGTGAAGGGTCATCAAGATAAGGCTTTGGACAGGAAGATGAGAGAGGAGGCTCAGAGACGAAAGGAGAATGATGACCATCATCTCACATCATGTCTGTTCTGAAGGAGAGGAGAGGAGAAGAGAGGAGAAGAGAGAGGAGGAGAGGAGAGAAGAGGAGAAGAGAGAAGAGGAGATGAGAGAAGGAGAGGAGAGGAGAAGAGAGGAGAGGAGGAGCGGAGAGAGGAGTAGAGGAGAGAGGAGAGAAGAGAGGAGAGGAGAGAGGAGTGGAGAGAGAGAGGAGAGGACGAGAGGAAATGAGAGAGGAGAGGAAAGAGGAGTGGAGAGGAGAGGGGGAGGAGAGGAAAGAGGAGAGGAAAGTAGAAGAGAGGGGAGGAGAGGAAAGTGGAGTGGAGAGAAGAGAAGAGGAGAGAGGAGAGGAGAGAAGAGGAGAGAGGAGAGGAGAGGAGAGAAGAGGAGAGAGGAGAGGAGAGGAGGAGAGGACAGTAGAAGAGAGAAGAGGAGAGAGGAGAGGAGAGGAGAGGAGAGAAGAGGAGAGAGGGGAGGAGAGGAGAGGAGGAGAGGACAGTAGAAGAGAGAAGAGGAGAGAGGAGAGGAGAGGAGAGGGGGCTGGAAAAGCAGCATGAGAGAGAGACACATGGTCAGCGTTCTGTCAGGTAAAGCCACACACACACACACACACACACACACTCACACACACACACACACACACACACACACACACACACACACACATACACACACACCCACACACTCTCACACACACACACACACACACTTTAGAGAGCTGAATAGGCGACTCCAGGCCCCCTGCTAAGGCTGCTGCCTGCCAGCTGGAGTGCCCCCTGACCCCTTCACACACACACACACACACACACAGAGACACACTCTCCCTCACTCTATTTCCCTTTCTCATGCACACACACACACACACACACACACACAAACACACACACACACATGCAAACACACACACACACATACACACACACACACACACACACACACACACACACACACAAACACACACACACAAACACACACACACACACACACAAACACACACACACACACACACATGCACTCACACACACACACACACATGCACACATACACATGCAAACACAGACACACACTCACACACACACACACATGCACTCACACACACACATGCAAACACAGACACACACACTCACACACACACACGCACTCACACACAAACACACACATACTACACACACACACACACAGAGAGATAGAGAGAGAGACTTACTCTCGACACTACAGCTTTTTAACGACTAGACAGCTTATAAACACACACAAAATGCACAAACCACCCCAAAACACACATTTCTCAAACCACAAAACACACATCTCTCAAACCACCCCAAAACACACATCTCTCCAACCACCCCAAACCACCCCAAAACACACATCTCTCAAAACACCCCCAAACACACATCTCTCAAAACACCCCAAAACACACATCCTGGGGTTAAAACGGCTCCATTTCTACTCTACTCTGCAACTCCACTCATGCACATACACCTCTGCTGAAACAAACACACAAACACACACAAACAAACACACACACACACAAACACAGTGCTGTTGCTCAAGCATGAAACAAACAAACACACACACACACACACACACACACACACACACACACACACATAAACACACACACACACACACATAAACACACACACACACACAAACACACAGTGCTGTTGCTCAAGCCATTCGATTCCCGCATCTTGTACAGACTCTATATCTTCCCTGCTGTATGGCGTATGCAGTGCTGTAATATATAATATGCTGTATGGCGTATGCTACAGTACTGTAATATATAATATGCTGTATGGCGTATGCTACAGTGCTGTAATATATAATATGCTGTATGGCGTATGCTGCAGTGCTGTAATATATAATATGCTGTATGGCGTATGCAGTGCTGTAATATATAATATGCTGTATGGCGTATGCTACAGTACTGTAATATATAATATGCTGTATGGCGTATGCAGTGCTGTAATATATAATATGCTGTATGGCGTATGCTACAGTGCTGTAATATATAATATGCTGTATGGCGTATGCTACAGTGCTGTAATATATAATATGCTGTACGGCGTATACAGTGCTGTAATATATAATATGCTGTATGGCGTATGCTGTGATATATAATATGCTGTATGGCGTATGCTACAGTGCTGAAATATATAATATGCTGTATGGCGTATGCTACAGTGCTGTAATATATAATATGCTGTATGGCGTATACAGTGCTGTAATATATAATATGCTGTATGGCGTAGGTTGTAATATATAATATGCTGTATGGCGTATGCTACAGTGCTGTAATATATAATATGCTGTATGGCGTATGCTACAGTGCTGTAATATATAATATGCTGTATGGCGTATGCAGTGCTGTAATATATAATATGCTGTATGGCGTATACAGTGCTGTAATATATAATATGCTGTATGGCGTATGCTACAGTGCTGTAATATATAATATGCTGTATGCTACAGTGCTGTAATATAGAATATGCTGTATGGCGTATACAGTGCTGTAATATATAATATGCTGTATGGCGTATGCTACAGTGCTGTAATATATAATATGCTGTATGGCGTATGCAGTGCTGTAATATATAATATGCTGTATGGCGTATACAGTGCTGTAATATATAATATGCTGTATGGCGTATGCTACAGTGCTGTAATATATAATATGCTGTATGGCGTATGCTACAGTGCTGTAATATATAATATGCTGTATGCTACAGTGGTGTAATATATAATATGCTGTATGGCGTATGCTACAGTGCTGTAATATATAATATGCTGTATGGCGTATGCTACAGTGCTGTAATATATAATATGCTGTATGGCGTATACAGTGCTGTAATATATAATATGCTGTATGGCGTATGCTACAGTGCTGTAATATATAATATGCTGTATGCTACAGTGCTGTAATATATAATATGCTGTATGGCGTATGTATACTGTGCTGTAATATATAATATGCTGTATGGCGTATGCAGTGCTGTAATATATAATATGCTGTATGGCGTATGCTACAGTGCTGTAATATATAATATGCTGTATGGCGTATGCTACAGTGCTGTAATATATAATATGCTGTATGCTACAGTGGTGTAATATATAATATGCTGTATGGCGTATGCTACAGTGCTGTAATATATAATATGCTCTATGGCATATACAGTGCTGTAATATATAATATGCTGTATGGCGTATACAGTGCTGTAATATAAAATATGCTGTATGCTACAGTGCTGTAATATATAATATGCTGTATGGCGTATGCTACAGTGCTGTAATATATAATATGCTGTATGGCGTATGCAGTGCTGTAATATATAATATGCTGTATGGTGTATACAGTGCTGTAATATATAATATGCTGTATGCTACAGTGCTGTAATATATAATATGCTGTATGGCGTATACAGTGCTATTATATAATATGGTGTATGCTACAGTGCTGTAATATATAATATGCTGTATGGCGTATACAGTGCTGTAATATATAATATGCTGTATGGCGTATGCTGCAGTGCTGTAATATATAATATGCTGTATGGCGTATACAGTGCTGTAATATATAATATGCTGTATGGCGTATGCTACAGTGCTGTAATATATAATATGCTGTATGGCGTATACAGTGCTGTAATATATAATATGCTGTATGGCGTATGCTGCAGTGCTGTAATATATAATATGCTGTATGGCGTATGCTACAGTGCTGTAATATATAATATGCTGTATGGCGTATGCTACAGTGCTGTAATATATAATATGCTGTATGCTACAGTGGTGTAATATATAATATGCTGTATGGCGTATGCTACAGTGCTGTAATATATAATATGCTGTATGGCGTATGCTACAGTGCTGTAATATATAATATGCTGTATGGTGTATACAGTGCTGTAATATATAATATGCTGTATGGCGTATGCAGTGCTGTAATATATAATATGCTGTATGGCGTATGCTACAGTGCTGTAATATATAATATGCTGTATGGCGTATGCTACAGTGCTGTAATATATAATATGCTGTATGCTACAGTGGTGTAATATATAATATGCTGTATGGCGTATACAGTGCTGTAATATATAATATGCTGTATGCTACAGTGGTGTAATATATAATATGCTGTATGGCGTATGCTACAGTGCTGTAATATATAATATGCTCTATGGCGTATACAGTGCTGTAATATATAATATGCTGTATGCTACAGTGCTGTAATATATAATATGCTGTATGGCGTATACAGTGCTGTAATATATAATATGCTGTATGTTACAGTGCTGTAATATATAATATGCTGTATGGCGTATGCTACAGTGCTGTAATATATAATATGCTGTATGGCGTATGCAGTGCTGTAATATATAATATGCTGTATGGCGTATGCTACAGTGCTATTATATAATATGGTGTATGCTACAGTGCTGTAATATATAATATGCTGTATGGCGTATACAGTGCTGTAATATATAATATGCTGTATGGCGTATGCAGTGCTATTATATAATATGGTGTATGCTACAGTGCTGTAATATATAATATGCTGTATGGCGTAAACAGTGCTGTAATATATAATATGCTGTATGACGTATGCTGCAGTGCTGTAATATATAATATGCTGTATGGCGTATACAGTGCTGTAATATATAATATGCTGTATGGCGTATGCTGCAGTGCTGTAATATATAATATGCT
>NW_027468620.1:39722330-39744830 GCF_046254945.1 Alosa pseudoharengus | reverse complement strand
CTTGAAGCTGCAAGATAACGCGTACACAGGGCGAGCTCTACTCATAACAACCAGTAGGAGAGTGCAGGGGGGGCGAACGATATTTAACCCATGCACAATGTATGACCTGTGATCACTCTATACTGTACACCCCTGAACTTTCCATAAACTTAAGGTGAAAAGTTCGTTCGGGGTAGTGTTGTGTCAGCATTTTGGAGGGGTATAAGTAAGAGAGTTCTACCTTTGTTCGGGAGTGCGATCGTGCGATCCACTTAGGCTTTGCGCTATGTAGTCATTAAAGGAATTTTTGCACAGAACTCTGCCAGACTTTTGCGCCTTCTTTTTGGGAGAAGTTTTTGACTTCAGCACTTATAATGGTGTATTTTTGTTACGTTGTAGGCAAGATGTTTGGACTTAATTTCTGGCCCGAGTCTGAATATCTGCCACGACAGTGGTAAGCACCTACAAGTATCTGGGTCTCCACCTGGACAATAAACTGGACTGGTCAGCCAACACTGATGCACTCTACAAGAAAGGACAGAGCAGGCTGTACTTCTTGAGGAGGCTGCGGTCCTTCAATGTGTGCAGCTCCTCAGGATGTTCTACCAGTCTGTTGTGGCCAGCGCCCTCTTCTATGCAGTAGTATGCTGGGGAGGAAGCACAAGGAAGAAGGTTGCTGGGCGACTTGACAGGCTGGTAAGGAAAGCTGGCTCTGTAGTGGGAGCTGAACTGGAGTGTATCACTTCAATATCTGACAAAAGGACCCTGAACAAACTGATCAACATCTTGGACAATGAATGTCATCCACTCTACAGCACTATCAAAAAGCAAAAGAGCTTGATCAGCTGGAGACTTCGCTCACTGCCATGCACAACTGAAAGGCTGAGGAAGTCATTTGTCCCCAGGGCCATTGAACTGTTCAATGCCTCACTAAAGGGAAGAGGAGAGATAGACTTCTCTGCTTAGTCTGTCTACCTCTCCACCCTCTCCATGTTTGAGTACTGACTGCCCACTACTGCTTTACTACTGTTTTACTAATGTACACAGCCTAATGTTTTCACTACTGTTTTACTGCTACACTGTTTTTCATGTTATATTAGCACACATGATCAATGGCTGCGGTCAGGCTTCTGCTACAATACTAAATGAATGAATGGCTATAACCCTATTACCTTAACCTGTTCTTGCACTGACATAGTTTTTTATTTTACCTTGTCTACATTATACTTTACTCTCTTATTTGTCCATATTATTTATGCTGGTCTCTAGACCTTATTCTTGCACTGTTGCACTGTTGGACTAATGTTGGACTACTTTTTGCACCTTCACCATGACACTCACTTTCTTGAGCACCTTGCCATGCACACATAACTAAAGGACTATGCTGCCCTACAAAGCAAAAAGGCAGTAATTACGCAGAGTGCAGAACTGAGAAAAATGACTTTAAAGTTATCCTGTCATCCAGCCTAAATAGTTGTAGGTAGATTATTGGACATGTGGCTGTTTTGTTCTTTATATTAGCTTATTTCTTTGTACATATAAATCCTCATATTTAATTTTATATTTAAAGATCAGTGGCACAGCCCCATGCTTCTCTGACGTGACGAAGCTAGCACGTTATTAGCAGCGGTTAGCTACCTATGCTAACGTTAGTTATCTACAAGTCTCCTCCAAGTGACAATCATTTTATATACAGTGCTGGCAATGCTGAAAACAACATCCTTAAAAAAAATAACATCCTTATTTATCTTACTTACATTGAGTTGACTGTGTGACTTAATACACAGATGTGGTGGAGCACTGTTTCGTTATGGTTTGCTAAGGAGTAACCCTTTGCTTTAAAATAGTGGAGATCTGGGACAAGATAATTTAATCTAATTTAACATAATTACAGAAAACGTAATCAAGATTGAAAGGCATTTTTCTGTGTATCGGTGTTGTGTTTATCCCACATGTCATTTGACTGTCCTTTTCAACTCACTTAACTCCATATCACTATAAAATCCAATAAAACCGGACAAATATCAAGGCTCCCAATACATTTCTATGGAGCCGTAAGGTGAAGTTGACGGGCCATGTCTGCCTGCACGGAGCTACTGGACTGCCATTGGCTCATCTGCGTTCGATGGACAGGGTTTTGCGAACGGTCAATTCACATTATGTATCCTCCAAAAGCAACAAATTAACTAAACAAAAAAAACATTTAAAGAGGAACACCTAAGGGAAAGACCAGAGACTCTCTTTGCTGACCACTTTAAGAACGGTGGAATCAGTAATCTCATATTTTTTTCCAATGATCCGGAAGCATGGCACACTGCAATTAGGCTCCATTACCCCTCTGTCACTTGTAAGGGCATTAGTAATGGATGGAAATGGCAGATTCCAGAGAATGAACATTTTGACAGTACAACAACAATACATTTATACAAGACCGGAACAATAACAATAGAGGGAAATCTGAAGCAAATTGAAAAAGACTTCAGTGAAATTAAAGTCCAAGCTCAGCTACATAAGAAAACGGACACACTGGGTGCAAACCAAAGGGAACAACCACAAAGCAACCTTTCTGAGGAGCTGTCTACCGAGGACACAGAACATTATAATTCTACAGAGATCTCTTCTCTCCACAATTCTCTTGCCAGTATGAGGGATCAGTTTTCAAGATTGGAGGTAAAGCTTGTGCAATTGAGAGAGACCATGAATTGCCTGGCATCAACCCCAACTAAATACATACATAAACCTGACAAAGAGGATGATTATGGAAAAGATATGGTGGCACTGAAAAAGGAAATCAAAGAACTGAGAAGGGAAAACAGCTCTCCCTGATGTCAGAGGAGATCAGACCGTTGAGAGTAGACAGCGAGTCTCATTCAAGTCAACGGTCATGCCTGACGGAGAAGCTGACGCTGTCACTCAGTGAAAAGCAAGGGGAGAACTTGGACACGTCTCCAGACAGCTGCCCCCTTCGCTGTGTACTGAACGAGCAGACTGTACTGAACGAGCAGACTGAAACTCCCCTTCGCTGTGTACTGAACGAGCAGACTGTACTGAACGAGCAGACTGAAACTCCTCTTCGCTGTGTACTGAACGAGCAGACTGAAACTCCTCTTCGCTGTGTACTGAACGACAGAGGTGGACAGAGTACACAGCTTCATTACTTGAGTAAAAGTACAGATACCCTTTGCTAAATTTGACTCAAGTACAAGTAAAAGTACAACAGTCAGATGTCTACTTAAGTAAAAGTACTAAAGTACTTGTTTTTAAAAGTACTTGAGTATCAAGAGTACAAGAGTAGCCTACATTTTCTAAATATTGCATTACAACTGCCACAGTGCTTTCATTTATGTACAGAAACGTCCTACATGGAGTTATGAAAAATGTTAATGTTAATACCTTGGAGAATGTAAACGGAATTGAAAGTAAAATCAAGTCATTTTCATCTTTTTACCATGTTGCCAGGGATGGGCAGTATTTCTAATACATGTATTTAAATATGTATTTAAAATACAAAATACTATTTTTTAATTGAAACACTTGAAGCGAAAACTATCATTAACTTGTTCAGAAAATTGAAATAGTCTGGCGAGGTGGGGCCACAAGTGGGCACATTCCCGGGATGGACCTGCTGCGTCTTCATCCATTGTTTCGTCCATGGTTTCATCTCTTATCTAAATCTGACCATAGAGTTGACTTTGGTGGAAAGCTGAAGGTGATTGCTGATAGGCTGTCCCAATCAGTGGCGCCTGCACAATCCAATCACGTTTGAGAGGAAAACAACAAATTGAGGGTTTCCGAGGTTTTTCTTTTTTCCTTTTTTTAGAAGAAGAAGTAACGGGTACTCACGGTTATGGATAGAAATGTAGTGGAGTAAAGAGTACAATATTTGCCTCTCAAATGTACTTGAGTAAAGTCATGAGTACTCCCCAAAAATTTTACTCGAGTAAAGTACAGATCCCTCAAAATTGTACTCAAGGACTGTACTCAAGTAAATGTACTCCGTTACTGTCCGGCTCTGCTGAACGAGAGAACACTAAGAAAGCCTTGGATCTTCTTTTAGTGGAGCAGTTGGGCAATCCAAGCCACATAATTATTCATACAGGAACAAACGACCTGAGAACTGAACAGGAGAGAGTTGCCCTATCACTGAAGAACGTGATAGAGAAGGCATCCTCCAACTTCCCTGAGGCCAGAGTTGTTATCTCCACACTGCTGCCAAGAACGGACTTCCACCCTGACACCATCAACAGGATTAATGCAAGCATATCCAGAGACTGTGCCATGAAGCAACATGTTTTTCTGGCTCACCACCCCTTGCTTAATCACAACAACCTCTTTGATCATGTCCACCTGCACAAAGAGGCTGTCCCATCCTTTGCAAAGACTCTGAAAGATCGCTCTCAACCGCACCATCCAGAGAACCTCCCTGCCACACCACCAACAGACAGGCCACCCTGTTCACCACCAACATCAGAGGCACTGGGGCAACTCAACAATTAAGCCGAGACCTGCTCAATATGGCCATTCCACAACCAGACTAAAGCATCCAACATCCCAAAGATCAGCTCCTGCCCAACATTACAACCTGGTACAGGATCAGCAGAGCTTCACTCAGAACCAGAACCTGAGTTACGCTCAAGCTGTCAGCGGAGCATCAGTCCCCCATCCAACCATCCTTCCCCTATTATAGACCCATCCACATCTTACCCATCACCACCCCCATCTACAGAACTGAAAGACATCCAACAAATGCTCAGCTGTCTATGTTATCATCTCATGGGTCAGTAATGGTCAGTAACCAAGACAATAATCAAAAGAAGGGGGAATACTATATCCCTCAAAGGAATGAATGAAAAAAAGTTAAATGTAGATCAGTGTGTGTGAGTGTGTGTGTGTGTGTGTGTGTGTATGGTGTATGAACATATGTGTAATTGTTCTGGGCGTATGTGTGTGATTTTAAAAAGATATCGGCGTGTTTGATTGTATGTTTATATGTCGAAAAAACATGTTTATTATGTGAATATGTGTGCGTATGAATGTATATGTGTGTGTATACCAAAAGTACACATAAGTCTGTGTTTGTTATATGAGCGTATGTGTGCGTGTGTGCGTGCGTGTGTGTGTATATACCAGAAGTCTGCGTTTGTATGTACTATATGTTAGTGTGTCTGTCAATGTGTTTGCATGTGTTAACCAACAAAAACAAAATGTGTATGTGTATTTGTACTTGTATGTGTATGTATATTTGTATGAGAAGGTGTAGATATTTAGATAGATAGATCAAAGATAGATCAATGTTCTTTATGTTTATCTCAAACCTGCAAAAACAGTTAAAGCATTATTTCTAATGGGTTCATCTTTAACAATTGCATCTTGGAATATTCAGGGCCTTAGGTCATCTATTTTTGGCATTAAGAGTAGAAACTCAGATTTTCTGAAAGAGATAAAAAACTCTGACATCCTTATTTTGCAAGAGACATGGAGTAGAGGAGACTTGTCCAGTGGCTGTCCAGTAGGATTCATAGAGATAGTATTACCATCAATAAAATTATTGGCACAAGGCAGAGACTCCGGAGGAATGCTTATATGGTATAAAACCGAATTGACTCATATACTAGAAACCATCAAAATAGGCGAATTCAACATATGGATAAAAATTAAAAAAGAGATGGTTTCTACAACCAAAGATATCTTCCTGTGTGCAGCATATATACCTCCTTCTGAATCCCCCTATTACAACGATTAATATTTCCCTACATTAATGGAGGAAATAAATCAATTTCAAGGTAAAGGTAATATCGTAGTTTGTGGCGATCTAAACGCAAGAACAGGAATCGATCCAGACTTAATTAGACATTAGTATTCAAGGAAATAAATATATCAATAACACCAACAATCATATACGTAAGAGATAATGTATAGAACGCCGGTCATTACTGGGAAAATATAGCCTAGAAATCTAGACGCGCCCATAGCGGCAGCAAATTACATTTGCTGCCAGGGCTAGTCTAGCAACTCTCCGTTGGCTTGTGAGCTCCAGAAATCTAAACTTAATCAGGCCAATGAAATCGTGTATAGAGTCGTTAGGTGGGCTGTAATGATCGTTAGTGGACATAATGATTGATGGCAGAGTTGCAACGGTTTGGCTTGAATTCCCTGCTACTTGAAAACAAATAAGATGGATGTTGCTGCTGGCGAACAGTGTGACACGAGTTAAGCTTTTATTAAAGGCCGTGTTGCAGGGTTCATTTTCCAACCAATTTGCACAATTTGCTTTTTGATAATAAACATTTAAACTGTTATCCATTGTATTTGATGTTGTTGGGTATCACAAAACGGAATACAATACGAAAAAGCAGGTACTATTTCACAGCGTTTGAAGTGATTCTCCTTTCCCCCACAATGCATTGCATTACGTCACCTTGGGGAGACTACAGACCAAAGCCCACCTTGAGACCCTTGAGAGTAACGAGAGAGGAGTAAAGAGAGACGAGTAAGGGATTGTTCAGCAGTAGATAGCGCAGATTATAGATAAATAGATAGGCTATAGATAGCCTAGATATGTATATAGACAGATAGATAGCTAGTGCTAGATAGATCATGTCATATGCTGGTCAGGGGGGAGCTCCTCGACCAGCGGCCAAAATGCACTCGCTTCCCTAGTTACTGCAGCTCTCCACCACAGTTTCCATCGGGACGGCACAGCCCACACAAGCACCTGCAAAACTGCGACTTGCCCATATTATCTCCCTCTTTGGTAAGCCGTACCCTGACGATGTCAATGGCAATCAATCACGAGTAGTAGTTGGGTATTTCCCAGAATTGGGGCCTATTTCTGTCCACAGGGTGTAATTCTATTAAAAACACATTAAATCTAATAATGTTTAGCATCACTAATTAGTATAAAGAAAAACAAGCCTAGACTTTTTTAATGGTTGCTCCTACTCATGATTTAGACACATTTTATTGGTGTTTTATGGTACAATATCAGTGTTTTGGTGTTGTCCGCAACCAGAGTTTTCACATATTGTGCCATATCTCAAACATTATTTATCAAAAATTAATTAAAAAAATCATGCATATGAATTAAATGTTATCTGAACTAATGAACTGCATGCACACATTATGCATATATATGCATTTCCTGCTTTATTTTGCTTAATGTATACCTGTCCCATGGTTTAGCCGTCATTACCAGCACACTCTACATAAAAGCACTTTGCTACTGTTTTTTCATCAAAAAAATATTTGGTAACCATGGTCACCTAATATCACAGTGGAATACATGGGTGTCAAGCAGAAAGATTGATGCCTTGATGTCCAGAAACATAAGAAAATCTACTCTTTATCCCTCGTTTTGGGCATGTACACTTATTATGTGTCATTACCATACGCATTGTATTTCTGTATTTTTGAATATTCCTGAAATTGTAAAATTATTTTAATAGTTTAAATGATGTACATTACATGTAGAAAGCTAGCTACACTTGCATGGTGATAATTTTTGCTTCTCAGGGAAGTTTTTCGGTATAAATGTCATCACCAGCACAGTCATTACCAGCACATTATAGCTTGAAATGTAGTGGTAATGACGACTGTGTTGGTGATGACATTTTTGCAGATACATTTAAAGTACTCTTTTTAAAAGAAATAAGTTTTTTTTTTCACAAAGTCAGTTCAACTTGGGTTTCTAAATTATAAACATTTAATTGCAATAGATTACGATCAGTGATTTGTCATCACCGCAACAAATGTCATTACCAGAACTGCAATGTCATCACCATCACCATGCATATTTTTGCCAATAGATTATGTATAAATTACAATAAATTACATTAATTAGATATTTTTGACAATGTTGGACAGTCTTAATTGCCACTGGATGAAAACAGATGTGATATATGGCATTTATTTCAAATAAATGAAATTCCAAGCCAGGGTCGAGTGAAAAAATCAAAAAATAAGATACTTAAACGACTATAATTCATGTTGTAAGTAAAATTCAACAATTCTAATAAGTTCAAGATAAAATAGACTTCATGTGAAACCATAATTGATCATTGATTGATCATTGATTGACCATTTCATCTTTAAAATGTACATATTAGATGATGTGATGGTAATGACATTTACCTGAAAAATGACAAAAAATCATAAATTCCCTTATATTGTGGTCTCAACCAAGCTCACAAGGTTACTCCTATCAAAATGACTGATAACTTGATGCATACCAATTAGTAAAATTTAGAATTTTATTTTTCAAAATTTCAGTTACCCAAATAGGCCCGAAATCTGAGAAATGCCCAGTTATGAAAATATTCATGCTGAAGACACGACCAGCCTAATCGGCGGCGGCTAGAAGCTAAGTAACTGGGGTGGCTCACAGGTGGGACTAAAAAGTTAGCCCAGCTAGATATCATGATGCTTCATATTCTGATCTTCTGACTAAGTTTGCCCGGTAGGCTACTTATCTGAACTAACGACATGATCACTATCACTAGATATAAAGAACATGTTGACTTTCATTCGGTGCTGTTCACTGACAGTAACAAAAAAAGTGTCGTAACGTTATAAGCATAATGCATTGAACTGAATAGGTGCATTATGTAGCCTCATAACGAGGCCTCTCAAATTCAGAAAATTGCATTAAACTAAAATCGGAAGACATTGTTATCTTTGTTAGACCATAGGGTCGTTGTCATATAAATGCTGTAACGAAATTCGAAGTGTAAATATACAAACTTTATGTTGAAAGTGTAACCGCGACCGTTTCCCATAGGAATGAATGTAAAACATACCCTCCAAAACGAGACCTCCCGAAATTCAGAAAAATTACTAAATTGATATCAGGCACCGTTATTACCATTGGTAGATCATAGGGTAGCTGTGATATAAATGCTGTGACGAAATTCGAAGTGTAAATATACAAACTTTATGTTGAAAGTGTAACCGCGATGTCCATTGAAATGCATTGAAATGAATGAAGCACAGAACAAGTAGTCCCCAAAGTGACGTCATCACCGAATTGCGTACAAAAAACCCGCTAATGCTAAAAACATTTTTAAAAAATGATATACATATATTGAGTGCTTTATGACATTTTTAAAAAATGATATACATATATTGAGTGCTTTATGTACCCATTAATCAACAGTGGTGGTTAACCTGCAACACAGGCTTTAAGTTGGGTAATGTGGGTCTGGCTCGTCAGGCTAGGGAAAATAATAGGCGGTGGGCCGAAGCCGCGTATCTGTTCAACTTTGAAAAATGAGAGATGGATTACTTGTTTTTCTACTATTCAGTAGGATACATTTATTTTAAACGATATGCCACTTGTTGCCACTGACGTTCGTGACGCAGAAACTAGAAATATTAGTTTTATTAACTATTAGTGGTACAGGCGAACGCTGTGGTCCCCAATGTCAATCTACCAATAGCATAATACAATACTGACATACGAATATTACAAGCCTATCAGATTTGGCTATACGAATCAGCTGTTGGACAACAACATACACACTTTTTTAGCAGCCGTCCGATATGGCTACCTTAGTATGGACATCGCCGAAGAGGATTGGTTTTGTGGGGTAAGTATCTTTGATATAGCCTATTATATATTTATCCCGTGTTGGTTTCGTAGACAGCGATGGTCAAATGTGTTTTGTCAATGTAACGGCAATCTTAGTTAATTTAGGTTTGCGTTCTTGGTAGGCTAATGCTTGTTGCTAGCTTGTCGAGCTAAAACTGTCTAGGTACATTGATTTTGAACAAAACGTGTACAAAACGTCTGCGATTACCTTAAAATGCAGTTGTTGTTAACACGGAACGATCTATTTTGTTACAGTGCCTGTTAACTTCCTTAAAATTGGCAGGCTGTATTGACAAGATGGCTATATAATTGGCACATACGGTAGGCTATGTGCAGTATAGAACTTTTGACGTAAGTGACAGTCTTACAAATTAAGTAGCAGTGCTTAACTTTGTCAGTGTTGCATGCATGAAGAGACATTGTAAAAAAGATTTAATTAAAACATTTAATTAACAAATATTTGATAACCAAATAAACAGAGCTGATAGTTCAAGAGGTGAACATCATTCAGGAGAATGCCACTCTAGTCATTGCTTTACCTGTTCTCACACATTGAGCACTGGCATAGGTCTGTACATGGCAGATCTTTTGCATGTACATCTACCCTTAGTACATTTTTTTTGTAAGTGCCAGTACAGCCTCTGGACCTGGTGGCAGTGACATCCACTACACTTCGTAGCCATCTCCAGCCAACTTACACCCATGGCTTCGGCGGTGTACTGCAACCTGATCACTTGCCCGCTGAATATGTTTGTGCAAGCAGTCTTTATTTGGAGGTAAGTCCCTCTCTGAACATTTTCCTGCCTTAAAAAGTTTGGCCCTTGCAATGTTCAGTTATTTACAGTCTTCCTGTTCATACAGGTGAAGCCCGTCAGTGTTTAACAAAGGTCTGAAGATGGGGGTGAAGCTAACTCCTAGGTCTTGGAACAGACGCAAGTACTCTACAAACTAGTTTCTTAAAGCAACACCAAAGAGTTTTTTTGTACCTTAATATAATGCAACACTGTAAACAAACACCTGTGTCCAACGTGAAATGTGGAATATTTGGGTAATTTTTAGGCTTTTGAACTCTTTACTCAACTTGATGGAAAAAAAGGCTGTAGGCTAAATTAAACAAGTATGGGTGTAGAAGTAACGTTTACAGCATAATGTATGATGGTTGTTCTGTTTCTTTGAACTAACACTAATAAACGTTTTCCATACATTTTGGAATTTGTATTTCGTGCAAGTTTTATACATCCATCACGTCATGAAAAAGTCAGGTAGTAGGCTCTTTAGGCACATGGTACCTACATCATCTACAACCATGAACAGCTGCATGCCTGTAGTGGAAGTTGATAATAAGCCAATAATACCAAATATCAATAAGCCCATTTACAGCTTTAAATTGGGATAAATTCATTCAGTGTTTCTCTGGAAAGACCTTGCCTGTAAAGAGTGTTGTTGCAGAAGAGGCAGTGCAGAGATTTAATTTGAACAGCCAGGAATCAACTGCTATTCCAGACAACAGTGGCTACCACAGAGACTGCTACTGCCATTTCACAAATAAAACCAAGATACAAAGACTAGAGCCCAAAAGTGGAGAGATTTATTGAAAGAAAATGTAACCAAAGTTTGCTATCAAAGATAAAACATTAAAATGAATGTTTGTGTTAACGTCAATGTTGAATTCAACTTGCCCTGTAAATGAGAAAATAAATGGCAATTAGTGGCAAATCTCATATTAGGGGACATTTTAAAGCAACACTAAAGCACTTTTATTCTATTTGCTTTGCAAATAACAATGTCCACAGACACGGTAGAGTATGTTGCATGATTTTATGAAAGTATGATGTATTGCGACATTCCGAAGCAAGTCAAATTTGTTTCTTTTCATGCATGCAACACTGACATAAGGTTTAGCACTGCTACTTGATTTGTAACAGTCACTTACGTCAAAAGTTCTATACCGCACATATAGCCTACCGCATGTGGCAAGTAAATAGCCATCTTGTCAATACAGCCTGCCAATTTTAAGGAAGTTAACAGACACTGTAACAAAATGGATCGTTCTGTGTTAACAACAACTGCATTTTAAAGTAATCGCAGACGTCTTGTACACGGAGGAGTTCAAAATCAATGTACCTAAAGACAGTTTTAGCTCGACAAGCTAGCAACAAGCATAAGCCTACCAAGAAGGCAAACCTTAATTAACCAAGATTGCCGTTACATTGACAAAACACATTTGACCATCGCTGTCTACGAAACCAACATGGGATAAATATATAATATAGGACCTATCAAAGATACTTACCCCACAAAACCAATCCTCTTTGGCGATGTCCATGCTCAGGTAGCCATGTCGGACGGCTGCTAAAAAAGTTTGTATGTTGTTGTCCAACAGCTGATTCGTATAGCCAAATCTGATAGGCTTGTCATATTCGTATGTCAGTATCGTACTATGCTATTGGTAGATTGACATGGGCGACCACAGCGTTCGCCTGAACCACTAAGACTTAATAAAACTAATATTTCAAGTTTCTGCGTCACGAACGTCAGTGGCAACAAGTGGCATATCGCTTAAAATAAATGTATCCTACTGAATAGTAAAAAAACAAGTAGTCCATCTCTCGTTTTTCAAAATTGAACAGATATGCGGCTTCGGCCCACCGCCTATAAGTCCCGACAGGGCGAACCGGACCCGACGCGCAGCGGAGGGGTCTAGTTCCGCCCTGAAGGGACTTATTTTCCCATAATGACCGGCGTTCTATACATTATCCCGCTTATTACACGGCTACTTGCCAAAACGAAACAATAAACTCCCCACAATGTGACTCTTTAGCCTACATAGCCTAGGCTATAGCCTATTTGTTACCATTTCATCGTGGCTTTTGCTGAAAAACAAATAGTTTGCACCAGCACATGCTGAACTTGAATCAAACATTCTTTAGAACACAGCTGATCAACCGTCTGCTTTCACTTTTGAATGAAGTTTCAGTCCTTGCGTAGTGATATGAAAGACGTGAAATAGAAGCACAAAGCCCATTTTCCTTGACAGCGGTCTGTTATACTTAGCAACGGTCTGTTATGGAGAATTAGCAGACCACCAAATGTTGGGAAGGCCCATTCAAGTGAATGGAGCATTCTGCAGCATTATGAAGAGCCGTGTAATAACAACAAATAAAAGCAGAAACAATTATGACAAAGTCAACAACAAAAGTGGGAAAAGCCTTCTACACATGCGTCGGTCACTGGGCCATTGACATAGTCAATGGCCGGATCTGGGGGGACTCATTTGGACAATATACTGTAACGTCGGCGCAAAAAGACAGTGTTCGCGTTCTCCCGCGCAGGGGATCCTGGGATACGAGAGCGAACATTTGGGGGGTTTATGTCGTTATTCTCCTTAGTTTTGTGTGCAATGTTAGCGTCTTTATTGTAACATGTTTCCCTTTTAGTTCTCCCTCGTGTGTGATCCTTTTTGTGTGGGAGGCTGCGTCCTCCCCTGTATGTGTAGTGTGTGTGCGTGCTTGACCTGCCCTGTTTGCATTGTGTTCTGTGTCTATCTGTGTCCCGGCTCTCGTTCCCAGTGAATAAACCTTTTGATTGGACAACTGTGTGGTTTGCTATCAAATCGTTACAATACTTACAATTCCCCTCTTGGCAGCAGTACAGTTGATTACATTATTACAGACATTGAAGAAGATAATCTTAGAGCATTCACAGTCAGCCCCCTTACACCACTTTCAGACCATAGCAAAATAACAATTTACTTAAAGCGGAGAGAATTAAATCAAATATTCAGTGAACCTTGTGAAATGACAAAACTAAAAAACATCTTCAAGTGGAAAAAGGAAACCAAATACCTAAAGGCTATCAGCAACCAACACACTTAAAGGAGAATTCCGGTGTGATATTGACCTAAAGTGTGTTGAAACATGATACCGAGTGTGAACGTATGTCTCATAGCCCATCTCGGCTTGTCCCCTGCACTCCAAAATCTGGCGCTAGTTAGCCGATGCTACCAACAGCTTTTTCACTGGTGGTGCTTCGGCATCGGGCTAGCCATGCAAATAAATCACTGTTTTACACCATTTACGAGGCTCAATGTATCTCCACACTTCATTGGTAGACTTCCGAGGGCCCTGATATTTAAAACGAGACATTGAGAACTTTGAAAAAGCACTGGTAGTTTACTTACAAGACGATTTATACAGACAGTATCTTCACGAGGTTTAGCGTTTGCAGCCATCTTGAATTTAGTCATGATAAGTCGAGCGACGAGTAAGAATGAACAGGTATGATAAGGGATCAGATTCCAAAAATAATTCAGTGGAAATGCATGGATTCCAGTTGCTGCTACTGGGCTATGAGACATACGTTCACACTCGGTATCAACACACTTTAGGTCAATATCACACTGGAATTCTCCTTTAAACCTTACTCAATGTGGCTTTAAACAAAATTTACCCCCAGAATTGTGAAGGTATTAATTCACTAGTAAATGATATTACAAATATATTTCATCAATTAGCAATAATGAGCAATATGGAAAGACATCAATCTCCAAATAACAAAACACAACACAATACGGAAAAGTGGTTTGACAAGGAATGTAGAAATTCACGTAAAAAACTACGAACTATTTTCAATCAAAAACACAGGGACCCTAATTACATATCTTCCTCACTAGCTGCCCAAACTACAAGGAAATACGCTCCAACTTCTATCCAAAATGTCAATCTATATATCCAAAATTCTTTGAGATCGAAGATCCTAAGAAAATGAGATATTTATTAGAAGAGGAAGATTGTGCAATACTAGCTGCACACTACATACATACTGTAACTGTGACGGACTGTGACTGCAAGAGGAGTGACCACTGAGCAACGCGCCACACACACACACATGGACACAGTGTATTGATGAAGTGTAACAATGTTTGTAATATTTGTATATGTTTCTTTGTTTATTTTTTTAAAATGATTCATATTATACATTCATTTATAATGATACATTATAATGCATCATATGATTTGCCATGCCAATAAAGCATATTTGATTTGATTTGAATTGAAAGAGAGGAGGAGGAAGAGAGAGAGTGTGTGGAGGGGAAAGAGAGGAGGAGGAAGAGAGAGAGTGTGTGGAGGGGAAGAGGAAGAAGGGAGGGAGAAAAGTGGTTGATAAACAGAGCAGTTGGGGCAGTATTATAATGCATCATATGATTAGCAGAGCAGTTGGGGCAGTATTATAATGCATCATATGATTAGCAGAGCAGTTGGGGCAGTATTATAATGCATCATATGATTAGCAGAGCAGTTGGGGCAGTATTATAATGCATCATATGATTAGCAGAGCAATTGGGGCAGTATTATAATGCATCATATGATTAGCAGAGCAGTTGGGGCAGTATTATAATGCATTATATGATTTGCAGAGCAGTTGGGACAGTAGCAGAGCAGTTGGGGCAGTATTATAATGCATCATATGATTAGCAGAGCAGTTGGGACAGTAGCAGAGCAGTTGGGGCAGTATTATAATGCATCATATGATTAGCAGAGCAGTTGGGACCGTATTATAATGCATCATATGATTAGCAGAGCAGTTGGGGCAGTATTATAATGCATCATATGATTAGCAGAGCAGTTGGGACAGTATTATAATGCATCATATGATTAGCAGAGCAGTTGGGGCAGTAGCAGAGCAGTTGGGGCAGTATTATAATGCATCATATGATTAGCAGAGCAGTTGGGGCAGTATTATAATGCATCATATGATTAGCAGAGCAGTTGGGACAGTATTATAATGCATCATATGATTAGCAGAGCAGTTGGGGCAGTATTATAATGCATCGTATGATTAGCAGAGCAGTTGGGGCAGTAGCAGAGCAGTTGGGGCAGTATTATAATGCATCGTATGATTAGCAGAGCAGTTGGGACAGTATTATAATGCATCATATGATTAGCAGAGCAGTTGGGGCAGTATTATAATGCATCGTATGATTAGCAGAGCAGTTGGGGCAGTAGCAGAGCAGTTGGGGCAGTATTATAATGCATCGTATGATTAGCAGAGCAGTTGGGGCAGTATTATAATGCATCGTATGATTAGCAGAGCAGTTGGGGCAGTAGCAGAGCAGTTGGGGCAGTATTATAATGCATCGTATGATTAGCAGAGCAGTTGGGGCAGTAGCAGAGCAGTTGGGGCAGTAGTCCTCCTTTGTCATATTTAGTCCTCCCTGGACTCTGGCTCTTCTTCCTCGTCAGCGGGACAGGACCGGTGGGGGGGGGGGGGGGGCGGGGGTTAGTTCAAAGAGCCGCTCACTTTCCCTACTGTCCTCCCCGGTCACTTACTCTGATGGATGTGCAAAGCTACGCACAGAGCATCAGCACAGTATCACACACACACACACACACACACACACACACACACACACATCCAGGGGCAATATCATCACACACACACACACACACACATCCAGGGGCAATATCATCACACATACACACACACACACACGCACATCCAGGGGCAATATCATCACACATACACACACACACACACGCACATCCAGAGGCAATATCATCACACACACACACACACACACATCCAGGGGCAATATCATCACACACACACACAAACCCAGGAGCAATATCATCACACATACACACACTCATAAACTGGCAAACACACACAGTCATGACTGAACACACACAGAAACACACATGTACACAAAGAAGCAAACACACACATCCACACACTCACTTCCATACACAAATAATGAGCTGCAAGTAACCCTAGGGGAGATGGAGACAAATTCACCAGCATGAGTGTGCAGGACTGAGCTGCGGTCATATTTTGTACCGCTATGTGGTATATGTGTGTAGTTGGAATAGATATGTCCAAAAGCTAGTATATAAACTAGATATTGTATAGTTAGACAGGGGAAAGTGGGAGTATTGTGCAAACACAGGGGAGGAGAAGTGCTAATAGCGCTTGATTAGGCATTCCCGCATGTGTATGAAAACAGCGCACGTCTGTTTTGCGGTGAAAGACTTGTTAAAAGCAGGTGTAATCCAGTCAATTAGAGAAACTTTTAGAGACAGCTGAATCAGTATTCAGAGCATCGGTTGTGTGTACTATGTCAAAAGCAACCTTAACTTTTGTTTGCCTTTCTAATATCTTATTTTCACTTTCACGACACACTTCCCAATCTGCTAGACTAGGGTATTAAGTCATAGCCTAGTCTACGTGCAGTAAATAGTTCAAGTATTTTAAAGTAGATTAGTAGAACTACTAGGCCTACTCTGTACTGTACAGTATGTCGCTGCTCATTGACATCTTATTATCATGTATGATCACTAAAGTTTGATTCTTTTTAATGTCGCAATTGGCAACGCAATTAGCGTTGTAGAGTGGGCGGAGACGGATGGTGATGAGCGCTGTTTACGTAATGAAGTGACAGCTTAGTAAATTCCCCGTAATATGGCAAAGCACAGCGTTCGCTTTCTGCGCATAGAAAAACTCGGTATTAGCGCTTTCTCTGTACATCCGGCCCTCAGTCTCAGCAGAGAAGAAACAAGCTGCCGCTCTCAGTTCTGTGTGTCGTGGTTCTTTAGTTCTGTGTGTCGTGGTTCCTCAGTTCTGTGTGTCGTGGTTCTTTAGTTCTGTGTGTCGTGGTTCCTCAGTTCTGTGTGTCGTGGTTCCTCAGTTCTGTGTGTCGTGGTTCTTTAGTTCTGTGTGTCGTGGTTCTTTAGTTCTGTGTGTCGTGGCTCCTCAGTGAGTCAGTCAGAAGCAGCAGGCAGACGAGGCTGGGAGGGAGCCCACTGCGTCACCCGGCAGCATTCCCAGAATTCCTGCTCTGTGTTCCCATCCAGTCGCCCACATCTCCCACTTCCTGTCGTATTTATTTGACTTCCTTTCTCTTGAAATATAAAACAACGCTTTGATGTCGTCGTCTAAAATTAATATATCTGTGTAGTCGGATTAGAATCAAACCCAACGGCTCTCCCAAGGAATTGGCCACGTTTTAGAGGTTTCAGCAGAGCAGAGCAGATCTAAGTGTGTGTGTGTGTGTGTCTGTGTGTGTATGAATGAGTGTGTGTTTGAGTGTTTGTGTGTGTGTGTGTGTGAGTGAGAGAGTGTGTGTGTTTGTGTGTGTGCGTGTTTGTGTGTGTATGGGAAATGGCGTCGTTTTAAATGTTAGGGGTTTCAGCAGAGCTGAGTGTGTGTGTGTGTGTGTGGTTGTGTGTGTGTGAGTAAGTGTGTGTGTGAGTAAGTGTGCGTCTGCGCGCGCGTGTGTGTGTGCGTGAGAGAGTGTGTGTTTGTGTTTGTGTGTGTGCGAGTTTGAGTGTGTGTGTGTGTGAGTAAGTGTGCGTGTGTGTGTGTGTGTGAGTGAGTGTGTGCATGAGTGAGTGAGAGAGTGTGTGTGAGTGTTTGTGTGTGTGTGGGAAATGGCATCGTTTTAGAGGTTAGGGGTTTCAGCACAGAGAAGACTAGACTGGAGATGGTGTGTGTGTGTGTGTGCAAAAAAGGTAAGTGTGTGTGTGCGCGTGCGTGCAAAAAAGGTAAGTGTGTGTGTGTGTGTGTGTGTCCGCGTGCGTGCAAAAAAGGTAAGTGTGTGTGTGGGCGTGCGCGTGCGTGCGTGCAAAAAAGTGTAAGGTAAAAGGTAAGTGTCTGTGTGTGTGAGAGAGTGCAGGTATATGTATGTGAGTGTGTAAGAGTTCATATGACTGTGAATTGTGTTTGTGCCTGTGTGTGTGTGTGAGAGAGAGAGTGTGTGTGTTTCGTATGTGTGTGTGTGAGAGAGAGAGCGTGTGTGTTTCGTATGTGTGTGTGTGTGTGTGTGTGTGTGTGTGTGTGTGTGTGTGTGTGTGTGTGTGCCTTGCCTGCTCCGTTCTGCACAACATGAATCTCGTTGCTGTCATAAGACAGGGAGGGGAACAGACTGGGTGTGTGTGTGTGTGTGTGTGTGTGTGTTGCTGTCATGAGACAGGGAGGGGAACAGTTGGCTTTGATAATGCAATTCCAAGCTCACAGTGGGCTCTGAGCAGTAACATTTACTTTAGAGAGCTTTTCTGTTTGCGTGTCAGAGTCCCATCCATCCCAATGGCTGTGAATTACAGTGGAGCTCACGCTGGTCCAACATGAAATGGTGCCTGCAACCGGGAGATCACGTTTCAGGAATCGGCCCTTTCATCCCTTATGAAAGAAACGTGTGCCTCCACTCCAAACTTATGAACGTGGACACCCTCACACACACACACAAACACACACACACACACACACAGAAACACACACACATCCTTCTTCCCCCACACACCTTTACCAAAACAAAAATAATATGAAATAAAAGAGAAGAAAAGTTTATTTGAATCACATTCACAGGGGACCGATGCAGACCCATATGAAGCGGATTTGAAAAAATTATACAAATTTGAAAGATGACCATCCTATTATATTTCTTTAATTATGTACAATGTAATGAACACTATTGAATTATCTGACATTTCTAATGTGTTATATCATGACACCTCCAGAACTTTGTAAGTGTACAGACAGCTTATTAAAAAAGATATAGTTTAGAAAGACTACCGTTCACATATACAGGCAATAGAGGTGGGCGCCATCTTGGAATGAGTCACGTGACAGTTCACAACGTTGGACTGGTTGAATGCATAGGTTGAATCATAGATATTAGAATGCTAGATACCGCATTAACTGTCGAGTTCTATTAGGTGGCATTGTAAACACGGCCGCCATATTGGTGGGGGCAACACCTTTACTGTCTATGGGCAACACTTGCAGGCAATCACAGACACCTGTCTGATGTCCAGTCAGAGTCACCTGCTCCTCCATTGGCCTCCAGTGATTGCTGCCCCCACCAAGATGGCGACGCTATTTACATACGTTCTGGAGCCCAATGCAGTATCTAGCTTTCTAATATCTATGTTCTGGAGCTCAATGCAGTATCTAGCTTTCTAATATCTATGGGTTGAATGCCGTGCAATGTAAGCTGAACTGTCACGTGACTTTTTCCAAAATGGCGCCTGCCTGTATTGCCTGTATATATGAACGGTACTGTCTTTCTAAACTATAGCTTTTTAATAAACTGTGTTTCTAAACTATATCTTCTTTATTAAACTGTCTGTACACTTACAAAGTTCACAATGCTTCGGTTTAAATGTAGGGACTCTCATTATTAGCCGTGGCCCACTGGTTAGCACTCTGGACTTGTAACCGGAGGGTTGCCGGTTCGAGCCCCGACCAGTGGGTCGCGGCTGAAGTGCCCTTGAGCAAGGCACCTAAACCCTCACTGCTCCCCGAGCGCCGCCGTTGTAGCAGGCAGCTCACTGCGCTGGGATTAGTGTGTGCTTCACCTCTCACTGTGTGTACACTGTGTGTTGTTTGTGTTTCACTAATTCACCGATTGGGTTACAGTAAATGCAGAGACCAAATTTCCCTCACGGGATCAAAAAAGTATATATACTTACTTATACTTATGTTACCGTCAAAGTGTGGTGCTATTTTGAGCCTTGTTAGTGGTATAGAAATAGCTATTTCTTTTTACTTGACTCTATGCCGTTAATACTAGCGCTATAAGCTAATTAGCGGTTTGCAATAAAAATGGTCACATTCGATTAGCATGAAAACATATCCCAGAGAACAGTCGAACTCTGTACACTTGTGTTATTAACCCCTAGGTTCATTTTGCGCCGGAATTGTCCTTTAATTACCCATGACGACCACATCTCTTAACTGTGTTGCCATGACGACCACATCTCTTAACTGTGTTGCCATTCGTGCGGTCCACATCCAAAGCCTTATATACAGTGTAAGGACCTGTCCTGGACAGTGTCATCACATGATGAATGCATCACTATACAGGACTTGTTGACTAGAGGTCAGTCCAGGTGCAGTTGTTCTCCAGGTCCAGTCATGTCCAGTCATGTTCCGTGTCCAGTCATGTCCAGTCATGTTCCGTGTCCAGTCATGTCCAGTCATGTTCCGTGTCCTGTTCCGTGTCCAGTCATGTCCAGTCATGTTCCGTGTCCAGTCATGTCCAGTCATGTTCCGTGTCCAGTCATGTTCAGTGTCCAGTCATGTCCAGTCATGTTCCGTGTCCAGTCATGTCCAGTCATGTTCCGTGTCCTGTTGTTCTCCAGGTCAGAACTGCCGAAAGGTTTCCCCAAACTGGTCCCTCATGGGGTCTCTTCCAAACATTGTTTATTTTTAAACCCCCTTCTTCTTCATTTAAACAAACAGCCACTTAAGATGTCAGATGAAGCGAGGGAGAGAGGGAGGGAGAGGTGACCCGTGTTATGCAGCTTTTGTTTTTCTTTTTTTGACTCTTTTTTTAACTTTTCTTTTCTTGTTATTTAGGTTCCTTTGTTCCGTGTTATTCCAAGTTATTCCAATATCGTTCCCGACTTGGGGTGTGGGGGGGTGTGTGGTGTGTGTGTGTGGTGTGTGGGAAAAACTCCTGGCGAGGGGGCGGGGAGTGATGCGACCCCCACGGACCGACCCCCCACAAGGACTTCACACTATAATTGGACTGGTGCCACTGGGCCTGCAGGCTCCACAGATCAATGACCAGCGTCAGCAGTATGCACACACACCCCAAACACACACACACATACACACACACGCACATACACATGCACACAGAGACACACACAAGCACACACACACACCCCAAACACACACACACATACATACACACACACACCCACGCACACACATACACACGCACACACATACACACGCATACACATGCACACAGAAACACACACACACCCCAAACACACACCCCATACACACACACACACCCACATACACACGCACACACATCCACGCACACACATCCACACACACACACATGAACGCACAGACACACACATGCACACAGAGACACACACAAGCACACACACACCCCATACACACATACACCCACGCACACACATACACACGCACACATACACAGAGAGACACACACACGCACACACATACACACACACACACATGAACGCACAGACACACACATGAACGCACACACACATGCACACAGAGACACACACAAGCACACACACACCCCAAACACACACCCCATACACACACACACGCACAAACACACACACACGCCCGCACATGAACACACACACATACATACACACACATACATGCACGCACACACTCAACACAAACACAAGCACACACGCACATACACACACACAGACATGCACGCACACACACGCGCGCGCACACACACGAGCGCACACACACACACACAAGCGCGCACACACACACACATACCTTTCCTCTCTCCATCCCACTATCTCTTTTTACCTCCATCTTCCTGGTTTCTATCTCTCTCCCTCTTCTTCTCTTCTTTCCACTGACTCCCTCCCTCCTCTCTTTCACACACACACACACCCACACACACACACACACACCCACACACACACACACACACACACACACCCACACACACACACCCAGGGTGGAGTTCCCAGTATGGCTGCCGCCAGACAGGCGCTGAGAGTTATCCAGGGTCAGTGTGAGTCTCCCCTGGTCTTATACAGACCTCATAATACTCACACACACACACATATTCACACACATACATATACACACACATATACACACACACACACACATATACACACACATACATATACACACACATATACACACACACATACATATACACACACATATACACACACACACACATATACACACACATACATATACACACACATCAGGGCTGTACGTTAACTTTTTTTGCAAGTAGCACTGGTGCTATAGAGGTTAAAAGTTTTGTAGCACCAGCCACAAATTCTGTAGCATCGATATAAAACCTCCAAAATCTCTAAAAACAATCAGTTCATCACAGTTCATCAATTGTGGTTGGGATCTAGGACCTACTGCAACTGGATTGATAAAAGCCGGTCATGTAGTTG
>NW_027468620.1:39689830-39694830 GCF_046254945.1 Alosa pseudoharengus | reverse complement strand
ACTGAGCTGCTTCACCTATAATCTGCATATTTTAGCTACATAGAACATTTGCACTACCACCAATGCACACACTACCATAGCGCACACACACACACACACACTCTCTACCATAGCACACACACACACACTCTCTACCATAGCACCGTATCATGGTCAATGCACACACACACACACACACACACTCTCTACCATAGCACAGTATCATGGTCAATACACACACACACACTCACACTCTCTACCATAGCACAGTATCATGGTCAATACACACACACACACAGACACACTCTACCATAGCACCTTATCGTGGTCAATGCACACACACACACACTCTACCATAGCACCTTATCATGGTCAATGCACACACACACACACACACACACACACACACACACACACACACACACACTCTACCATAGC
The DNA here is from genome assembly GCF_046254945.1 of Alosa pseudoharengus. Lineage (NCBI taxonomy): Eukaryota > Metazoa > Chordata > Actinopteri > Clupeiformes > Clupeidae > Alosa > Alosa pseudoharengus. Next base: position 39,694,413 of record NW_027468620.1, on the reverse strand, counting down.
ACCTTATCATGGTCAATGCACACACACACACACACACACACACACACTCACACACTCTACCATAGCACCTTATCATGGTTAATCCACACACACTCACACACACACACACACACACACTCACACTCTACCATAGCACCTTATCATGGTCAATGCACATACACTCACACACACACACACACACACACACACACTCTACCATAGCACCTTATCATGGTCAATGCACACACACTCACACACACACACACACACACACACACACACACACACACACTCTACCATAGCACCTTATCATGGTCAATGCACACACACACACACACACACTCTACCATAGCACCTTATCATGGTCAATGCACACACACTCACACACACACACACACACACTCTCTATCATAGCACCTTATCACGGTCAATGCACACACACACACACACTCTCTACCATAGCACCGTATCATGGTCAATGCACACACTCACACACACACACACACACTCTAACATAGCACCTTATCATGGTCAATGCACACACTCACACACACACACACACACATACTCTACCATAGCACCTTATCATGGTCAATACACACACTCACACACACACACACACACACACATACACTCTACCATAGCACCTTATCATGGTCAATACACACACTCACACACACATACTGTACACACACACACACACACTCTACCATAGCACCTTATCATGGTCAATACACACAATCACACACACATACACACACACACACACACTCTACCATAGCACCTTGTCATGGTCAAATAAAGAGTAAGGACAACCTAGAGATCTACAGAACCCTGAACAGAAATGACTGTATACATACAACACTGACAAAATACAGAATCAGTGACCATAGCAACACATAGAAACAGAATCAGTGACCATAGCAACACATAGAAACAGAATCAGTGACCATAGCCAGAGCCGGACAGTAATGGAGTACATTTACTTGAGTACAGTACTTTTGAGGGACTACAATTTTGAGGGATCTGTACTTTACTCGAGTAACATTTTTGGGGAGTACTCATGACTTTACTCAAGTACATTTGAGAGGCAAATATTGTACTCTTTACTCCACTACATTTCTATCCATAACCGTGAGTACCCGTTACTTCTTCTAAAAAAAAAAGGAAAAATCTCGGAAACCCTCAATTTGATGTTTCCCTCTCAAACGTGATTGGATTGTGCAGGCACCACTGATTGGGACAGCCTATCAGCAATCACCTTCAGCTTTCCGCCAAAGTCAACTCCATGGTCAGATTTAGATAAGAGACGAAACCATGGACGAAACAAATAGATGAGACGCAGCAGGTCCATCCCGGGAATGTGCCAACCTATTTCAATTTTCTGAACAAGTTAATGATAGTTTTCGCTTCAAGTGTTTCAATTAAAAAATAGTATTTTGTATTTTAAATACATGTATTAGAAATACTGCTTATCCCTGGCAACATGGTAAAAAGATGAAAATGACTTGATTTTACTTTCAATTCCTTTTACATTCTCCAAGGTATTAACATTAACATTTTTCATAACTCCATGTAGGACGTTTCTGTACATAAATGTAAGCACTGTGGCAGTAGTAATGCAATATTTAGAAAATGTAGGCTACTCTTGTACTCTTGATACTCAAGTACTTTTAAAAACAAGTACTTCAGTACTTTTACTTAAGTAGACATCTGACTGTTGTACTTTTACTTGTACTTGAGTAAATATTTAGCAAAGGGTATCTGTACTTTTACTCAAGTAATGAAGCTGTGTACTCTGTCCACCTCTGACCATAGCAACACATAGAAACAGAATCAGTGACCATAGCAACACATAGAAACAGAATCAGTGACCATAGCAACACATAAAAATGGGCAGACATAAACAAACATATGGTGCCTAAACATATGAGAAACTGTAGTTTCTGTATAAATTATAAAGAAAACGAGGAACATTTCCTGTTTAACTGTATTAGATATGCATCTATAAGGGAAACGTTTTTTGCTGAATTCAAAAAAACATATAACAAATTCTGTGAGGTGGACTGTGCCATGATGCGGTATCAGAGTTTTAAAAAGGCATGCAGAGCATGTGTGATGATGGTGGAGGCTATTGTCCCATGTATAACGATACCAGTAGTATTAAATGGTTCCTAGAGTGGTCCTATTGTGAATGTGGATAATACAGTGTATTTTAAATGTTTAAATTCATTTCCTTTCATTATTTATTTTCCTTTCATTATTTAATTTGATCTTTATACCAATATTAATGTAAAGTTGATTATTAACAACAATGCTTTGGCAACAATGTGTCAGAGGGAGAGTAACCAACCCCAACTCAACCCTATTTTATATGTGTCCAACACAACCCTATTTCATACAGCCAATGTGTCCAACACAACCCTATTTCATACAGCCAATGTGTCCAACACAACCCTATTTTATATGTGTCCAACACAACCCTATTTCATACAGCCAATGTGTCCAACACAACCCTATTTTATATGTGTCCAACACAACCCTATTTTATATGTGTCCAACACAACCCTATTTTATATGTGTCCAACTCAACCCTATTTTATACAGCCAATGTGTCCAACACAACCCTATTTTATATGTGTCCAACACAACCCTATTTTATATGTGTCCAACACAACCCTATTTCATACAGCCTATGTGTCCAACTCAACCCTATTTCATACAGCCAATGTGTCCAACACAACCCTATTTCATACAGCCAATGTGTCCAACTCAACCCTATTTCATACAGCCAATGTGTCCAACACAACCCTATTTTATATGTGTCCAACACAACCCTATTTCATACAGCCAATGTGTCCAACACAACCCTATTTTATATGTGTCCAACACAACCCTATTTTATATGTGTCCAACACAACCCTATTTTATATGTGTCCAACTCAACCCTATTTCATACAGCCAATGTGTCCAACACAACCCTATTTTATATGTGTCCAACTCAACCCTATTTCATACAGCCAATGTGTCCAACACAACCCTATTTTATATGTGTCCAACACAACCCTATTTCATACAGCCAATGTGTCCAACACAACCCTATTTTATATGTGTCCAACACAACCCTATTTTATATGTGTCCAACTCAACCCTATTTCATACAGCCAATGTGTCCAACACAACCCTATTTTATATGTGTCCAACTCAACCCTATTTCATACAGCCAATGTGTCCAACACAACCCTATTTTATATGTGTCCAACACAACCCTATTTCATACAGCCAATGTGTCCAACACAACCCTATTTTATATGTGTCCAACACAACCCTATTTCATACAGCCAATGTGTCCAACACAACCCTATTTTATATGTGTCCAACACAACCCTATTTCATACAGCCTATGTGTCCAACACAACCCTATTTTATATGTGTCCAACACAACCCTATTTAATATCCATCACAACATTAAATATCCATCCTATATAGCAATAATAGAACTTCATTTTCAGTGCAGGTTACAGTAGGTGCATCTACACTGAATTTCAGCTTAACATTTCCAGTACAGTGAAGCATATCATTTAACCATTAGCTTCCTCATTGGTTTTGACATGTCAGAGGTAGCCTAGGCCAATCTACAACTACGTGTCACCTAACGGTGCGAAGCAATGATGGTCTCGTCAGCTAGTTTTACTTAATAAATTAAACGGAACTTAACCCTTAGAACTCGATTGACGCAAAGTGTGTCAAAAAACACACCCTTTCTTCTCTTACACTGCTCCGCAACTGTTCATCGCAGCGAGATGAAACCTTTATTGTGTGACAGAGCACACAACGAGACTACGCACTTGTCTGTACGTTAAAGTATGAAAATTTTAAAAAATCATGAAATGAAATCAAATTGCATCATATTTACAGTCTATACCTCTCTGCGTTCACCTGCACACACATTACTCTCGTTTGAATTACTCGCGGACCCGTGATCGCATAGATATGCCACGCATGTCAGATGAAAGAGGAGACACAGAGCTATCATTTTGGTACCAAGTACATCCTTCTGGTTTATACAACAGACGAAGTGACAGCAAAATAATAACTTCATATAGCTGGACTTACCCCACGTTTTTGTCTGTTTTTGTGGCAAAGCATGTTTATAATCTAACGCTATTGTGTGTTTCTCTATGGCAAAGCATGTTGATAATCTGCTTTTGAGATCCTAGCAAATTCCTGCATTGGCATCCAATTCAAGGCTCACATTGCATCCCAATTTGTACAACAAAGAAACACCTTTTTGCCTTTACTTTGTTCATGGTAATGCAGTAAAAAGTTGAAAATCATTATGAGTGCATACACCATAGGCACGCAGGCTAACAAGCAACCTCGGGTCAAGTCAGGTCAGATCAGTTCGTGTCACAGATATGGAGCGCAGAAAGGTCATTTTTCATCACTAAATAAAAAATGGCATTTATTTCCGTAAATCACACACCACATATTTCTGTAAATTGCTTGTATTTCTTTTTTCTGGATTGTTCATTTCATTTTCATGTTTTTCTTTCATCTGCGATAATTCATTTTTTAGTCTTACTCTTCCTCGCTATCTTCTT
>NW_027468620.1:39682330-39684830 GCF_046254945.1 Alosa pseudoharengus | reverse complement strand
TGTCATGTCATGCATATGCATTCATGGGAGGATCCAGGGGAAAGTGGGAGTTTAGCGTAAAAAGATGGGAGGGGAAGAGTAAAGAGCGCCTAGTTATGTATTCTGCGGTATGTACAAAGACTGCTCCTGAAAGCGCACGTCTATTCTGCGCCTAAATACTTGCGCCTTGTAAAAGCAGGTGTTAATCCAAATTGAAGTTCAATGCTTCAATAAGAGAACCTTTCAAAGACAACAGAATCGCTATTTAGAGCACCAGTTTTGCAAGTCTTTGTAGGCTACTATCAAAAGCAACATTAACTTTCGTTGGCCTTTCGAATGTCTTACTTTCACTTTCACGTCATTCACTTAAACTTTCCTACTTGCTAGATTTGTCCATTCTTCCATAGCCTACGTTCACAAGTAGTTTGAGTAGAACTACTGATCTTCATTATCTCCCTGCTCGTTGACATCTTATCATCTATGGTATTATTTCATGATCGCTAAACGTTTGATTCTTTTTAATGTTGTCATCAGTTAACTTCATTCAACTGCGCTTGTAGGCTCTGCCATTCAGTTGTGGACGTTCGTAAATTGCGTTTATGGGCGGAGAGAGGCAGAGAAAGGCGCAGTTTACACCAAGGATTGAACGATTGATAAATACGACGGAAACTTGGGTCTGTCAGCGTTCGCAGTCTGCGGTTTGTCCATGGCGCTGATAACTTTACGTTCGCAAATGTACGTACATCTGGCCCTCACTCTCTTGAGCACCTTACCATGCACACAGAACTACAGGCCAGTCCCGGCCCTGTCACTGCAAGCGTCTCATGCTTGATCACCCTCAAGTACACTGGATTTTTTTTATTTAATTTATATAGTATATTTAATATTTAGCTTTGTTAGTTTTTCTTATCTTCTACTGTCTCTATTGTACAGTGGAGTTTGGTTATATGTTTATACTTATACTTATATTTACCATTTCTGCTGTAAGTGCATGTTGTGTGTGATGTCTGTATGCAACTGAGACCCTTGATTTCCCCTTGGGGATCAAAAAAGTATCTATCTATCTATCTATCTATCTATCTATCTATCTATCCATCTATCTATCTAACATTTATACCAAACATTTCATGAATGTAGAAGACAGAACGACGACAACTTGTCAAAATAAAAGTCCAACAATCGCAGCGTTAGTAAATCTGGCCCTGACTCTCCACTCTGGTCATTTCTTCAGCAGAACCGTCAGCTGAAGCATCATGTGGACCCCAAACAACCAGCAGAACCAAAACCCTCCGCAGAACCAAAACCTTTAGCAGAACCAGGAACCAAAACCCTTAGCAGAACCAAAACCTTTAGCAGAACCAAAACCTTTAAGCAGAACCAAGAACCAAAACCCTCAGCAGAACCAAAACCTTCTTGGAGAAACACAGACATGATCAACCAGATGTGTCAGAACTCAATATTATCTAAGCAGCCATGAGATAAATGCTCAACACCACACACACACACACACACACACACACACACACACACACACACACACACAAGGTATATGCTCAACACCACACACACACACACACACACACACACATACACTGTGGAGAAGCATGAGATAAATGCTCACACACACACACACACACACACACACACACACACACACACACATGAGATAAAGGCTCAACACCAGAGGACAATCACACTATATTACATTTAGCAGACACTCTCAGAGGACAATCAAGTGGTTGAGTTTCAGGCTACTCAGAACCCCTCTGAACCAATCAGAACCACTCGGAACCAATCAGAACCAATCAGAACCCCTCTGAACCAATCAAAACCAATCAGAATAATTCAGAACCAATCAGAATCATTGGGAACCATAGCCTAGAAATCTAAACGCACCCAAGTGGCAGCAAATGTCATTTTCAGCGGGGGTAGTCAAACAACTCTCCGTTGTCTTGCGAGCTGGATAAACCAAACTTCGGTCAGGCCAATCACATCGTGTATAGAGTCGGTGGGTGGTCTTAACATAATGACGGCAGAGTTGCCAAGTAGAATTCTCTGCTACTTGGAAACAAAGCTGATGGATGCTGCTGCTGGTGAATAGCAAAGTGCTTTTAGGCAAGTCCCTCCACACGGCGGCCATATTGCAACGCTTGTTGGGCACTCATCTATTTCGGCAGAACTGTGCGTGCGCAAGGCTTCACGACACCAATCTTGCTCCAGCGGCGTTCACAACACATGATTGGCACGATGTCTTCACAACACACCATATGATTGGCTCAATGTATTCACATGTCGACGTTTTGCCGCGGAAGGGGTGGGATATGTATAGACAACGGCCATATTGGCGTGACAAACTAGCCCCATGCATTTCTATGGAGCATTTTTTGAGTGCTGTGTCTCCACATTAGAAAGTCTCTGTGAATCGAGTTAGGCTTTTTTTAAGTTGGCAAAAGTTTGATCAACTAGCCAACTAGCTCCGCTGATGAGAAAGCGCATGGGAATCATGAGTTGTAGCGCTATC
>NW_027468620.1:39672330-39677330 GCF_046254945.1 Alosa pseudoharengus | reverse complement strand
TGTGTTTAGAGTGTGTGTGTTTAGAGACACTGTGTGTGTGTTTAACAGGCCTCTGCGGTCCACAGGTTTAAAAAAGGAGGCACAGAAAAGCATTGTAGTGGGTGTGTGTGTGTGTGCGTGTGTGTGTGTGTGTGTGTGTATGAAAAGCATTGAAGTGGGTGGTTTGTAAGGTGTGATTTCAAGGTGTGTTTTTAGGTGTGAGCTAGTAGATGTTTTCTCTCTGTCTTTCTCTTACACACGCACACACACACACACGCACACGCACACACAATGTTGTTCATGTGCATTACATTAGTTATGCTCTGAATTTTGACGTTTGCCCTGAATATTGAAGAAAATCAATGCAATGTAATGAAATACAATTTTTTGCCAATAAATAGAATAAGGCTATGGCTACCCAATTGATTATTTACAGGTTGCATGAGCAACAGTAACCGTAGTAACAGTGACTTCTGCCTGAGCACAGAGTGCATCTGGTCTGGTGTGTGTGTGTGTGTGTGAGTGTGTGTGTGTGTGTGTGAGCGTATCTGGTCTTTTCTAAAATGCAATTTGAGAGTGAGAGTTAGAGTGAGGCCTAGTCCACACGTACCAAAACAATCTTTTTTCCCACCGTCTTCCCTGGAATCGTTTTAAGAACATTTGCGTCCAAACGGACCCATCTCATCAGGACTCAACATGGTACTTCATATTCCAGGCCTATAGGTGGCGCTGTTTCTGTTTTCATATTCCAGGCCTATAGGTGGCGCTGTTTCTGTTTTCATATTCCAGGCCTATAGGTGGCGCTGTTTCTGTTCTCAACACGGTACTTCATATTCCAGGCCTATAGGTGGCGCTGTTTCTGTTCTCAACACGGCACTTCATATTCCAGGCCTATAGGCACTACGTAGAAATTCATTTAAACTTACATCGCACTTCCCTAATAACTTCTGACTACAGTGGGCAGTGCTTCGACTTGGCCAGCTGCCCTTGCGCGGGATCACGCGGCATCACGTGACTTTAATTTTTTATTTTTCCTGTGACACTGCAACGACGCTGCAACAACCGGCAGAGGTCTCAAGTGAGCAGGGTGTCTCGTAAAATGAAATGGAGCTGGAAAACCCTACACAGACTTCACTACAGACTTTAGCAGACTGGTTTAGAAATAATTGAATAGCCAGAAATATGCTTGCCCTGCCCTAATAAAGAAATATTTGGTTAACTGCGAGTGAATCCCATTTGCAGCCGTAGAAGAAACGCAGGACAAATGAAACATTCCGGTTTTCTCCAGGTGCAACGATGATAGACAGACATCATTTGGACAAAATATAGAGCATATTAACCTCCGTTGCTCAGCCAAATGCCTTCCTGTTACGTCCTGTTATCACGGAGTTACAGGCGATAAACTATTTTTGATGGTCACAAGTTTACTTCATTAGCGGTTTATTTTTTTGATTATTAAAGAGTGTTTTTCATTTAAAGGTTTGACTTCGTGCTTATTCAGAAGAGCATTTAGTGCTCTCCCCAATCCCAGACGTTCACATTGCATGTTTGTTTGTAATGGATGCAACCGTGAGATACGCGTTTGACGGCAATGAGTTGTTAACAGACATGAACCAAGACATATAGCCCAGCAGCAATCTAGGGACTGTTCGTTATTTATTGAAGGGGCCACCGGAGGAATTTTGAGTGCTTCAGTCAAAAGTTGCATGACCCTCCCTTGCCTGCTAGAAATTGTTCAATGACCCTCCGACAGAATTGTTAAAAAAGACATGCTCTCCCCTGCCAATTATCGCATGTCTTCCGCCCGCGCTGCTTTGCGCCACAGCCACACACTGTGATAACGTTCTTAAATCAATCTTTCCCGTGTGCTTGCATGCTACCAGTCCTTCCTTTTCAAATGTGTTGCGCCTGTTTGCACAATTTCACAAATAATCATATGTGGTTAATAATATGACAAATAATTCCTGTGCACGGGGACCGAAACAATGCATGCCAACTTTTTCCGTGTTCCCCCGCTGTCTTGCCATTTTAATGTTTTCCCGTAGAATATTCCATATTTTAATACTCTCATAACAGCCCTGCCATCGGGCCTGTCTCTGTGTTGCCCTGTTGCTACCCCTTGCCCTTCCAACGAAACAGATGTCTTCAAATCATCGTTTTCCTTGCTTGAAGGCGAACTTAGAGTGATGTTAACCTATTTAAGTTTAACGGCGTGATTGTGGTGAGAGCACAATTCATTGGCGCTTGCATGTTCGGCCGTATGTCTACGTGCGCACCTGAGGCTACTCAGCTACTAGAGAAATAATTTCCCCTGTTTGTATGTTCACTCCAAGTTGGCCTACCATAACTTACCAACTCTGCACTGTAGACCCTAAACTGGCTATTTATATTTTTCTGTGAAATAAGCAAATGAAATTAGCAAACTTTATGAAGCAGAATTATGCACTAGGCTACTTGGAACGTAACACATTTTTGTTTGTGCAGGAGAGAGAATGACAGCGATTAACAAATTGCACTTGTTGCTGTTTACCAATAAATACTATATATTTTTGCAAACAACAAAAACAGAAAGGATGGAGACAGCAAAGCTAGAGATTGGGCAGGAACAAGGTCAATTGGTAGATATGCTTGTCAAAACGTTAGGAGCTGGATGTGGATGAATGAAGCACAAGTATGCTTTACTAATGTTAAGCATGCATGCTGTTTAACGTTACACGGTATACTAAAAGTAAGCCAAAGGTAAATGTAGCCTTTTTAGGGCTGTGTAAAGTTGACCAAATTACTGTAATATAGGCTGTTAGGCGTGAATAAGGTAGGCTACTTTGTTGCTACAACCCTTCCAACGTTAATGGGACGATGTTGACATTTTCCCGTATTTTGGGTGAGAAACCCGGGGCATCTCCCTTATTTTCAATGTTCAATGTTGACAGCTATGGAACGAAAGAGAACGTAATATGGCGCCAGAAATCACATTCCCTCTGGAGTGCCCATGTCCCTCAGTCCCCTGAGTCTCTACGAAAGCCGCAGCGTGAGGCCTTTATCTGGCTACTCTGCAAGAAAGAAGGAAATGAGGGGTAAACGTGCTGTGCAGAGAGGGGGGCCCGAAGTGTGAAGACTGAGACTGAGAGCTACATGGAGAAATATGCACCAAGGCCACTTTGAAATGTTGCTGTTTTCATGATTACAACATTTGGGTGACCCCCCCTCCTACACTAAAAAAAGTTGGGTGACCCTCCCCTCAACAAAGAATAAAATGACCCTCCCCTATTTTCTTCCGGTGGTCCATTCCATAAATACCGAACGGTCCCCTATCTAAAATAACATACTTAAAGTAGCCTACCATTCATGATATGTTGTCAAATATTGAAGTTGTGGAAAGTTTACGTAACTTAAGCTGTATGTTTCATTCGTCCCCCATGCTGTTTCATTTGTCCCAGCCAGGAGGGATGATTGAAACAAAACACACGTTCAACTTTTCCTTAAATAACTCTTGAACGGTTTTGTTCAGAGCTATACATGCAACTGCATTTGACAAAGGACAGATGTATGTTGCTAGTGACAAAATATTAACTTTCAGTGTTTTACGATATCTTTGTCATGGGGAAGTGTTTTTCCCCATGCATTTATTCTAGGCTACTGTCAGTGACTGCCGTGAGAGAAGCGGGTTCTGTGTTTCGTTCATGTCAGTGACTGACGCAGAGAGAAGAGAGAAGCGGGGTCTGTGTTGCGTTGTGTTGCGTTAATTTATTTTCATTGGGCATGCCGTGCCGTGTCGTCCACAGCTCAGTTCTGACAAAGCTGAAATTACTCCTTTTGAAACAATGAGTGCAGGAAGCGCGTTTGTATGGTTATATTGCTTGACAGGGGGGATCCCAAGCAGCTTCCAGCCATAAGGCTACTTTGAGAACATTTCCTAATTCACCCGACACTAATATTCAAAATGTTGAAACTATTTCGGCATAGCCTATAAGTAGTTTAATTAAATATAATGTTAGTTGTAAACAAACGGGCTACTTGGTGAGGCTTGGCCTCACAGATGCGCTCGTGGCTTGGCAAGAAAAATCTTCACGATATAGGCCTATTAACTGACCGCCCGATTCACGTTGGCTGGGGAGCAGGGGGGGGCCATCAGACATTTGTGCCCAGTTAATCCGGCCCTGCCCACAACAAATCACACCTTCCCACCTCTGACAGCTTAAAAGAAGTCAAGAGGACTCCTAACTCACAGACCTATTCACAAACCGTTTTTTGTGGCATTTTGCCGTGTTTTGAAATCCTATGCGGCTACAGGAGCTTCCAATCGTGAGGAAGCAATTTTGCATTGTAGGCATAACTAACATGCAATAACGCCACCAACAACAACCAAAACTAGGCTACTCATTGTCAACATGTAAATTAAATGTAACATTATTGTGAATCAAATTAAAATGTTCTCTTTTGCAAACTTAGGCATAGGCATAGTAGCCTAACAGATTAATTTAATAATGTTACAAAGATACTACATCAATCCGTATGTTTCATTAGGCTACTAGGCTATTTGTTTTGCCTTACTCTTGATTCATTTAGGCTAGGCCTTTTTATTCAGTTATTCATCATCTTCCGTCCTTGTGTAGCGCACGCATTCTCAGACCTGTCACCTGTCACTCATCATCGTAAGGGAGGTGTTTGGAATCATTCCCGTGTTACAATCATCAGCCAATCAAGGTGGTCACTTCAGTCAAGCTTGTGCATGAGTAATAACGTCATCCATAGCAATGAAGACTCACTCACTCTTAGTCAAAGATTCTAGAGCACTCCGCTCCAGAATCTTTGCTCTTAGTTAAGGAGTTGTCATTTTTCCTTACTAAGAGTTGGTCTGAAAGGCTTTGTGAATAACTTAATCAGATAAACTCCTAGCTAAAATATTTGGTAACACTTTCTATGAAGGTTGTATTTATAACGCCCTATGAATGCATTCATAATGTTTTATAAGGTGTCTATAAAGCATTATAATGCTCATTATTACCATCTATATGTATTCA
>NW_027468620.1:39647330-39664830 GCF_046254945.1 Alosa pseudoharengus | reverse complement strand
GCTGACGCGGGACGGCTATTCCACCGTCGTAGCCACTGACTCCACCACGGCAAGCGCGAGAGGAAGTGCGAGTCTGGCTGTGCTTAATATCACAAACAACACAGCTTTTAGGTTTTTTATATAGTTTTTTTAAACGACAAGAAGAGAACAATAGACATGTCGCCGTGACTCTTTTGAGGCCGACTGAAGGAGCACAGTGTGCCAGCAGATTTGTTTAATAAAAATCCTCTTGATGTTTTCTTCTTCAGTTGGATTTCCCCGAAAAATACAGATTATTTTGCGTGCGTGTGTGTAATGCTCACGCCTTTGTAGTTTTTATATAAAACGGGCCTATCCTACGACCCAGTGTAAAGATAATGTAGGCCTACCTGCTAAACTTTTCAACAAAACGGATGACAAAATTTGTTCAGGTAATTTACCAGTTTTTAGTAATCCGTTTCCCTCTAGTCTAACAATGATGATCAATGCGCCGACAACAGACTATGGACCAATAACCTAATGCACAGAGACTACGGACCAATAACCTAATGCACAGAGACTACGGACCAATAACTTAAGGCACAGAGACTACGGACCAATAACCTAATGCACAGAGACTACGGACCAATAACTCAACGCACAGAAGCACAACCGCTGGGTACAGCTGGGTGACCTGCGCAGAACACTCTTACTTTTCCCACTGAGACGAACAAGTCAATAAAAGAAGATATAAGATAAATGAACAACGAACGCGGCTCATTGAATGCGCATGCGTCAGTCATTTTGGAGAAATGCATCACTATGTGATCGCTATGTTCTGGCTTGTTTTCTTTAAATAATATTCCATCCTGATAAGACCAGTGTCCTTAACATATTAAATAATATTCCATCCTGATAAGACCAGTGTCCTTAACATGTTGTCAAGAAGGGTAGCCTACTTCACAAATTGACTTTAAACCTTTCGGGAATAAAAAATAAAATCAAACAATACATCCATTAATATAGCCTAGGCCCTATAGCAAATTTAAAACACAGATGACTAATGCAATTTTAATAAATGAATATAGCCTAGGCCCTATAGCAAATGTAAAACACAAATGACTAATGCAATTTTAATAATTTCTTTGTGCTAAAAGTTGTATTTTGAAACTATTTAATTTGGAACATTAGAACAATTAGAACATTAGAACATTCATTTGGAACATTAGAACAATTAGAACATTAGAACATTCATTTGGAACATTAGAACAATTAAGCGATTTGTCAATTAGGTTGTTATCGTTGTGAGACTGTTCTAGTCATACGTTACTATTGAATTTGAATGGTAAAAAACACGTCTCCCTGCTCAGACTGCAAGAAATGATCTCCAGTCATTTACAGCATTGGAATTTAGATGAGTAACGTGTTTTTCCAACTGGCTTTACTGGCGTAACAAGATGAAACACACACACAAAGTCGATATTCAAATGATCGGACTCTGATTTAGAAAAGACCATATGAAAAGCGAAAAGTTAAGAACGTCAACCTTTGAGTGTATGTATGTGAGTGTGCGCGCGCGTGTGTGTGTGTTTGTAATGCAGAGCGTGTGTGGGAACGCGTTGCCCTCTAGCCATTGCCTTGACATTAAACTCTTTGAGGACAATTGACTAAGTGGAGCTAACTTGCGTTCCTCCCCGAGGTAGCTTCCTTTTTGATCGTGCCGAGGCTGGCGCCTTCCACCACATAACTTGTCTGCCTTATTAAATGCTTTCACTTACGGTGAGCGGTTGCCAGTTGCTCTTCAATAGAGGCCCTTTCAACCTCAAAAGGGCCAAGACAAGCTTAAAATTGCTGTAATGTGCCGTGACTAACTATCATACTTCATTTAGGAGGGAAAGATCATTAATAATGCCTGAGCAATTGTATCTGAACATTTGTAGTAATTTATCTATTATAATTACAAATAAAACTTAATTCTAAATGTAGGCTACACTATTTAAAATACACACTGTTTAATTTACCAACATATAACAGGCACGTATTGTAAGCTGGTCTAAGTAAATTGCAAGCAGGCATAGTGTATACAATTGTATTTTTAAATGTTACAGATTCGTTTTTACTAACAACTGGATGTTGTCTATTTACCCCGTTCGGGACCGGTTCTAAACACTTGTGAGCGCGGCATGTAGACTACCTTCACTGGCCCAAACCCGGTATGGTTTCAATAAGGGTTCAAACGCTAATGAGTGGCGCGGGCCCCCGCGTAGACAGCCCTTTCTCTTAATTGCAACAAAACTTCTCAAATGGCTCTTAGCCTCAGAGACCGAAGCCCCTAAGCAATCAATAAACCACCTCGGCAAGCCATCTATGACCATACACATTTCTTTCAAAATCCCTCTTGACAGGTCTCACAAAACCAGTTCGGCCAATCAAAGCGAGCGTGGGAACAGTCATGTGGTCAAGCCGCCTCTCTGATTGGTAGGCGGTGAGATGAAAGTTAAGTTCACAAAGTATTATAGCTGGGAATCCCATTGAGATGCGGGACTTACGCTGGCGTCACACAGACGCACTCATCCACGACAGTGCCAGGGAAACAAGCACGCCAGTGGACCTTGGTTATCACTTACAGTCTTGTATGGCACCCCTGTCTGGCATGATGAATCCTACGCCGGGGTCACTGTCTCGTGAAGCCAGACTACAGGAGAGGGAGGATACGGAGAAAGAGGGAACTCCGACGCGCGACAAGGGCTCTCTGTCGGGATGTAAGACCAAAGCGTTTAGCCTCCCGTTCAGTGTGGAATCTTTGATTTCGGACAGAGGGACAAGCCGGACTTCCTACTCTTCGAGTGAAGCGGGCATGGTTCTGCCTAAGACTGTTCCCGAGGACCGTCTTCGACTATCTCCTATGGCGCTTTACCCCGACAAGGACTTCCAATCGGACAGCGGTACTAACCTTTCGGACAGCAAGAAAGGCGAGATAGAGGATCTCGCCGAGAAGGGGCAAAACAGTTGGTTTCAGACGCCGTCCTACACTACTCCTCCACGTAGGTCTTTTTTTCTTAAATATAAAAAAGTTTATATTTTGTTAGTCAAGGTAAATTCCATGCCCGACGAAGAGACTGAACTCCAACGCCTGCGTGTTTGTTAGGCTGAATTACAGCCTGCGTAGCGTAATGCGCCGCGGATCGCCCCCGGCTAAAATGTGAGCTCGGTTTGGTTGTCGGAGACCTTCTGTCTACCTGGCAATTATGAACATCTCGAACTCACCCTTCAGCTCTTCATGACATGTTTGCATTCTGAACAGCTGTTAAACTAACCTGAAAGTGCCATTTAAGTTTGCCATTAAAGGCTTGTCATTTCGGCCTTTTGAAGCCTGCTTGAAGTTGAAATGCAGTCTGTACTTAAACGAATCGGACAATTTTATCGCGTATTCTTTATTTGTATATTAATTTCTGTTTATTAACTTTATATGTGTGTATTCAGTTTATGCTCTCTATATTTATGTATTAATTTCAGTTTATGCTCTCTATATTTATGTATTAATTTCAGTTTAAGCTCTATATATTTATGTAATGATTTCTGTTTGCAGTAGTGTATTGATTTCTGTGCTCGTTTCGTATTGTAGGCCACTCCAGCCCGCCTCCCTGCACCCTCAGAAAACACAAGAATAACAGAAAGCCGCGGACCCCTTTCACCACGTCCCAACTGCTGGCTTTGGAGAGAAAGTTTCGTCAAAAACAATACCTCTCCATCGCAGAGAGAGCCGAGTTCTCCAACTCTCTCAACCTCACCGAGACCCAGGTGAAAATATGGTTCCAGAACCGAAGGGCGAAAGCCAAGAGGCTCCAGGAGGCCGAGCTGGAAAAACTAAAACTGGCGACCAAGCCCCTCTTACCCGCATTCGCCTTTCCGTTCCCGCTCGGCACGCACGTCGGCTCGCCAACCCTTTACGGACATTCGAATTCCTTTCCCAGACCATCGTTGCCTGTACCGGGACTCTTTGGTGCACCCGTCACCTATGGAATGTACTATTTGTCTTAAATAGGGAAAGCTGTCCAGGTCCACTAAGTGAGGGAAAGCCATTTTGTGTATTTGTTGTGTATTGTCTGTCTATTCGGACAGTAAAGCATGCTCTTTCGGGCCTGTTATGTCACAATCCTGCCTTAATTTTTTTAAGAGAGCACATTATTTTAGCCAATAAATGGCTCCTATATCAAGCATATTACATTCCGTAAATTGCAGGATTAAAGCAAGTTAAGATTTCCCTCACGGGATCAAAAGAGTATATATACTTATACTTAATCTCAAAAGAGACTGTGCAATGTAGCCTTTGGTAGGCCTTTTAATAGTACGTTCTGGTAGTCAGTGTCAAGATTATATAAATTCATAAATTAATTTCATTCTCGCTGAAACCCTGTCTACATTTAACAGGGACACCATAAATTCAGGTTTTGACACATTAAGCTAATTCCATTTTCATTTGGTCCAAGTAGGCTCGCTCGAGCTGTTGTCATAAAAAGTGTTGAGTGCTGACAGACTGAGCTGTACCGTTAAGAGGCGACCCGCTACAGAGGCCAATGAAGGGGCGCTTGTAAACGCATTTCCCATTCCACAGAAAACGTGACACTTTTAAGTCAAGTTAAAGGTAGCTTTTACAGAGTTGGTGTTTAAACTGAAATTGAGCGTGAAGGAGATGATTGTTGGGGGGGGGGGTCGCTGTTATATGGTTCAAATTCAGGCCCATAACGACTTGTATTATGAACATTTGTGCGATTCAATTATTTTAGAGGACCAAATATTTATCAGCTTGGTACAAAGATACATTTTCTAATTAATTAATAAGACTGCATTATCAGGTGAAATAACTAAACTCTCTAAAGAGATTAGGATACTTCTTTTCTAAACTTCCCACACAGAAGCGCAACATATGTTGCAAAATGTTTCACTCAGTCCTAGGCCTCGAATCCATTACTTGTCCACAGAATGCGCTCTTATAGGAATATGTGTAGGATTTGCTGCCGCAGATCTTGAACTAAATATTAATTTGATTCTTTATAAGGGATTTTGTATATTGTTAATAGGACGGATTTAAACGCCGTTGGAAGCTCTTACGGAGGACGTACTCTTACACGCTTGTATCCATTTTAAAGTTATTGTAGTTTGTTAGTAGGCCTATGGATGAATAACCGCTAGGTTGATATAGTTTTGAAATACAAACTTAATTTCAGATATTTTTGAAAACCACTTTTTTAAAATATTAAAAACAAATGCTGATATTTATATGATGTGTTTACATACGTATTGTGTACATCCATGTATATATAATATTTGTACAGATAAATTAGATACAATGCATTTTGTACAAAACAAATAAACATTTAAAATAAGACGTTGTGTCAATAAGACTATTTTTTATTTTGTGGCTTCATCTATAATGAGAATAGTCGGCAAGAGTCTGCGTAACACACACTCACGTGCTGCACTGACGCCGCAGCTCTCGTCCCGTGCAGCCTACCGCGTTGTCACAGTAACAAGTGTCATTTCTGCCGTTTATTTCCGTTGTAATGTATATGCTTGTTTATCATTGACAAAGCTGCATTATTTTCGTTGTACTCTAATGTATATGCTTGACAAAGCTGCATTTCAGTGGAACACTTTAAACAGGCATCCAACGCACAAACAACAATATTGTTCATATGTAGGCTAAGTAGAGTATGATGATGGTTTACTGTAAAATGTTACTCTAAAACAACAAATTAAACCAAGTAGGCTATTCTCTGTCACCCAAACTGACTTGTTAAAAAACCTGTTAAAACAGTAGGCTATGTGTCGTAAAACCAAATATGTTAGCGAATGTAGCCAAGCCTACCACAACATCGAATCTCTAGACTACATAAAGAGACGGAATGTTGTCTGTTGATTTCCTGTAGACTGAAGGATGTCATCTCCACACAAGTCAGCTCAAAACCTCCCAGAGGGACTCCTTCGTGACCCCAGCCGTTTTAACAGTTTTAAAAATACCAGCAGGCCTACGCAGTATGTGTGCGCCATCGTCTGGAGAAAATATGAACGGCAATTTTCCGTCAACATAAAGCTTACCATCACAAGTTTATGACATGTCAAAACAATTAGTAATACCTGAAATAAATAGTACAAGGAATTGCATATATTTTCATTGAGGTAGTTTATTTGGAAATAATATTCTAAGAAAACCCATCTCTAATTCTATTACCTGAAGAGCATTAATGCATACTGCATTGCTCCTATATCCACTTTTACTTTTTTCGCCCCCTCCCTCTGAATCCTCGGACAGAGCCTTGGCCAAAGCATATGGACTGCGGGACTCTGTGGACACAAGCACATAACGTCCGTCATATTCAGAATCCCTTATAGAAGCTTCATATGACCCTGTGGTCAGCAGGCCTCACCTGGACGTGTAGCGCGGTTTCTGAGACGCGGATGTGAGGGACGGCTCTGCCGTACCGGCCCGAGTCGGACCTCCATCAGATCCAGGGCCTGGGATCTGACCGCAGTCCATGGACTCACAGGTCTCTGCCGACACCATCTCCCCCTGGGTCCTAGCCCCCCCCTCCTCACACACCTCCATGCCCAAGTCCCTCTGCTGCGCTGCGGCCTTCTCCTTCAGCCTGGAACAGAGAGAGGAGAGGAGGCCGGTCACGCAACCCCACGCAGGACTCACTAACAACAGCCTCCACGCCATTTATTTACTTATTTTAATACAGAACACTTATTAATCTAACACACACTCTAATCCAGAACACTTATCTTATGAGAGTATCAGAGTATTAGGGCCACACATGAAGAAAATTTTTTTTTTGCCATGACGAGATTAAACTCGACATGTCGACATTAAACTCGAAATGTCATGTTGACTTTAATCTTGACGTGTCGACTTTAAAGTCGACATGCCGACATTAAACTCGAAATACAGTTTTAAGCTATGCACAACTTCAATATGTGACAGTCATGGATAATAGGCCTAGGCTACTTCATAAAGGTGTTATTTCAGATAGATTGCTGCTGCATCTTGGTGTCTGTTAACTCGTTGCAGTCATTGTGAAGCACGTAACTTGGTTATGGAAATACCGCACTATGCCATTTATATAGCTGGAATCATTTCAAATAGTACAAAATGTTATTTCACTGTTTTTACGTGGGCGAAGCCACCGCACATCCAAATAAGTGCCCTTCATGACCCACAGGCCGTCACTCTCCATAGGTTAACATGGCAAAACTCATTTTTCTAAAACTGCTTTTCCATGTCTTACCTGCATAAAATGTAGTATAAACACAGTTTTGCATCCATTACAAACAAACATGCAAAGTCTGGGATTGGGGAGAGCACTTAGTAGGCCTAGTCTAGGCTACTGAATAAGTATGAAGTCGAACCTTTAGATGAAAAACACTCTTTAATAATACAATAAATAAATAAACCGCTAATGAAGTTTACTTTTGACCATCGAATTTATCACCTGTAACTCCGTGATAAAAGGACGTAACAGGAAAGTATTTGGCTGAACAACGGAGGTTAATATGTTCTATGTTTTGTCCAAATGATGTCTTTCGTTGCTGCACTCGAAGAAAACTGGAATGTTTCATTCATCCTCCTTTTCAATCGTCCAGGTTGTACCCTACTTTGGAGCGGTGGTTCTCTCAAACTAGTTCTGATGGACATGTCAAGATGAAATGTCGAGATCAAAGTCAACATGCTATGTTAACTTTATTCTCAAAATGTTGAGTTTAATGTCGACAAGTCGAGATTGAAGTCAACATGACATTTTAACTTTATTCTCGACATGTCGAGTTTAATCATTTATTAATCTAACACACAATCTAATTCAGAACATTTTTTTAATCTAACACACACTCTAATCCAGAACATTTATTAATCTAACACACACTCTAATCCAGAACACTTATCATTTAACACACTCTTTTATCCTCATGAGTTAGATTTACAAATGCTCTGGATAAGAGTGTGTATTTGATTAATAAAGTACCCATTCAATAACCCATGCTATTCCTGTAGAAAACCTGTAGCCCAATTACATGCCTGCTTTAAAAATAGGATGATGGGGAAAACATCATTACAGCTAAGCCTTCAATAATGAGTACTGAATATGATATTATCATATATTAGTCTATAATTAAACATCATTAGAGCTAAGCATTCAATAATGAATACTGAATATTATTTATATCATAATATAATAAATGTGCAGTGAGCAGAACATGTCTGCATATTAAATTTTTTACAGATCAAAATGACATAAGCCTAACAGCTGTTTTGAGTCAAGGCTATATGTTTAGCCTATTGAGTCAAGGCTATATGTTTAGCCTACTGAATAACTTGATGACAGAGAAGACAACCCATTTTGTGGAATGATGCATCATCATATGAAATTTGCAACGATGTGACATAGAAACAATCTCTGGTGGCCTATTGACACCATGCTCAGTCTGCCACTCGTTGTCTGTAGCTGATCAAAATTACATTAGAGTTAAGACTATATGTTTAGCCTATTGAATACAACTATATGCTTAGCCTATTGAATAATATGCTTAGCCTATTGAATAATATGCTTAGTCTATTGAATAACTAGATGCTAGAGTGGGGAAGTGGAATGATGCATTATGGGAAGTGGAACAATGTGACTCGAAAGCAGTCTCTGGTACCCTAGTGACATCACACTCTGTCTGTAGCCGGTCCTGCTCCATGAGTGGCATTCTGAAACGTCCTTAAATTCAGGACCATTATCGCTTTTTTCAAATTGTCGTCTATTTATTTAAAGTCTAAAGAAAGTCCAAAGTAGCCTGGGCTATTCAAAGTGTCAGTTTATTGCGCATCATGTTTTTTACGTCGTTTTGAATAGCCACTGCCTACTTGTGTTTGGGGGCAGCCGTGGCCTACTGATTAGCATTTCGGACTTGTAACCGGAGGGTTGCCGGTTCAAACCCTGACCAGTAGGAACGGCTGAAGTGCCCTTGAGCAAGGCACCTAACACCTCACTGCTCCCCGAGCGCCGCTGTAGCAGGCAGCGGGATTAGTGTGTGCTTCGGGATTAGTGTGTGGGTATAAACCAATCGCATGCAACAGTGTTAAATAATGATCTGGGTATAAACCAATCGCATGCAGGAGTAGGCTATAGCCAAACTACCTACGCGATATTGGCTGCAAATATCAGAATTAACACGTCATGGTACGGTGTCCGAAACAGTAGGTAGCCTATATAGGCTAAACTGTGTCATAATGTAACATAGGCCTATTGCATCACACGTGTCATAATGTAACGTAGGCCTATTGCATCACACGTGTCATATTGTAATGTAGGCCTATTGCATCACACGTGTCATAATGTAACGTAGGCCTATCACACGTGTCATAACGTAATGTAGGCCTATTGCATCACACGTGTCATAATGTACCATAGGCCTATTGCATCACACGTGTCATAATGTACCATAGGCCTATTGCATCACACGTGTCATAATGTACATAGGCCTATTGTATCACACGTGTCATATTGTAACGTAGGCCTATTGTATCACACGTGTCATATTGTAACGTAGGCCTATCACACGTGTCATAATGTAATGTATGCCTATTGTATCACACATGTCATAATGTGACATAGGCCTATCACACGTGTCATAATGTAACGTAGGCCTATTGTATCACACGTGTCAAAATGTACCATAGGCCTATTGTATCACACGTGTCAGTCATTTGCTGAATTGATATTTGGACTTCAGAGAGGGTTCACTTCATTATTCAAACTATGGTATCGCAATGTGATGATTAAATAGGCCTACCAAACTGCCAACATACATGACATGACATTACCTAAGATTACACTCAGCCTAGGCTAAACATCACACACTGCTGCTGGATAGCTGATCATCGTGACTTGGTGAACAGTGTTTTTCCTGACTGACGCGAGAAGCGAGGTTCCATTCATTCATTTTCATTCGGGGCGTGCCCTGCCGTGCTTCTGTCTGTTAATTTGCAGCAGGCTGTTATCGGATGAAAGAAAAATAAACTGAAAGTTTTCCCGATCAAGATATAGCATACTTCTTAATTTTGGTGTCATAAAATACAGAAGCATAACATTAAATTGCCTAGTAGAGTGTCAATGTAGGCCTACGTGTCGGCGCAAGTGAAACTGACAAACTGAACCTCTCGTGGGTAGGCCAGAAACAACTATATTTAAAACCACGAATTACTGTTCAAACGAGCGATTTGATAGCCTAATCCACTGCACGAAAAAAAAAAAATAGCAACTTGTTATATTTCTAACAGGTGAATATCGTAGCAAATAGTAGCCTATGGCGATGGCAGCTTAAAAAAAAAAAACATTTAATTCACTCATCTCGCTGAAATGAACGTAGAATGTGGCCTGTTGCGCAAAGAAATTAATTAGGCAGATGATCTGCATCTCCGTTAACCGAAAGCTAGTTTTCATCTCTATTGTTGACATGAAACATTATGCAGTTGCAGGTAGCCAGTGTTCACGTCACGGGAGTCAGAAAGAAGCTACCGGCTACTAGCTACTGCGCTACAATTGTGTAGGCTATTTAACAGCCAGAATTTTTTAAAAATGCCCGGGGGAGGCCCTTTTATGATCCACACTACCTCTTACAAAATAGGCCTACTCCAACATCCATCTAGCTCTTGTGAAGTATGAACTTCTACAACACTGCCTATACAATTGTCAGCAGTCAGTAACAGCATAATGTGACTTAATGGCCTGTGTGATTGGGATGTGGATTGCTAATTTATTATGAGTAGGCCTATAGGCTATGGTATGGCTATGGTATGGTATTCTCTCCGATATAAGATAAAGATTTCATCTGCAATGGGAAAAAATGGAACAACATGTAGGCTATGCTTACTTTAGTGCTGGACTTGGACTCGACGTGGATCAATAGTGACTTGACTCGGACTTGACTCGGATGAGTAGTGGACTCGACTCGGACTTGACTTAGAATTTTTTTTTAATGACTTGGACTTGACTCGGACTTGAACACTGGGGAGGCGGGGACAGGCAGGGACTGAACCAGAGCCCGTCTCTGACTGAACTCCATTTTGCTCTCATAGACATGAACTAGGACGACCCATCTTGCTATGCATTAATTATCTTTGGCTATACCATGTTGCTATAGGCTAATGTGCAATAGCTGCAATCTGAATTACAGGCTCAGTCCCTGCCCTGTCATGCTTGATCATCCCTAAGCACACTATGTTGATATTTGATTTAGTTTATATAGTATATTTAGTGTTTAGTATTTTAGTATCATGTTTATCTTCTACTGTCTCTATTGTACAGTGGAGGTTTTTGTATATGTATATGACTTTTTCTGCTGTAAGTGCATGTTGTGTGTGATGTCTGTATGCTACTGAGACTTTGATTTTCCCCTTGGGGATCAATAAAGTATCTATCTATCTATCTATCTATCTATACCATGTTGCTATAGGCTAATGTGCAACAGAATATAGCTATACCATGTTGCTATAGGCTAATGTGCAATAGTGCAATAGAAGATAGCTATACCATGTTGCTATAGGCTAATGTGCTAATGTGCAATAGAAGATAGCTATACCATGTTGCTATAGGCTAATGTGCTAATGTGCAATAGAAGATAGCTATACCATGTTGCTATAGGCTAATGTGCTAATGTGCAATAGAAGATAGCTATACCATGTTGCTATAGGCTATAGGCTAATGTGCTAATGTGCAATAGAAGATAGCTACACCATGTTGCTATAGGCTAATGTGCAATAGAAGATAGCTACACCATGTTGCTATAGGCTAATGTGCAAATGGTTCCAAATATGTATGGAGCTATCGCTTGCCAAAAAACGGAACGACCTCGAAGTATGGCACCCAAACTTAAATCAGGTATAGTTGTGCAATCAACTATTTGATCTAAATCCACTCTCTTCCGTTCATACAGTAAGTGCTCTTTAATTTGGAAAACATTAGGGGCCTGAGGATGGAACCATGCGAGCGCACAAGCGTTTATTCTAACGAGCGCACAAGTGCTTATTCTAACGAGCGCACAAGCGCTTATTCTAAAGCACAGGAGCGCACAAGTGCTTATTCTAAAGCACAGGAGCGCACAAGCACACAAGCGCTTATTCTAAATCATAGGCTACAAATGCATACATAGACCACACCAATTAGGCAACATTATTTCCAACCATGGTTTATCCACAGAACGCATTGTAGCATTTCAATGCATGGCCAACACATATGAAACAAGGCAGACAAACCAATCTTCCTGTGTTGCGGAGTCGTTCATAATACTACAATAGTTGGCCTATTATAGTTATCAGCTATTAACTAGGCTATAAGATCATTTTTGCCATATCAAAGAGTAGGCTATTCCATTGGGATTGCATTAAACGTGATTCAGCACGACTGATATTGAAAATGTAATATCTCGTATGTTTTGCTCAAAACCATATTAGCCTAGGCCCAACTCAGCTTTAACCCAACCTTCAGGCCCTACTCAGCTTTAACCCAACCTTCAGGCCCTACTCAGCTTTAACCCAACCTTCAGGCCCTACTCGGCTTTAACCCAACCTTCAGGCCCTACTCAGCTTTAACCCAACCTTCAGGCCCTACTCAGCTTTAACCCAACCTTCAGGCCCTACTTGGCTTTAACCCAACCTTCAGGCCCTACTTGGCTTTAACCCAACCTTCAGGCCCTACTTGGCTTTAACCCAACCTTCAGGCCCTACTTGACTTTAACCCAACCTTCAGGCCCTACTTTAATCCAACCTTCAGGCCCTACTCAGCTTTAACCCAACCTTCAGGCCCTACTCAGCTTTAACCCAACCTTTCATTAATTGAATCCAACCTGACTCCACCCACTTATTGCGTTTGATGACACCTTCCTGCTGGCAATTCTCTCGTGCAATACTACGCATGCTCTACTCCCAGCCAGAGGCTTCATTTGTGCGTCTCTCAAGGCAAATCCAAAGACAGAATGGCAGGCGTGTACCTTCTGCTCTTCTTGGTCTTGTCAAATCGGAAGTCTGCAGGGTAGCTGTGGGTTTTGATCAGGTGGTCCTTCCTCTGCACACTGGAGCCGAACTTCAGCTCACATCCTTCCACCAGGCACTGATGCTGGGAGGGACCGAAACAGACACAGAGCTCACCACCTGCATGCCCTACAATTACCAGTACCAGCCACAAGATGGCAGTGTTGACAACTAGACAGGGAGGCACCACATAATGGGTTTCTTATGCAGCCTTCTCTCTAGGCTTTCATCGCGTATCCAACAGGGAACCGGGGCAGCCGTGAGCAATGGCCGCACTAGCGGCTCGGCTCCAGGCGTCCGTATTAAACATGCTGTTCTGTTCTGTTTGGAGTTTGTGACAAAAAACAGAGAGAAAAATAGATTTTTTGCCAACGGCATGTTGCGTCTTCCCTGTAAGCAGAGAAGATTTGTGACTACAGTAAACTCTGTAAAAGTGTGCATGATTCACCTTAACTCTGGGGGAGCAGTGATCTGATCCGACTCCCCTGCAGAGATATCTGGTTTTGCTTCCAGGGTGGGAGCAGGCTGGCTCACACCCAGCTCTGAGGGGAGATTACTCCACTCGGCTCTTCAGCTCTGAGGGGAGATTATTACTCCACTCGGCTCTTCAGCTCTGAGGGGAGATTATTACTCTACTCTGCTCCAGGCTTCAAAACTGTACTGGCTGTGTGAGTGACACATCACATCTAGGCAGCCGTGGCCTACTGGTTAGCACTTCGGACCTGTAATCGGAGGGTTGCCGGTTCGAACCCCGACCAGTAGGCACGGCTGAAGTGCCCTTGAGCAAGACACCCAACCCCTCACTGTGGGAACTCTAAGCCCTGTTGAGAGATGTCTACAGATGGAAACATTATTTGGGAAATAACTGTAAGAGTAATAGAGTAAAGTGCACCATGTCCTCCCTCAGCCGTGGGCAGCAGGGTATTTGACCACTTTAATCTGATTTATCATTCTGTTAATGCACTGTGTCTGCATTTATCTTGTCAATACTTCTTCCATCAATATACTAGTGATGTTTAATTAATTATAATGTGATGATACTTGTTGTTCTATCAATATACTACTGATGTTTAATTAATTATATTGTGATGATACAAAGCATCACCACATAACTCCAGGCAGAGTGCAACTGTGACGCAAAGCACCTGCTCCTTATCTCTATCAAGAAAACGTCATACTTCATAATTTATGGAAATAAAAGAAAGGTATGATAACACATGATGGAGTGGGTGGCTGGTTGTCATGGTGATGGTGTGTTTGTTTACCATGCTCTGCTTCTGGGCCATGAGCTGGAACAGCGAGTCATGCCACTCCAGGATGTGAATGTCCAGAAGGCGAGCGGAGGGGAGACAGCGCCTGCATGTGGCGCAGACGTGGCGGTGCAGCGCGCTGTAGTGGTGCTCGTATGCCTCCAGGGACTCAAACAGCTGGCTGCAGCCCGAGATGTGGCAACGGAACTCTCCCACCCTGAGACAGAGGGGAAGGAGGGAGGGGGTCACAACGATCATACTCTACAGGTCACATGTTAGTGCTGTGTGTGTGTGTGTGTGTTTAGTGCACACACCATAGTTGTATTAGCATCTATTAACACATCTCTACCATTAACCATCACAAGGATTCTTTTTCCCTCATGTGTGTGTGTGTGTGTGCGTGTGTGTATGTATGTATGTATGTATGTATGTGTGTGTGTGTGTGTGTGTGTGTGTGTGTGTGTGTGTGTGTGTCTCACTTTGCAGGCTGGGCATCCTCGGCCACACAAGTAGTCAGATCCTGCAAGTACATGTGACGGTGTACATCTCCATCCTGTCAAGATACATCATCATCATCATCATCTCCATCCTGTCAAGATACTACATAGCATGATACTAGCATGATATTCTGACTGTTGAGGACCACAGCATGATATTCTGATTGTTGTGGATCACATGACAGCATGACATTCTGACTAGGGATGGCACGGTTTTTGAAAAATGCTCCGAACCGTGCGGATGGCATGTCACGGTTCGGAGTGTGTGTTCGTCGTACAGTCCTACGGTTCAGGCTAGTTATGGCATGCGCAATTGATTCCCATATGACAATGTGTTTCCCTTTCGCGCGAGAGTAGGAGTATAGTTTTGAGTGCTGCGTGCGACTGGAGTCTTTAGAAATGGCAAGTGCGAGAGACAAAGACTGCCTGGAGTTGCAGGATGCGCCAGCCTCTTATAGGTCTGGTCTGGTGTGTGGGAACATTTCAGATTTGAGGTTACCTATGATGATAGAGGAGTTAAGACGACAGAAAAGACTGCGACTGTGTGCAAACATTGTGCAACACGTGTTCAGTATGCTCTTGGCAACACTTCGAACATGCTAGGTCAGCGGTTCCCAAACTTTTTTCCCCGCGGACCACCTTCTACATCCTGACTCGGCTCGCGAACCCCCACCATCCAACACATAAAAAAGTAACTCATTCTATTGACGCATTCCAGGCATCGTTGTTTAATTAGCCGCACTACATGATAACAATAAAAATGTGCAACTGGTCTATGAGCTCTCACGTTAAAAAAAACAGTGTGGAGAACCACATTCGAATGGTTAGGTAGCATCTCACTGCAGACCACGCACTGTGGCTTTGGGCAGTCTGTTTCCCAATCCACGTGAAGCCTAGGGCTATATGCCTCATCATACTTTCGTTTTCTTCGCGCAGTCTTTTCTGTCTCGTTCTTTCTTTTATCCCCCTGCGCTCCATCTCCACCTTGATTAGTCTGCCCCCCATCCCATTCCATCGTTCCCTGTGTCCTGCTCTGTTTCTCTCGCTTCTCCTCTTCGATCGCTTTAATTAGGCCTTTTGAACAGTGTCCCTGTTTTTAGCCAGTTTTCCATGTTTATACAGCCTTCTACCTAGCCTTACTTCAAGGAAACTAACGCGCCAGATATTCTGGCTGCCCGCAGGAAATCACGTGTAGCCTATTGTGTGTAGCTTATTTTTTAATGAAAACATACCCTATTATAGAGTTTACAAATTATTTCCTTTAATTTTAATTATAACCCCATTAGAAATTATGTATTATTTATGAATTAATTAGATTATTAATTAATTAATCATTTTTAACTCCTTTCCGCCATTGCCCTTTTCATCTCGCGTACCCCCTAGTGGCAGCTCGCGTACCACCTGCTTAAAGTTTCCTCAGACAATAATGTGCTTTATGTGAAGTCAAATTCAGTTTGTGCATTATTACATGATAACTATTCTTTAAATACTCTAGCCTAATTGTGGATGATTAAGCTATATGCTGAAATATGTTTCTGGAGTGTTAAAGATTAAAAGAAAAAATAACAACAAGAACCGTACCGAACCGAAAACCGTGACCCTAAACCGTGATACGAAC
Organism: Alosa pseudoharengus; assembly: GCF_046254945.1. NCBI lineage: Eukaryota > Metazoa > Chordata > Actinopteri > Clupeiformes > Clupeidae > Alosa > Alosa pseudoharengus. Next base: position 39,648,438 of record NW_027468620.1, on the reverse strand, counting down.
TGAACCGTAGATTTTGTGAACCGTGCCACCCCTAATTCTGACTGTTGTGGATGATAGCGTGATATTCTGACTGTTTGCTGCTGGTGTCAATGTTGAAACGCAAGACACATTCTGGACATCATTGCCTTTATAGATAACACCACACCACAGTACCCCTTCTTTCATCTGAGATCTCAGGTCACAAGAAGCCCTTTCACCAAACATTGATCATCTCCTCGCTGATAGGCATGAGATCATCTCACCGATAGGCATGATAGTTAGTTTCACCAGACACTTCATGACAGTCTTCTCAATTTACACAGAACAGTAGACTACTGACAGAGAATACAGTAGGCAGAAAAGTAGAAAGCGAAGTAACGTGACTTACTCGATAATCTGACAAGATAAAATTAGCTGCTAAATATGCACAAAGCAGACTTCAACCTACTTCAAATGAGCTGCAAACATGCACAAAGCAGACTTCAACAACCTACTTCGAAGAACTCATGGTCCTTGCTCAGTCGAATCGTTTGGGGTCTAAAGGTAAACAGTGATTTGCCGTCGGTTCCGACATAGTCGCTGGCGGCGGCGGCTGTTCCTGCTGCTGATGCTGCTGCTCCGGTTCTGGGATGGGTTGGGTCGGTGTCAGACGGCAGTACAGGGACCGCGTCGATGTGTGCCTTCTCTGGGTCAGAATCTAACCACTGGGTCAGATTAGGATGTAGGTCTAACATTACTGCTTTCATTTCATCACGCACTATTCTACATAAAATGTAACGTAGGACACTTAAAACCCATCAAGCTTGCAGGATATCTAGCTCAGTGAGCTGAACATGCGGCTTTAAGCCTCTGCAAAACGACTTCAGACAACTACAGATTTCTTCCGGAACGTTAATGAAACGTCAAGGGAAGGTCCGCTGTAATCTACTCAGGGTCTACAAGTCCACCATGTTAATGTTGTCACAGTGGCGTTTAGCCTGGTGGTGGCTCGCTCATCATAGTATGTTTGGTTTAGCTTGTGTCTTGACTGGTGATTCGCAGAGCAGTGTGAATGACTCATTATGCCGTTCACTGGCAATAGAGACAACGGGATCTGATTCCATGTAGAGTGACAAGTCACTTTTTCGCC
>NW_027468620.1:39632330-39642330 GCF_046254945.1 Alosa pseudoharengus | reverse complement strand
CCGCTCAAGGCCCAGCGCTTCATCGAGCTGGTGGTGGTGATGGACAGCAGCGAGGTGAGACACCCAGGGCCCAATCAGAGACCAGTCAGAGACACCCAGGGGCCAATCAGAGACCAGTCAGAGACACCCAGGGGCCAATCAGAGACCAGTCAGGGACACCCAGGGGCCAATCAGAGACCAGTCAGGGACACCCAGGGCCCAATCAGAGACCAGTCAGGGACACCCAGGGCCCAATCAGAGACCAGTCAGGGACACCCAGGGCCCAATCAGAGACCAGTCAGGGACACCCAGGGCCCAATCAGAGACCAGTCAGGGACACCCAGGGGCCAATCAGAGACCAGTCAGGGATGGCCAGACGCAGCGTCCAGCTCAGCACAGCACCCAGCATCCAGCTAGAGACAGCCAGGGACACCCATGGATCAGCCGACGCCCACATCAGATCACTCTGGTCACAGGGCCAGACGGCCCACTGGAGTAGGGAGTTGTAGTTTGGAGAGGGCCCACTGGAGTAGGGAGTTGTAGTTTAGAGAAGGCCCACTGGAGTAAGGGAGTTATAGTTTTTCAAATGAGCAGCCATTGCCAATGAGAGTGTATGATATGAGAGTGAGTCATATGATAAATATGATGGAGGTCGGATTTGGCCCAGACTGATGTTTTTGTTTTTTTATCTCTCAGTACAAGCATTACAAAACCAAGAAGCAGGTGGAGGAGTTTATCCTGGGAGTGACCAATCATGTTGATAAGGTATGGTCACTATGACGACCATTACTCCACCCTACTGATAACCCTGTCGCCTCGCTTCCCCATACCCCCATAGTGCTGTACCCTAACCCTAACCCTAACCCTGTGTTGTTGCCCCAGCACTACCCTAACCCTGTGTTGTTGCCCCAGCACTACCCTATCCTGTGTTGTTGCCCCACTTCTCTAACGTTGTTGCTGATCTCCTCCGTACCCGCATTCAGCTGTACCAGCCGTTGAACCTGCGCGTGATCCTCGTGGGACTAGAGATCTGGTCCAGGGATCAGATTGTGGTGACCTCAACACCCAGTGACCTGCTCAACCGATTCGTTGAGTGGCAGAGGGACGATCTGAAGAAGCGGAAGAAACACGACAACGCCCAGTTTGTCACGTGAGTCATCTCGCACACACAGAAACACACTCAAAAAACACTGTAGACTCACTTTCCTGGACGTCTAGAACATTAGACTTATTTAAAGGGGCTATTTAAGTTATCAAGTGTCAAGCTAACTTATGTGGTCTTGAACACACCATTATATTCGCTTTAGCACCCTTCAGTTGACTCGGCCTCTTGATGTACATTGTGGTATTACAAAGTATGGTAAGAAGCATAGATGAGGTTAGCTGGTTAGCATGCTAAAGTAGGTGTCATAATCAGGTTAGCTGGTTAGCATGCTAGTTAAGTGGGTGTCATAGGTCAAAGTCAGGTTAGCTGGTTAGCATGCTAAAGTAGGTGTCATAGTCAGGTTAGCTGGGTAGCATGCTAAAGTAGGTGTCATAGTCAAGTTAGCTGGTTAGCATGCTAGTTAAGTGGGTGTCATAGGTCAAAGTCAGGTTAGCATGCTAGTTAAGTGGGTGTCATAGTCAGGTTAGCTGGTTAGCATGCTAGTTAAGTGGGTGTCATAGTCATTTTTTACATCACACCAAATCAGTTATTTCTTCACATTCTGCTGTGTTTAGGTAATTTAAAACAGGAAAGAAGAGCTAGAGGTAGATATGTGAAACTTCATATCAGTCATGGCTCTGAGATAAACACGCACACACACACACAGACACACGCACACACACGCACACGCCCTGGCTCTGAGATATACTTGTAGCGCCACCAAACTCTGCCAGTGTGCATCTTCTGTGTCTGTAAACCCTGTGGCCAGACCATCTCTGGGTCCTAATGCTGTTTGTCTCTGGGTCCTAATGCTGTTTGTCTCTGGGTCCTAATGCTGTTTGTCTCTGGGTCCTAATGGTCCTAATGCTGTTTGTCTCTGGGTCCTAATGCTGTTTGTCTCTGGGTCCTAATGCTGTTTGTCTCTGGGTCCTAATGGTCCTAATGCTGTTTGTCTCTTTCCTGCAGTGCAGTGGATTTTGAAGGCAGCACTGTTGGACTGGCATTTTTGTCAGTCATGTGTTTCGACAAATCAGGTGGCGTAAACCAGGTAAAGTCTGGGTGTTTTATTCTTTATAGCAAACACACTGTAGTCCCCATCACACACTGTAGACCCCATACCTGTGTCCTGTTTGTGAATCAGAAGCACATGAATCTAAAAGTGTCCTGTTTGTGAATCAGAAGCACGTAAATCTAAAGTGTCCTGTTTGTGAATCGGAAGCACGTAAATCTAAAGTGTCCTGTTTGTGAATCGGAAGCATGTGAATCTAAAAGTGTCCTTTCACAGGATCGGCATGATGGTATCCACAGCCTGGCATCCACCATGGCCCACGAGATGGGACACAACCTGGGCATGAGCCACGACAAGGAAGACTGCTACTGCGGCAGAAACGCCAAGAGCTGCGTAATGGCAGACACGATCGGGTAGGTGACACCAAGAGCTGCGTAATGGCAGACACGATCGGGTAGGTGACACCAAGAGCTGCGTAATGGCAGACATGATCGGGTAGGTGGCAGCAGGCACTGTGGGCATGGCACATATGTAAGACTACAGTAGCCTACTGCAGTTACAGCCAGATGCTGCAGGAAGACCTGAGGATGCGCACACACACATATACACACACACGCAATAATGAGGACTACTGCAGTTACAGCCAGGCAGGAGGAGGCATGGAGGCGTGGGAGTGAGGTGTACTGTGTGAGGATCTTGAGCTAGTGTGTACTGTGTGAGGATCTTGAGCTAGTGTGTATTCTATAGGAATCTTGAAGTAGTGTGTATTGCGTATGGATGTTGTTGATGATGTATGTATCGTGCGGTGCACTGGATGTTGTTGATGATGTATGTATCGTGCGGCGACCCTTTGGGTGACCTGCAGCTTTGACTACCCGGAGCGCTTCAGCAGCTGCAGCCAACTGGCCTACAAGACATTCCTGGAGGACTACAACCCCAGCTGCCTGCTCAACAAGCCCCGCCCAGACCAGGTGTTCGGGGCCCCCGTGTGTGGCAACGCCTTCCTGGAGAAGGGGGAGGAGTGTGACTGCGGGACCCCAGAGGTGAGCCTTCAGTCTGCTGTCTGTCCACTTCGCTGTGTGTCTGCCTAACCCATATCTGTAGTATCCTCAGGAGTGCACTAACCCATATCTGTCCTCAGGAGTGCACTAACCCCTATCTGTAGTGTCTTCAGGAGTGCACTAACCCATATCTGTAGTATCCTCAGGAGTGCACTAACCCATATCTGTAGTATCCTCAGGAGTGCACTAACCCCTATCTGTAGTGTCTTCAGGAGTGCACTAACCCCTATCTGTAGTGTCTTCAGGAGTGCACTAACCCATATCTGTCCTCAGGAGTGCACTAACCCCTATCTGTAGTGTCTTCAGGAGTGCACTAACCCATATCTGTCCTCAGGAGTGCACTAACCCATATCTGTAGTATCCTCAGGAGTGCACTAACCCATATCTGTAGTATCCTCAGGAGTGCACTAACCCATATCTGTAGTATTCTCAGGAGTGCACTAACCCATATCTGTAGGGTCTTCAGGAGTGCACTAACCCCTATCTGTAGTGTCTTCAGGAGTGCACTAACCCATATCTGTAGTGTCTTCAGGAGTGCACTAACCCATATCTGTCCTCAGGAGTGCACTAACCCCTATCTGTAGTGTCTTCAGGAGTGCACTAACCCATATCTGTCCTCAGGAGTGCACTAACCCATATCTGTAGTATCCTCAGGAGTGCACTAACCCATATCTGTAGTGTCTTCAGGAGTGCACTAACCCATATCTGTAGTGTCTTCAGGAGTGCACTAACCCATATCTGTCCTCAGGAGTGCACTAACCCCTATCTGTAGTGTCTTCAGCAGTGCACTAACCCATATCTGTCCTCAGGAGTGCACTAACCCCTATCTGTAGTGTCTTCAGGAGTGCACCAACCCCTATCTGTTGTGTCTTCAGGAGTGCACTAACCCATATCTGTAGTGTATTCAGGAGTGCACTAACCCATATCTGTAGTGTCTTCAGGAGTGCACTAACCCATATCTGTAGTATCCTCAGGAGTGCACTAACCCATATCTGTAGTATCCTCAGGAGTGCACTAACCCATATCTGTCCTCAGGAGTGGGGACTAACCCACTAACCCATATCTGTAGTGTCTTCAGGAGTGCACTAACCCATATCTGTAGTGTCTTCAGGAATGCACTAACCCATATCTGTCCTCAGGAGTGGGGACTAACCCACTAACCCATATCTGTAGGGTCTTCAGGAGTGCACTAACCCATATCTGTAGTGTCTTCAGGAGTGCACTAACCCATATCTGTCCTCAGGAGTGCACTAACTCATATCTGTCCTCAGGAGTGCACTAACCCATATCTGTAGTGTCTTCAGGAGTGCACTAACTCATATATGTCCTCAGGAGTGCACTAACCCATATCTGTAGTGTCTTCAGGAGTGTACTAACTCATATCTGTCCTCAGGAGTGCACTAACCCCTATCTGTAGTGTCTTCAGGAGTGCACTAACCCATATCTGTAGTGTCTTCAGGAGTGCACTAACCCATATCTGTAGTATCCTCAGGAGTGCACTAACCCATATCTGTAGTATCCTCAGGAGTGCACTAACCCATATCTGTAGTATCCTCAGGAGTGCACTAACCCATATCTGTAGTATTCTCAGGAGTGCACTAACCCATATCTGTAGGGTCTTCAGGAGTGCACTAACCCCTATCTGTAGTGTCTTCAGGAGTGCACTAACCCATATCTGTAGTGTCTTCAGGAGTGCACTAACCCATATCTGTCCTCAGGAGTGCACTAACCCCTATCTGTAGTGTCTTCAGGAGTGCACTAACCCATATCTGTCCTCAGGAGTGCACTAACCCATATCTGTAGTATCCTCAGGAGTGCACTAACCCATATCTGTAGTGTCTTCAGGAGTGCACTAACCCATATCTGTAGTGTCTTCAGGAGTGCACTAACCCATATCTGTCCTCAGGAGTGCACTAACCCCTATCTGTAGTGTCTTCAGCAGTGCACTAACCCATATCTGTCCTCAGGAGTGCACTAACCCCTATCTGTAGTGTCTTCAGGAGTGCACCAACCCCTATCTGTTGTGTCTTCAGGAGTGCACTAACCCATATCTGTAGTGTATTCAGGAGTGCACTAACCCATATCTGTAGTGTCTTCAGGAGTGCACTAACCCATATCTGTAGTATCCTCAGGAGTGCACTAACCCATATCTGTAGTATCCTCAGGAGTGCACTAACCCATATCTGTCCTCAGGAGTGGGGACTAACCCACTAACCCATATCTGTAGTGTCTTCAGGAGTGCACTAACCCATATCTGTAGTGTCTTCAGGAATGCACTAACCCATATCTGTCCTCAGGAGTGGGGACTAACCCACTAACCCATATCTGTAGGGTCTTCAGGAGTGCACTAACCCATATCTGTAGTGTCTTCAGGAGTGCACTAACCCATATCTGTCCTCAGGAGTGCACTAACTCATATCTGTCCTCAGGAGTGCACTAACCCATATCTGTAGTGTCTTCAGGAGTGCACTAACTCATATATGTCCTCAGGAGTGCACTAACCCATATCTGTAGTGTCTTCAGGAGTGTACTAACTCATATCTGTCCTCAGGAGTGCACTAACCCCTATCTGTAGTGTCTTCAGGAGTGCACTAACCCATATCTGTAGTGTCTTCAGGAGTGCACTAACCCATATCTGTAGTATCCTCAGGAGTGCACTAACCCATATCTGTAGTATCCTCAGGAGTGCACTAACCCATATCTGTAGTATCCTCAGGAGTGCACTAACCCATATCTGTAGTATTCTCAGGAGTGCACTAACCCATATCTGTAGGGTCTTCAGGAGTGCACTAACCCCTATCTGTAGTGTCTTCAGGAGTGCACTAACCCATATCTGTAGTGTCTTCAGGAGTGCACTAACCCATATCTGTCCTCAGGAGTGCACTAACCCCTATCTGTAGTGTCTTCAGGAGTGCACTAACCCATATCTGTCCTCAGGAGTGCACTAACCCATATCTGTAGTATCCTCAGGAGTGCACTAACCCATATCTGTAGTGTCTTCAGGAGTGCACTAACCCATATCTGTAGTGTCTTCAGGAGTGCACTAACCCATATCTGTCCTCAGGAGTGCACTAACCCCTATCTGTAGTGTCTTCAGCAGTGCACTAACCCATATCTGTCCTCAGGAGTGCACTAACCCCTATCTGTAGTGTCTTCAGGAGTGCACCAACCCCTATCTGTTGTGTCTTCAGGAGTGCACTAACCCATATCTGTAGTGTATTCAGGAGTGCACTAACCCATATCTGTAGTGTCTTCAGGAGTGCACTAACCCATATCTGTAGTATCCTCAGGAGTGCACTAACCCATATCTGTAGTATCCTCAGGAGTGCACTAACCCATATCTGTCCTCAGGAGTGGGGACTAACCCACTAACCCATATCTGTAGTGTCTTCAGGAGTGCACTAACCCATATCTGTAGTGTCTTCAGGAATGCACTAACCCATATCTGTCCTCAGGAGTGGGGACTAACCCACTAACCCATATCTGTAGGGTCTTCAGGAGTGCACTAACCCATATCTGTAGTGTCTTCAGGAGTGCACTAACCCATATCTGTCCTCAGGAGTGCACTAACTCATATCTGTCCTCAGGAGTGCACTAACCCATATCTGTAGTGTCTTCAGGAGTGCACTAACTCATATATGTCCTCAGGAGTGCACTAACCCATATCTGTAGTGTCTTCAGGAGTGTACTAACTCATATCTGTCCTCAGGAGTGCACTAACCCCTATCTGTAGTGTCTTCAGGAGTGCACTAACCCATATCTGTAGTGTCTTCAGGAGTGCACTAACCCATATCTGTAGTATCCTCAGGAGTGCACTAACCCATATCTGTAGTATCCTCAGGAGTGCACTAACCCATATCTGTAGTATCCTCAGGAGTGCACTAACCCATATCTGTAGTATTCTCAGGAGTGCACTAACCCATATCTGTAGGGTCTTCAGGAGTGCACTAACCCCTATCTGTAGTGTCTTCAGGAGTGCACTAACCCATATCTGTAGTGTCTTCAGGAGTGCACTAACCCATATCTGTCCTCAGGAGTGCACTAACCCCTATCTGTAGTGTCTTCAGGAGTGCACTAACCCATATCTGTCCTCAGGAGTGCACTAACCCATATCTGTAGTATCCTCAGGAGTGCACTAACCCATATCTGTAGTGTCTTCAGGAGTGCACTAACCCATATCTGTAGTGTCTTCAGGAGTGCACTAACCCATATCTGTCCTCAGGAGTGCACTAACCCCTATCTGTAGTGTCTTCAGCAGTGCACTAACCCATATCTGTCCTCAGGAGTGCACTAACCCCTATCTGTAGTGTCTTCAGGAGTGCACCAACCCCTATCTGTTGTGTCTTCAGGAGTGCACTAACCCATATCTGTAGTGTATTCAGGAGTGCACTAACCCATATCTGTAGTGTCTTCAGGAGTGCACTAACCCATATCTGTAGTATCCTCAGGAGTGCACTAACCCATATCTGTAGTATCCTCAGGAGTGCACTAACCCATATCTGTCCTCAGGAGTGGGGACTAACCCACTAACCCATATCTGTAGTGTCTTCAGGAGTGCACTAACCCATATCTGTAGTGTCTTCAGGAATGCACTAACCCATATCTGTCCTCAGGAGTGGGGACTAACCCACTAACCCATATCTGTAGGGTCTTCAGGAGTGCACTAACCCATATCTGTAGTGTCTTCAGGAGTGCACTAACCCATATCTGTCCTCAGGAGTGCACTAACTCATATCTGTCCTCAGGAGTGCACTAACCCATATCTGTAGTGTCTTCAGGAGTGCACTAACTCATATATGTCCTCAGGAGTGCACTAACCCATATCTGTAGTGTCTTCAGGAGTGTACTAACTCATATCTGTCCTCAGGAGTGCACTAACCCATATCTGTAGTGTCTTCAGGAGTGCACTAACTCATATCTGTCCTCAGGAGTGCACTAACCCATATCTGTAGTGTCTTCAGGAGTGCACTAACCCATATCTGTAGTGTCTTCAGGAGTGTACTAACTCATATCTGTCCTCAGGAGTGCACTAACCCATATCTGTAGTGTCTTCAGGAGTGCACTAACTCATATCTGTCCTCAGGAGTGCACTAACCCATATCTGTAGTGTCTTCAGGAGTGTACTAACTCATATCTGTCCTCAGGAGTGTACTAACTCATATCTGTCCTCAGGAGTGCACTAACCCATATCTGTAGTGTCTTCAGGAGTGCACTAACTCATATCTGTCCTCAGGAGTGCACTAACCCATATCTGTAGTGTCTTCAGGAGTGCACTAACCCATATCTGTCCTCAGGAGGGTACTAACTCATATCTGTCCTCAGGAGTGTACTAACCCATATCTGTCCTCAGGAGTGTACTAACTCATATCTGTCCTCAGGAGTGCACTAACCCCTATCTGTAGTGTCTTCAGGAGTGTACTAACTCATATCTGTCCTCAGGAGTGCACTAACCCCTATCTGTAGTGTCTTCAGGAGTGTACTAACTCATATCTGTCCTCAGGACTGCACTAACCGCTGCTGTAACGCCACTACCTGCCGACTGACGGAGGGCTCCCAGTGTGCAGAAGGAGAGTGTTGCCAGGACTGTAAGGTAAGAGCACACCACACCTCACACACCTGACACACCTCACACACCTGACACACCTCACCTGACACACCTCACACACCTGACACACCTCACCTGACACACACACCACACCTGACACACCTCACCTGACACACCTCACCTGACACACACACCACACCTGACACACCTCACCTGACACACCTCACACACCTGACACACCTCACACACCTGACACATCTCACCTGACACACCTCACACACCTGACACACCTCACACACCTCACCTGACACACCTCACACACCTGACACGCCTCACCTGACATACCTCACCTGACACACACACCACACCTGACACACCTCACCTGACACACCTCACACACCTGACACACCTCACACACCTGACACACCTCACCTGACACACCTCACACACCTGACACACCTCACCTGACACACCTCACACACCTGACACACCTCACCTGACACACCACACACACCTCACCTGACACACCACACACACCTCACCTGACACACCTGACCTTACACACCACACACACCACACCTGTCTTAGAGAGTGTTGCCAGAACTGTAATATAAGAGCACACCTGACACACCTCACACACCTCACCTGTCTTAGCTCACACACCTCACACACTTTATACGTGTGTGTGTGTGTTTGTAAGGTGTATGTCTTGTGTATAATATGTACTATGTGTGTGTGTGTGTTTGTGTGTGTGTCCAGTTTAAGGCAGCAGGGGTGATGTGCAGACCGAGTGTCCATGACTGTGACCTGGCGGAACACTGTCCAGGCAGCTCAGCTGACTGCCCTCGGGACGTCTACCGCATGAACGGAAGCCCCTGCGACCGTAACCGTGGCTACTGCTACAACGGACAGTGTCCCTCCCACCAGCAGCAGTGCCACCTACTCTGGGGTGAAGGTATTCTATTCTATTCTATTCTATTCTACTCTATTCTACTCTATTCTACTCTATTCTATATTCTGTTCTATATTCTATTCTATTCTATTCTATTCTATTCTACTCTATTCTACTCTATTCTATATTCTGTTCTATATTCTATTCTATTCTATTCTATTCTATTCTATTCTATATTCTATTATATTGTATATTCTATTCTATTCCATTCAATATTCTATTCGATTCAATAGAGTACCAAAGCCATGACGTAGCGTTGTTAAGGCAGCAATATCACTGGATCTAAACAAATCAATCTAACCATAGTAAT
>NW_027468620.1:39619830-39622330 GCF_046254945.1 Alosa pseudoharengus | reverse complement strand
AGGAAGCGATAGCCTTTTCACAACAGCAGCAAACAGCAACACCTCTGTTTAGGAGAATATTGCAACTAGTGCCGCGACCACCACGTGCGAAATGGTTAGGCACTCCCGTGACGTCACATTGTTGCATGACAGGTCGGAAATGGCGATATGTAAAAGTTAATTAATGATCACAAACGTTTAAATAATGACAGTGGGTCTAGTTATATGTGATAACAATGTGTAGTGGGCAGTGGAATAACTATTGGTTTCCGTTTGTGATGACTGCTGACTGAGATAAGGGATGAGATTAAATAGATCCTGGAACTTAGCCTGGTCTGGAGCAGGCTAGCTCCACAGAATAAATCGCCATGGTAACTTATACCATAACATATCCTGCTGCCCCCTATCCCGCTTTTGTGCAACTGGATCACGGATCAATTGAGCCAGGATAACCAAGATATCCCGGCTTAATCCCTTATCCTAGTTTTGTGCAATAGGCCCCAGATGATATTGCTCTATATACACACACACACACACACACACTCTGGAGAATGAGACCAGATGATATTGCTCTATATACACACACACACACACACACTCTGGAGAATGAGACCAGATGATATTGCTCTATATACACACACACACACACACACACTCTGGAGAATGAGTCCAGATCCAGATGATATTGCTCTGTACACACACACACACACACACACACACTCTGGAGAATGAGACCAGATGATATTGCTCTATATACACACACACACACACACACACATGATATTGCTCTGTTCCTTGTTCAATGGAGCATGAGACCAGATGATATTGCTCTACACACACACACACACACACACTGGAGCATGAGACCAGTTTAATCCAGTCGAATTGCTCTATTCCATGTTCTTTCTTGTTGTTCTTTCCAAGCCACTGATACTTTTATATTTTTGCACCTTTATTTTTTTTATAAGTCACAGTTTGTCTTTGTCATGTTTATGTTTACATGTTTATGTTTTTGCACATTGACAGAGGCATTTGAAAGGTTGTGCCAGTTGGGATTTTAAACCATTTTCTTGTTCAGCTGGTCTGAAACCTTTTGTATTGTCTAATTGACTCTCAGTCCTTTTTAAATTATTTACTGTTTTATTTTGTAATCATGTTGTCAACATGTTTCAATGTGCGTCATTCTGTTAACTTAGTGCCTTTTCTACAGACAGCAATAAAAAGATTTTACTGTACTGGGTCCCGTTTGTCCTACTGATTTGTCTAGAGCGCAAACACGCAGGAGATGTCCTCCCTCGTCTTCCGTAAATTGGTTGCTTGGTAACGACTCAAACAATCGTCCTCCTGACAAGTGCAGCTCTTGAATAAGAGTGGGTTGTTTTCTTTTCTGTTTTAGTTTAACGCCAGTAGCCTATTAGCCATCGATATTTGTTTTTATCACTCTTCAGAAATGGATAATGAATTAGACGAAGAAACATTACAAGAGCTGTACGCGTGGATTGATAAAATACCTCTCTCCAGACCAAAGAGGAACATCACTAGAGACTTCAGCGACGGAGGTAGTGCTAGCCAATTAACGTTAAGGTTGTGGTCAAATCAACATGTGTAGATGTAGCTCTAGCCTAACTTACACGCTAGTCAAAAAATCAACAACTTTCTAATCGAAACTAATGTATTGTTTAGGTCATGAGCTACAACTATGTTAGCACTGCGACATATGACTTTAGCTTTATCTATTGAAACGCAACGTTAATGTTTGCACACCTGTTTTGCTTATGATGATTACTGGCCCGTTTGTCTCGCGTTACTGGACAAGTTTAAGTAAGTTTAACAGAAGCATGACTGGCGCATCGATGTTTATTTTTTCAGTGATGGCTGCGGAGGTCGTAAAACACTTTTTCCCCAAACTGGTGGAGCTCCACAACTACACGCCGGCCAACTCCACCCAACAGAAGCTGAGTAACTGGAGCACCTTGAACAGGCAAGCCTGCCCAGTAGGCCTGAGCGCAGACAGTCATGAAAACAACGCGCTGCTTATCTTGCGCCGCTACCCCACGCGGAGTCCCCGGGGAGCGGGCGGGAATGTGACACGGGGTCCTCTCAACTTGCTGCAATAACACGGGGACGTGAGAACGCGAGACAGACAGGCTTAGTGTAAAGCCTGTGATTTGACTCATATTTCAGGCATAACAGCTATTTATGACCGCAAATAATCGATTTGGGGCGAGAGAAAACATGGTTAAGATGAGGATTCTACTGAGCTAGCCCTTTTGATTTGTTTTGATCTGTCAGTGTTTGAGGTGTAAGTGGTCTCAGCAATCATATTACTGCAATACCCTAATGAAATTAAAGTAGTCATTAAGTGGTCATTTATAAAGAATGAGGCACCCAGTCACCGAATAGAGATATGGCTGACACTGTGCCTGTGTCTGGCTGCAGGAAGGTGTTTCCCAAGCTGAGTTTCCACGTTCCCGAGGAGGTGGTGCGCAGGATAGCCATGAGTGTGTCCGGCTTCATCGAG